>NC_058086.1:163425933-163735880 GCF_014858855.1 Bufo gargarizans
TGTCTGGCTTATTTAATATCTGAGTCATGTCTCAAGGCCTGTTTAAAGGGTCAAACATTGACTTCTAGGATAGCTGCCTTACATCTGGTGGCATTAGTGGCAGAGCTTGTTAGCAGCTCATTTGCATCCCTTTCTTCCCAGAATTCCAGAGGAGCACGTATGGCCTATAAGACTCCTCACACAGACTAAGGCGCTCTCTCCCCATGTAGAGATAGTACCCCCAAATCCTCTTACCCTATTGAAAACATATACACCGAATCAAGCCTGTATGTGTATGTGTATAGGGAGTAAGGTGGGACAGATGTCGACAAACAGCTGCAGATCTCCAGTCTCCCTGCCTCAACATCCGGTTTGATGTGGGTCACATGGTCGTTGCAGCCAATCACTGGCCACATTAGTGGGTCTTGTCACTGGGTCATGTGTCGGTTTCAAACATGGTTCTCCAATTTTATGTCTGTGCACCAGCTCGCAGTTTGACACCATTAAATGGAGCTAAATTGCGAGCAGACACCTACTGAGGCTTCCGGCAGATCCATCTAAGCACCTTGCAAAGAAAGGACATGTTAGTTTTTGGCGCAGTTGCTGCACCAACAACAGCGCAGCCTCCTGCTAGAAACAATAGGAGACATATTAACCAGAGTCAAAAGACCTTAAGTTAGCAATACGATTATACCTACCAGAATGAGAATGAACGATCGTACTTTGGACGACTTGTACGAACAATCCCACCAGCAGTATCTGGGCCAAACTGAACTATAATGTACATGTTTTTTTTTTTTTAAACGAACATGATGGATCACTTTTCTGATAGAATGAAGCCTCCCATTGGACATCATGTATGACTGTAGCATTTCAAATTGCTGGTCGGCCAAATGGACAAAATCAGCCATTTCCATTGACTGATCTCATCATGTATGGTCAGCCTTAGATTTGCTGGTCATTTTTTTGGGGGAAAATATTAGATCTACTGAGAGAGAAAAAAAACATGCAAATCTGGGAAGGTGATCAGAAAGGTACTAAATGGTTAAAATGATCAGTCCAAAAAACAAAGACCACATTAATCAAACTAAATGCAACCAGAGGAATTCAGGATCTGCAAGAGCCAAGAGTTGGCTCAGGTAGTGAGGTGTCGGTGCCAGAGGAAAGGGATAGTGTGCAACTAGTTTGGCCACATTCTAGATATGATCCAATCCGACCTCACTTACCTACACAAACAAATAGTGAAGAAATCCGCTCACCGAGGATATAAAAAATAATAAAAGCAGCACCAAACAAAAGTTCTGTGGTGCTAAACAGAAAAGATGCCACGCAGTCGACAGTAGCACTGATCTCAGCATATTTCATCTGGCTGGTACAGGATGTCTCTTGTATTCCCGTTCATCTGTAGAGAAGCCACTGACAGCACAGATAACAAAGAAACAATGCACAAAGCACGATGTTTGTTTCACTATGATAAAGGCTAAACCTTCTATAATCTAAACCCAGTCTAGTTACTCAGTGATACACACAATCTAATGGCCTCCACGGGGGCAGACTGAGCTACGGAAACTCAGGGGGAAGTGTGGCTTGTGCCAGAACCGATAGCCTCCTACAATCAGAAACTAAACCCGAAACCAACCTGGCGAGAACCAACCATGCAGATCATGACACACAAAATGTTCACCTGCTTCTGGAAAAAAAGAGGAAATCAGGCAAACTTGAGCTTCTTACGTTTAAGCTAATAGTTCTGAGAATTCTATGGGTAACTTTAAACTCCACCACAAAAACCTATTTCCTTGAAACATACCATGGATTGCGGTGCTTCTAACGTGATCTACCTACTACAGTGCCCCTGTAACATTCTTTATGTAGGTCGAACAACCCAAACTCTGAGAGAACGCATGAATGAGCATCGCTCAAGCATTAACCCTAAAGTTATTACTCATAGCGTATCTTGGCACTTTGCGTCACATCATGAGGGAGACCCAAAAGGACTAAAAGTTAGCCCACTTAAATGGGTTTCTACAATCGTACCAAACCCTATCGAGAAAATAACGTGCACACATAGGTATACCTTGTGGGAGCCGATATATAGCGGATATAGCCGATATATGTGTACTGCATTTCTGAACAGCGCCGGACAGAAAAAACTGAGCATGCAGCCTTCCTCTGTCCGATACCACGACTGATGCACCGGATGTAGAAGAACGATGCCATAGAAAACGGGCATCGATTCCCCTCCAGCGTTTTCTGCACCACACTGTAGGGGAACTAAACTGGAACAGTGCATATATGTGAAAGGGAGCATGGATAGGAGTTGGTTAATGGTTAATACACGCAAACATCTGGTGAACAATCATTTCACAGACACGACCATACACATTTTAGTCCATATTGGCCGTTACAGCAAGGAGTTATTGGGCAGAAAACGTCAAGCAAAGAGTTATTGGGAAGGAAAGGTCCCTTCCCGATAACTGCCTGCTCCTTCAGGCAGTCTAAAGGATTCTTTACTGAAATGGTGCTAATTTACCATGATGAATACAGAGCCGTTTAGACATTCAGACTCACACACAATAGGATCACACCTGTAAACAAATCCGGTTGGTATAGGGCATGATGATCCTTTAAAACGTACGAGAAAAACTGGTTCAAAAATCATCTTGGTACAAATAGTTTCATATTTAAACATGAGAGAAGTCAGAAAAAAATTCTTAAAATAGTCAAATCTAGTGCACTAGTAGTAGTGTCCTACAGATCTATGAAACAACTATGGGGCACAAGCATAAATATATAGGCGTGAAATAGATGCACAAAAGGCCCAGAATATTGTTGAAAGTGTGCTGAATTCACATGAATGTGCCTTAGAAAACTGGGATCTGCTTTCAGGGGTGCACCGCAAATGAGGCGAAGTGAGGAGATTGCCTCAGGTGGTACCAGGTAGGGCCAAGTAGGGCCAGCGGATGAGCCATGGGCAAAAAGCGCTTCCATTGTGGAAGTGTAAATGTATGCATATCCCTCCTGCACCTTAAAAACAGCAGGGCTGTAGGGAAGGGGTTAAGTTGAGAATTTGGCATGGGGTGGGAGGGGCTGCACTTGTGCCATTTTTAGCTTTTTCCTCAGCCAGCAGAAAAGCTAGGTGCACCCCTCTCTGCTTTGTATGACTGTCCTAATGCGTATTTGGCAGGCATAAAAGAGATAAAAAGGTAAAAAAAAAAAAAAAAAAAAAAAAAAAAGGAGAAAAGGCAAAAATATCCCGTTCTCAATCAGACCTTAATGATTTAATGCCCTTTCCACTAAAAGCCAGCTGACCACCAATAGTCTAGAAAGCAGCTGTCCAGGTTTCTTGCCATTGATCGAAGAGGCTATAGAGGTCATAAATTTAGGAAGAGGCACAAAAAAGGGATTCCTTTCTCAGATCATCAATGTACTCAGAGAGTGAGTAAGAAGATGTATCCAAGGCTTCCATAAGAAGTTTGGGTCATACCCTTCCAGAGACAAATGTGTCTGCTCTCTGAGGGCACCGACTATGAGGTTACCATGAATTTGACCCATGCTTTATTGTTTGTCCACTACAGAAAAAAGATTTAGGGTCTCCACAGGTGCGAGAGTAAAAAAAAAAAAAAAAAAATACATAACCATAAACAGGCAACATGGAGCTATTGATGGTCCACACTTGGTCACGCCTTTCTACATGTAAATAAAATGCCATTAAAAAGAAAAAAAATCCTGGTTCTATAGACCGTAGCCTTCAGCCAAAGAAGAAGGTTTGCTGGTAAAGGTCAGATTTAGACCAGTTCGCAAAACACGGATGAGGTTCTTGTGCATTACAACCATAACACCTGGATCCCCCGAAGTTCTACTAAACCCAACTTAACCATCATAAAACCCTATGAGTTTGGTTCAACAGAACCCAAGTGGGGCTCCATGTGGGCCTGAGGTTAAAGATCTTAACTTCAGCACTATCAGTGCAGGCACTGATGGGGTTATGAACTGACCGAAGAAAGAAAGAAGAAGCTGAGAGAAACTCACCATTGCAGGATGCCACTTAAGCAATATACCTCTCAGGGCTTCCTGTGGTAGTCACGATAACGCTGTTTTCTGGTCCAAACTTACAGATAAATTGGAGATTCATTTTTTTTGTACTGTGGTTAGTCTCTCTTTGGATGTGGAAAGCTGGATAAGAACTACCTATACAGTCTTTTGTGGTGGTTTTTAGGTTTTTGTGCTTCATTTTAAACACAATAGAAAAAAAGGTCACGACAAATGAGCCTTTTTCCCTAAAAAGCCTTGTATGAAACCAACTTTTCCAAGCTTTTTTAAAACTATATTTGTCTCCAGGCCACTGACACTGGAGGCAGACTTTACGCAGGACAGGCCCTCAATTAAAGTGCTCTCTATCCGAGGAGCGGAACGTTCTTTCACTGATGGAGAAAACAATTAAGCAGTTAATATTTTTGCCCTTTCACTCGCTTGACAAGCTCAGAGAAGCTCATTACCTTAAAATGGCAAAGTTACAAAAGCCACCACAATTTCTAGCTTGAAGTCTTTAATTCAATATAGATTTTTGTCTGATGATCATTTAAGAAGAAAAAAAAAAAAAAAAAAAAAAAAAAAAAAACTCTGGTATCCGCTTTCAAACCCACATTGCCCAGGGACCGTGTTACAGTGACATTACTTGCACAAGTAAATACCAGCACAGGAAGTAGACTGCAAGACATAATAACTCAGCGCTGACCTCAGTAGAAGAGTAGAGTTCATGAAAATTAAGAATTCCTTCACTGGTTTCCTTCTTTCGATGGTGAAACGTAAAAACTAAAAGACTGAAATTTATGTTGAACAAAGATGTTCAGTTACTAAAGCAAAAGAAAAGTCATTTTTGTAATATATAAATTACAAAATTTCAAACATTTTTAACGCAGGAAGGGCGACAACATTCCTCAGATAGCAATCTATACATACTACAGTAAATACAGGTTATTGTGTACGGCTTTATTCACATTGTTGTGCTATTTACGCTGTTCTGTTTCATTACAGGAAATAATGGAAGCGGCAGGTCCGTGGCATAACAGACACAAGAGACACTACATGTGCAAGCTATTTTGCGCAACGGTCCTCGCCCTTAACGATTCTCGGCAGATTTGCCAGATTACAGCTGGATCTCCAACGGTCCCCATTATAGTTTAATGGGGCCGGATGGGAACGCAGTGGCGTCCGGCATTGCCGGATCCAGAGAGACCCAACGCCGGTGTGAAACTAGCCTTAGAATACTCTTCAGATCTCACATGAGATCAGATCCTTGGCATGAAGCATACGGCACATGACAAGCACTGACAGGGACATGCTGGGGAGACTTGGGGAGCATAATTAGACTTTCTGAACATCTTCTGACTTACAAGGTGTGACTGCAGTGCAGCAGGGCCAGATCCCATTACGTTGCACCCAACAGTATTATTAGGTGGTTGCCATAATTATGAAGCAAAAGGAAGTAGATTTCAATCCCTACCATAAACAGAGATTGCAGTTTATGGGACCATCAGGAGGCCCTCATACACAACAGATTATGTTCTTCATGGACATAGGAATCCATCAGAAGTGTCGGGCAGCAGTTTTCTCCATTCTCCCCACTGAAAACACATACACGCTCAGCTGAGCAGAGAGGATCGTGTACTCTGCACTATGTGTATGGGGAAGTTGAGAGGGATCGAAGTCGAAACAACTGTTTGGTCGACAGCTATTGAAGGTGTATGGGCCCCTTAAGACAGACATGTCAGGAGACGTGACAGGTTAAGTCTGCAGCATCTAGTCTATAGACCAGGCATGTCCAAACTGCGGCCCTCCAGCTGTTCCAAAGCTACAACTCCCAGCATGCCTGGATAGCTTACAGCTATTAGAGCATGCTGGGAGTTGTGGTTTTGCAACAGCTGGAGGGCCGCAGTTTGGACATGCCTGCTATAGACTGTTGTGCCACTCCTTTATTATTCCTGCTAGAAGTTATGAATGAATTACCAGTAATTTGCATTGAAGGACCATATGGATTTTACCAGTTGGGGGTGTGTCACTGCACATTGACACTATCCAACCAGTGTTGCCAGTATCATACTGTCCAAGGACACCCCCCTAAGGCTCCTTTCAGGCGAACGAGTTCCACGCTCCGTACTCGCTGCGCGAGTATGCAGCAGCTCCCGTCCCGAATTCCCAGCATTATACTGATTTAGGATGCTATGTAAACCTTACAGTTCTGGAATGTATTGGATAACACTGACATAATGCTGTCGGTGTTATCCAATACATTCCAGAACTGTAAGGGCTACGTGGCATCATAAATCAATATAATGCTATGCGCCCCGGCAGTGCTGGGAGGTCAGGACGGGTGCTCTCCCTGACACAAGCTGCTTGTGTGAAAGGGGCCTAACTGGTAACACCCATCTGGACCTTCACTGCAAAGAACAGATGCTCCAGAACGGATATCACACAAGGAATGCTTACATATGAACAGCTACTAAAACAGACATTTCAGGGAAGGTGATGGTCCTCTATTGAAGGCTCCGTCAAAGGTCCCAGTAGGATAGTTCTGCACCCGCACGTAACACCAATCTCTCATCAATCTGAAGGAAACCACAATGTAACCCAACAGACCCCAGTGAAAAGGACCCGGCTATGTGTCGTGGCTTTGGTTATAAACACCATAGCATAGGTGTGAACGTTACTATAGCTTACAAACATTTACAATACACGTGAGAAGGTAAAAAAAAAAAAAAAAAAACATTTTTTTTTTTTTTTTAAGTTTATCTTCAAGTATCAGTTGTTATGAAAAATCCACATCACAAGATCTAGACGTTTGCGTTTGTTTATGCGTAAAGGGTTAATCTGACGACTCCCATGTGCCGGTTCATCCCCTATTCAAATGCCCCACTGTCCAGACACGGACAATAAAACTGAACATTTATCCCTGTCCCTTTCTTCTCTTTAATTAAAAGGTAAAAGCAGCAAATATTTGACTAAACTAACAGATTAGTCACTTGATATCATCCATTTAATTGCTGCTCCAGCATCAGCCCTACATTGAAATTCATAGATTAGCTCCCTCCCCCACCACCACGACAGAGACCACCACAATGCAGCTTTTCATCATTCCATTTCAATATGCTGTATGCCACATTCCTCCATCTTTTGTATTTATTAGCCTGCAGATTCCGATCCCATCCAACCTAGATGTGCTCGCTCATGCATTTTAATCTCCAGAATACATTATCGCAACTTATAATCTTATTTTATTTTCTGCTGTTGAAAACAATACGGCCTACAGTAGAGGCTGAAGGAAAGCTGGCCCTGAAGCATTCGCCTACACTAAGCTAGGGAAGCACTGGTACTGCTGGTGAAGAATGGGGTAATATTCACATGGGGGGTGGGGTGCTGCGAACCTTTGGTTTCCGCAACTAAAGTTTATTTGCCTTTTATGCTCAATGTTCTGGAAGGTAATAAGTACAGCTATTTGGTATGGTCTGCCAGTAGGCACCATTAGGCTCCAATTACAAGGCTACCATGTGCCTCAATGTCTCATGGCTACAGACAAAGACTCGACACCTTTAGAGCTGGCATACTGCGAGGATATGAGGCCCAAACTCTGGGACTTTAATGTTCCTGAGAACAGCAGCCCTCCATCCCCACAGACATACAGTGATGCCATATCCTAGGGAGAGGCCATCACTTTATCAGATGGTAAAGCCCCTCTAAGATACCAATCATGGACAATCTTAAAAGGAGTTTTCTGAGAGATTAATATTGACGGTCTATCCTCAGGATAGGTCATCAGTACCTAATCGGTAGGGTTCCAACACCCATGCCAATCAGCACTCCGTACATTAGAGAGCGGCTGTGCCTGTATTGCAGACCAGGCCCACTCACTTGAATGGGACTGAGCTGTGTCTAGGCCACGTGACCAACGAACGGGTCGTCAACAACTGATTGTCGGGGTTCCGGGCATTGATAATCAGATAATGATGAGCTATCCTGAGGAAAGCTCATCAATATGGAACTCTCTGAAAATCCCTTCACAAGCTTCTTCGGCATGTAAACCTGGAACGGCAGAATAGGGGGGTAGGGGTGTTTCGGTCTGACCACCGACCGTAAATCATAAGACGCAATACGCCGTATGCTCGTTCTCCATCATGTTTCAGGTGCTGACACAACAGGCACCACTTTTTGTCTTTCCTTCCTGTTATTTGGGAGTCTCCTGGAGAAACAGTTTCAAGGTCTTCATTTGAAAGAGGTCAAATGTCTGAACAAAGGGGGGGAAATAAACAAAGCAGTCGCAGCGTCCATTCTCTGTGTGATGTAAATGACATCAGTTCAGAGTCTCGGAGAGCTCATTCAGTGCACAAGGCTGTGGCTCGCAATGTTTGGAAGTGACCACTTCTGTTCGACAATTATCCTGCAAGATCCATCTCGTCAGTCTCCACCATGAGTTGGATTGACTAAGCAATTTACCTCAGAACAATGTGGTCCAATTTATGATGGGTTTTAAACACTTTTTTTTTTTTTTTTTTTACACCTACAGTTTTAAAAGTGTCTGGTAAAAAAAGGACATGTGTAAAAGTAGTCATAAACCACACCAAAATTTATTAAAGATGTGCTATTTTCTGCTGCAAAATATTGATACCTACACATTAATATTTAGCAGCAAACACATGCATAGTACGTTATGCCGAAATTTCATGATGATTTTAGTGCATATTATGGCGTTATTGGACATTATAAATTTCTATTTCCTTCTGCCGCACTGGATGAATTTTAGGTTATGTTCACAAATTTATGGCCTCCGTTTACTGTATACACCAGGACATATACATTAATGTTATACTGGCAGTCCATACTTGTCAATATCTCCCGGATCCACACAGGCAAATCCGCTCAAACACTAACCCATCCTCCTTCTCTAGGTCTCCAGTGGTCAAGATCCCCTGGCATCACTCTCCTCTTGCTTGGTGGGCCTGGCCGTTGGGGGAATGCAGCTTCCTGCCTGAGGCCTTCTCCCTAACTGCACTCCGCTACTGGGCCAGTAGGGTGCACATGCTTCCTCTGGATCTTAACGGCCACAGTGTGCTCATCCCAATCTTCTCCAGCCTGTGGCTGTCTCCCCCACGGTATTTAAGGCACCTTCCCCTGCAGGAGGGTGCCTGAGCAATAGGTTCTAGTACCCTAATTTCCTACAATGGTGCTCTATTTGTCTTGTTCATTATCCTGTTTACCAACTTTTGATTGTCTCCACATTTGACCCTACACTGCCTGCCATGACTTTCAGACTGACTTTGGATCGCACAAACTCCGGGTGACTTGACTTTGGATTGTCCCTAAATATGGTATTGCCTGATCTCTGTTTTTTGCACCAGTGTCATATAATGCCCATGGATTAGCTGTCTTCTGAACAGAGACTATTTCAAGAGGCATCAGGCTTCCCCTGCAGTGGAGTCCAGATCCTTGTATAGGGGTTAAAGGGTGAAGTTCAGGGGACTACTCAGAGAACGCCCTTAAGAGTAGCCCCAAGTCAAACCTGTTCAGTAGGCATAGAGAATCCACATGTGCTTTATAACAGTTAAACAGGTGCCCGAGATGGATACCATACAGTCCCAATGGGTCTTAGTATATATGCTGAATGTACATCATAAATGGGAAGCCCAAACTCGCCTTAGCTGTACATGGTTGTATACGTTTAGTCAGAAATATAGCCGGTTGACCAACCGGTGGTGCACTGCTCGTGCAAATGGACGCCTTTATGCGATGGTCATTTCTTCTCCCAAATGCATCTCAGCTTTGAACAGTTGCTTGAGATAATAAAGGCATAGAAGCCATGTACAAGTCCACAGGTAGACGACACAATAAAAGCTTTTAAGTGACAATTCCCATTCATGGCATTTATGAGCAATTTACCTTTCGACCTGCAATCTGAAGAAAAGGTAAACAAAAACGTATAAACCAGTCTGTCTTCTGCTGGTCTGAATGGCCCCATGGCTACTATTTAGAGTGGAACTTTGTAGGATACAGTAGATCAAGGCTGTATTCTGCAGGCTTTAACATCAGATAACACGTAGAAAAGAATCACTAGACGACCAAGAGAAACTCTACCAAGCTACCATTGTCACGTCCCCTGCTCCCAAGGGCATGGCTCATCTCTCTGCTGGAGACGCTAGTTAAATGGAAAAATATTTGAGGTTTAGAAGAATTTATTTTAATATTATTCATCTGGTTAAGAATTAAGTACATGACCACATATGTTCCTTGCTCCAGCCTGTTGACTTCGACCTAACAGGGTAGATCATATTTTTAGGGTTGGTAAGGCTAGATCTGTTTTTGGAGGAGTTCGTTTAGAAGCCGTTACTTTAAGTAAACCTGTGGCTTCAAAAGCACGTTACATAAATAAATCAGAAAAAAGTGAAGCAGATCACAAACTACAGCTATAGAACAATGCATACAATAACATTTGTTTAAATAAGGTACAAAAGGAGTTCAGAAATTAAGATCACCTATCACTTGCTTAAAAATCTCTAAGGAGAAGGGATGCAAATGAGCTCTTAACAAGCTTTGTCTCTAATGCCACCAGATGTCCTACAAGTCAATGTTCGACCCTTTAAATAGGCCTTAAGACATGTCTCGGATATTAAATAAGCCAGCACCTCATCAGCAGACAGCCGTTTCATGGTGACTGCCCCTGATCAGTGCAGAGCAGAGAGTCCTGGCTTAACCAGGTGAGAGGCCCAAGGGTCCATTCACACGTCCGTAGTGTATTACGGATCCACAATACACTCAGCCGGCACCCCCATAGAACTGCCTATTCTTGTCCGCAATTGCGAATAAGAATAGAACATGTTCCAATTTTTTTTCTTCGAGAGACGCGGATCAGAAGATCGGGGCCGCGCTACGGAAAAGCGGATGCGGACAGCACACTGTGTGCTGTCTGCATCTCTTCTGGCCCCACAGAGAATGAATGGTTCAGAATTAGTTTTGCAACGTTGTGGAACGGATGCGGACCCATTCTACGGACGTGTGAATGGACCCCAAGTCAGGATTTGAAGGGTACCATCTTTCCTTTTGGAGAGCTACCTTACATCTGGTGGCATCAGAAGCAGAGCTTGCTAAGAGCTCTTTTGCGTACCATCTTCTCAAAATTCCAGAGGGGCAAGTATCCTATAAAGCAATTAAAAGGCACGCTCCGCAAGGAGTACCCACCAAATTAAAGAAAAACAACCTCTTAAAAGCAGAGAAAACCAAAAATATTTCCAGTAGTGATTGAGCAACCTCACCGAGGAAGTTTGCATCTAAGGAAGTTGAGGGCTTAGTATAGATGTGCTTGGTCATCAGTAACTATGGTACTTCCCTGTCTGTCTCTGAATAGTCTCTTTCTGATGATAAACTGCACCCCTCTGGTTGAATGAGGCTCCCATTGAACCCCCATTTGTGTTTTTCTCTCTTCACTGAGCACAGTGCATTATATAACAAAGAAAGGCTCTGTACACACTACAATTGTGGCTTCTGTCAGCGGTAGACACTCACGAAGCTTGTGTCTGATGGAGACCTGTGACTGGTGCTACAACGCGGCATCTTTCACCAACGCGTTATATTTGTGGTGGTCCTCTGATTAGGTAACAACCTAATCCTATAGCGTTGTAGAAGCAGTATCCTAACGCATACTGACCTGATCGGGGCTAAATAGAATTCTTTTAGTTAAAGAAAGGCTTATAGATATGCTAAATGCATAGGACAGGAGGTATCAGTGGTGGATATAAAAAATTATATATGTGTACCTAGCCTAAATAACATGTTCTATTCAACAGTCCACTTCACCCGCCTCACAGATACAACAGTCTATTTCACCAGCCTTATATATGTCTTAGGACTCAATCATACATTGTTTACTTTTCACATTTCCATTTTTCACAAGTTTTTAAACGTCAATAGCTTTTCCAACATGCAGCCTGTCCGAACACGAGTCAGGGAGCTGGATGCAAAAACGCATGTTCCATGTTTGCACAGTTTACATGTGTGTATATATTCTGTTTTCTATTTTCTGAGCTTCAGCAACATTACAAAAACAGTAAAAAAGTTAAACCTTTAACAAAAAGGGAACAAATACTGATGAACAATTACCAACTCAAACACAATAAAGGAACTAAAATGGATAAAGTCAGAAACAAAAGCAGAACCAATTGTAAGAAAAGACGATAAGCGAAACCCATCGAAACCTGATCAGTATTTTCATAAGCAGTGTGTAAAGCCCTTGGGCCGTATGCACACCGCACGTATTATATGCTGTTTTTCCGCACGCGAGTTTGATGTGGAAACACAGGGAAATACATTAAACCATGTTCACATGAGCGATGCAGAATCAGAGTTCCATCAGTAAAAAACTGATTATTTTCTCGCGATTTTGCGTCAGAATTTTCTGCAAATGTTTCCCCCTTGTGATCGGTTTCCATGCGTTTTTTTTTTCCTTGCATCTAGCATTCACTGACTTGAATAAACCAGTCCTGCATGGAAAAACGGTTCAAGATAAAACATGCTGAAATTTTTCCAATGTTCGTGTGCATATATCCATTGAAATGAATGGGTCAGTATTTAGTCCGGATGCTGTCCACTGAAAAAACGGACGGAAACAAGCTGGAGATGAAGACCGAGCCTCCGCACTAAGCATACACAAAGCAATAAACATACAAGGCACACAGTATAAATGGAGTGAATGACCGTGGCATGAAAAAGAGTAGAAAACTCAATTCTATACTGCATACCTTTAAAAGCATAAAGTTGTGGTTTATAAGCCGCACGTTCACATAATAAAACAATTACTTAAAAAAAGTCTGCTCTGAATTATATTCCAGACTGTAAATTCCAGGCTGAGGAAACATACACAATCTGGAAGACGGAGAAACTCATGTTTGAACAAGTAGCGCGGAACTATTCCTTGTGGGAATAAAGCTATAAGCAGAACATAGACAGGACAAAAAGTATAGAGAGCTGAAGGGAGAGACGCCATCCAGACACGGCTATACAAGGTGCGGTGCTGAAAGACAAGGATGATAAGATGAGGAGGGTCCTTACTCACACAAAAGGTGCACTGGCGGTGTTTCTGGGCTGTAAAAAATGCAAGATTATGTGAATAAAATTGGGGACGTGTGAATGGACCCTCAGGGTACAAGCCCACTGTGTTGAAATTGCACATTAAAGGTGTGTTCGGGTTTACGCAAATGAAGTGCAGTACTGCAGACATTATATAATACAATATTCGGTAACCTTCCAATATCGGTTATGCTTCAGTTCCTCACCACTGCAGAAATCTTTGCTTGTCCCTTTAATATTGATGGGAGTGGACCTTGGGCAACCCCAAAGATCATCCCCCCCAACCCCCCTTTGTACTTGTTCCGCTGCTTGCGGGCATGAGTTCAGTCACTTCTGTGTGCAATCCCGTCTGGCAGCACATGCTCCAGCAAGACCCGTGGTCTCGCGGTATAACACGCCGCAGGACGAGATTGCGCACTGAAGTCACTGACCTCATGCCCACGCAGCCCGCAAGCAGCGGAACAAGTACAAGAGGGGTGGGGGATAATCTGTGGTGGGTTGCACAGGTCCAATCAATATTAAAGGGCCCTGGAATAGCCAAATAAAAAATTAATAAATAAAATGCTACCAGGCCAGCAAACATTCGGGGCACTGGACAAAACATCCAGGGCTCAAGCCCCAAATGTTTTGACCCAACTACGCCCCTGGTTCTCTTCATTAAGTTTTACTCCTATAGAGAAGGGGATGTGAAAATAAAGAGTTCCAGCATGTTGCATTTCTGAAAAGAAGCCAAAAAAAAAAAAAAAAAAAAAACACTAGAGGCATAAGAAATAAACATTTGTGTGACCTGCATTTTTTATTTCCCACAGATCTTCAGCTGGCATTTTATCACAAAAAAGAAAGGACCCCAAAACACTGCTAAAATGACAAAAGTAGTATACCCATTTTGTTAAATTTACACACAGGTTTTTAGTGGCATTGTTTGCTGAAAAACGTTAGATGGGATATATGTAATGCAGGACGAACAAGTGTTCTTTTTGTGTCCGATGCTTTTGTCAAGTTGTCTTTTTTTTCCCACCTCCTCTATGGTGAAAAACACCTGGGGGGGGGGGGGGGGAGCCATTCAAATGCGTTAACACAAAAAGGTCATAAAAACGCATGTAGTATGTGCAGTACACATAATATCTGTCCTAAGGAAACGGGTCCGTGTCGTCCAGAACACCAATCAAAACTGGTGTAAAGTAGAACTGGCTTAGTTGCCCATAGCAACCAATCAGATTCCACCTTTCACTTTCTAAAGGAGCTGTGAAAAATTAAAGCTTAAATCTGATTGGTTGCTATGAGCAATACTGAAAAGTTCTCTTAGGTCAGTGTTTTTGCGTCAGGCCCTATAGTTGTCTGTACATACAGTTTTTTTTATTTCGTGGGGTGGAGGTTCTAAAAAGAGTGACACACATCACCCCTAGGTACATTACAATACGTGTCTGTAGATTATGTCCTGCTATACATGGCTGACGTAGGATACAGACACGGCATGGATACAGCCACATTTCTTGAAGAGACGGCTGGCTAAGCCTTTTCCAAACACGACCACTGAGCCATAAACCATAATGGAGGCTCTTTGTGTCCCGTGACTTTAGGGCTCTTTAGCCAACTTTGGTATTGACAGGTTTATGCATCTCCTACCCTGCCCGAGGAGCTACAACCCCTAATTTCATTATAATTACACCTTTGAAATCCCAGACACAGCATGCGGTTCAACGTTACACTATACTCTGTGGAGACAGTCTCGGCAGACAAACGCCTCTGCGTCTTGTACAACTGGAACGGCTCAGAATAGGTCTCATTACTTTTCACCACAAATCCAGGGGTACCTTTCTTTACTGTGGAATAGGATTAGGGAAAATGGAATTTCTTTGGACATTTGCCGCGTAGATTAACACGACGCAGCAATGACATTCAGTCGTCAGTGGAGGTCTTATTTCTGCCTGTTAGTTGATGGTGAGAACTTCAGCTTCATTGGTTCACTATGGCTCTAGCTCAATGACTCCTCCGCTCTAGAACTAGTTAGGCCAAGACCAGGAATCGGCAGGCAGTTCCTAGAGGGGTAATTCCTCAAACAAGCGCTTACGGGAGTTATGCCTGACAGCACTACGTCTTCAGGGGACTGCATAGTTCTCACAGCGATACTTTTCACTGGCGATACATCACATGGTTTACTTTGTGCTTTTCTTCCCCTGAGAATGTCCTACAACCACTAAGCATCACTATGTGCAAACATCCAAAAGGGATCGGATGATGTTGAAAATCTTTATGTGTAGCCCCAGCCTTAATACTGTCAAACCCTTATTAATCTGTGAAATTAAAATGGATGAAAAATGGAGAGAAATCCAAACATCTGTATGCCCCCAGAGATACATAGTGTTTCACGCCCCCACAATTTCCTTCTCTACTGTCTAGCGAGAGACATAGGTATATATAGTTCTATGAATTTAGAAGCGGGTATGAATGAAGTGAAGGTGCCTGGACCACTTCACCTGCTGAGATCACCATGCCGGCAATAAGAGCATGAAGAGGAGCAGGGAAGCTGCTGAGCACAGGGACGGCCTTTGGGGTGTGCGAGCTGTGCGGCCGGGACAGGGCGTCATGGCAACAGGGGCGCCCGGCGGCCGACACAGCTCGCAGTCGGTCTCTTATAGCAGGCCGGCCCGAGATTGTGCGAGGCGAGCCTGAAGAGCTGAACCGCTGCAGCTGCCAGGTCAGGTTCCGGAGCGTGGAGGAGGAGCTTAGGAGCGCAGGCGCAGCGTCCAAGTGCTGCGCCTTCACAGAGAGCTGCGGAAGGATCCGGTCAATGTGTGAGGGCGGCGGCCGGTGTTCTGCAGACAGGGAGGGAGCAGAAGACTTCAAATAGTGAGGACCTGTTCTTATTGTTTTTTTTTTACCAAATATCTTTCATTAAATGGGGGCAGGGTCTAATTAACCGCCTCAGGACCGCCGTACGCAGGATTGCGTCCTGGCGGCGGCCCTGCTATTCTGGGTGGACGCATATACGCGTCCTCTCGCGATAGCCGAGATTTCCAGTGAACGCGCGCACACAGGCGCGCGCGTTCACAGGATCGGAAGGTAAGCGAGTGGATCTCCAGCCTGTCAGCGGCGATCGTTCGCTGGCAGGCTGGAGATGCGATTTTTTTTTAACCCCTAACAGGTATATTAGACGCTGTTTTGATAACAGCGTCTAATATACCTGCTACCTGGTCCTCTGGTGGTCCCTTTTGCTTGGATCGACCACCAGAGGACACAGGCAGCTCAGTAATAAGTAGCACTAAAACACCACTATACTACACCCCCCCCTCCCTGTCACTTATTAACCCCTTATTCACCCCTGATCACCCCATTTAGACTCCCTGATCACCCCCCTGTCATTGATCGCCCCCCTGTCATTGATCACCCCCCTGTCATTGATCACCCCCCTGTAAGGCTCCATTCAGACGTCCGTATGTTTTTTACGGATCCACGCATACATACGTCTGAATGGAGCCTTACAGGGGGGTGATCACCCATATAGACTCCCTGATCACCCCCCTGTCATTGATCACCCCCCTGTAAGGCTTCATTCAGACGTCCGTATGATTTTTACGGATCCACGGATACATGGATCGGATCCGCAAAACACATACGGATGTCTGAATGGAGCCTTACAGGGGGGTGATCAATGACAGGGGGGTGATCAATGACGGGGGGTGATCACCTCATATACACTCCCTGATCACCCCCTGTCATTGATCACCCCCCTGTAAGGCTCCATTCAGACGTCCGTATGTTTTTTACGGATCCACGCATACATGGATCGGATCCGCAAAACACATACGGACGTCTGAATGGAGCCTTACAGGGGGTTGATCAATGACAGGGGGGTGATATATGGGGTGATCACCCCCCTGTCATTGATCACCCCCCTGTAAGGCTCCATTCAGACGTCCGTATGTGTTTTGCGGATCCGATCCATGTATGCGTGGATCCGTAAAAAACATACGGACGTCTGAATGGAGCCTTACAGGGGGGGTGATCAATGACAGGGGAGTGATCAGGGAGTCTATATGGGTGATTTTGGAAAGAAGACACCCCAAGGTATTCCGTGAGGGGCATGGCGAGTTCCTCAAATTTTTTATTTTTTGTCACAAGTTAGCGGAAAATGATGATTTTTTTTTCTTATTTTTTTTTCTTATTTTTTTTTCTAACAAAGTCTCATATTCCACTAACTTGTGACAAAAAATAAAAAATTCTAAGAACTCGCCATGCCCCTCACGGAATACCTTGGGGTGTCTTCTTTCCAAAATGGGGTCACTTATGGGGTAGTTATACTGCCCTGGCATTTTAGGGGCCCTAATGTGTGCGAAGTAGTTTGGAATCAAAATCTGTAAAAAAAAATGGCCGGTGAAATCCTAAAGGTGCTCTTTGGAATGTGGGCCCCTTTGCCCACCTAGGCTGCAAAAAAGTGTCACACATCTGGTATCGCCGTACTCAGGAGAAGTTGGGCAATGTGTTTTGGGGTGTCATTTTACATATACCCATGCTGGATGAGATAAATAGCTTGGTCAAATACCAACTTTGTATTAAGAAAATGGGAAAAATGGGAAAAGTTGTCTTTTGCCAAGATATTTCTCTTACCCAGCATGGGTATATGTAAAATGACCCCCCAGAACACATTCCCCAACTTCTCCTGAGTACGGCGATACCAGATGTGTCACACTTTTTTGCAGCCTAGGTGGGCAAAGGGGCACACATTCCAAAGAGCACCTTTCGGATTTCACCGGCCATTTTTTACAGATTTTGATTTCAAACTACTTCGCACTCATCTGGGCCCCTAAAATGCCAGGGCAGTATAACTACCCCACAAGTGACCCCATTTTGGAAAGAAGACACCCCAAGGTATTTTGTGATGGGCATAGTGAGTACATGGAAGTTTTTATTTTTTGTCACAAGTTAGTGGAATATGATACTTTGTAAGAAGAAAATAAATAAATCATAATTTTCAGCTAACTTGTGACAAAAAATAAAAAGTTCTATGAACTCACTATGCCCATCAGTGAATACCTTAGGGTGTCTACTTTCCGAAATGGGGTCATTTGTGGGGTGTTTGTACTGTCTGGGCATTGTAGAACCTCAGGAAACATGACAGGTGCTCAGAAAGTCAGAGCTGCTTCAAAAAGCGGAAATTCACATTTTTGTACCATAGTTTGTAAACGCTATAACTTTTACCCAAACCATTTTTTTTACCCAAACATTTTTTTTTTATCAAAGACATGTAGAACAATAAATTTAGCGAAAAATTTGGATTACAAAATTTGGATTGCAAAATTTTACAACTGAAAGTGAAAAATGTCATTTTTTTTTTGCAAAAAAATCGTTAAATTTCGATTAATAACAAAAAAAGGAGGTAAAATTCATTTGGGTGGTAAGTTGCATGACCGACCAATAAACGGTGAAAGTAGTGTAGTGCAGAAGTGTAAAAAGTGGCCTGGTCATTAAGGGGGTTTCAGCTAGGGGGGTTGAAGTGGTTAAGGGGGCCAGGGGACTGGATAAGGGTGACACTGGGTTTGATGAAGGGGTGCAGCCTGGGGATTGATCTATACCTGCAGTACAGGGTTTTATGTATTACTCACTTGATCGCTAGGTGGTATCTAATGCAGCCCTATGTTATTTGGTATTTTGTTTATCTATGCTTTATTTGGCGCGAATGTTGGCGTACACTGCTGCTGCGAATCTTGCATTTCTTTTGTATCTATACTTAAAAGGGCCTCTCTTTTAAATATATATTTTTTTATTTTATTGCATCATGTAGCAGCATTATGGGTCCCAATAGGAAGGGGCACAAGATTAGCTAGCACAGGGCGCCTGAACACCTAAGGCCAGCCCTGGCTGAGCATGCTTGTCCACCACTGAATGCAGTAGACAGTGGAAAACAAGAACAAACAGCAGAGGGCGCCACTACAGACAAAAATATAATGTACGGTACATAAAAAAAAAATATTTTTTTAATTATTGTATACTGCAATAATACTTCTTTTGAAACATCCTACTCATTGCATACTAACATTTCTTCTTAGATAACCCCCTTACAAATCATAGGGTTCCCTCTGTAGGAATACAAGATAAAAGCAGCCCAGCAAGAGGCCCTGCTGAAAGACTGTCCTACTCATTTCGCTCCCTGCAGGACTGACGCTGTGGGATGAAAGCAGTGCGGCAAAAAACACATGCGTCGTATGGGCCAGAAGGAGATAAAGCATTTCTACAAACACCAGATCTGAGGCTTTAGTTGACTGAACAAAGTCCACCCCCTGAAGCTGTTTACAGACTGTGTTCCCTTTAAGGAGGGGAGGGGCCTAATGAAAGGCCACAATGTAGCACAAAGCCGGCGGGACAAGCGTCTCTGCCACAGGTGGTCGCTGAGAGTGGAATGAAGTAATTAGAAGACCTGTGTGGTGGGAGTTTGATGACAGCTGAATGACCTAGGCCACCCGCTCTTTCATTTCGTTAACACCTCCCCGTTACAATGAAAAATAAAGCGACTTCCAGTTGTCTCAACCATCGCATTCATTCATTTAAAAATGTTCTATTAGAGGGGTTTCCCAGGCTCCTGATATTGATGAACCTATCCTGAGGAATCACTAGAATGGGAGCTACACATTAAGGGGGCGCACTCTGGGACCTCTCGAAGGACTCTTCCTAAAAGTTGACAAGCATAGGTTCAATGCATGCAAGTTGTAAAGGTACACCGCCCTGACGGAGGGCCACTCTTTTAGCCTTCACTCAGTGAATTAGGCCCCGTGTACATATTTGCCATATGCGTTCAAAGCTGTTCCTGGCATACAGGAGAAAGCAGTGTGCACTGAGCCCAAGACAGGCATGTCTCTAAAGGTATTCAGCTTTGCATTGAGTCTTTCTAAGCTCTAGTTGGATCCGTAACACATGAGGAATGCTATTACTTAGATATGTAAATCAACCACTATGACCGTGTTAGGAGGTCCTCCGGGTAAAGGCCGATATTAAAACCACGAGAAAGCTAGAAAACTAAAAATGTATTGGAAATAATTAAAAGAAAGCTTACGGAAGAAAACGCAAGCCGTACATATCAACAGAGGCACAAAAGCTGCTTTAGGGCTTATGCACACGACCGTATATACGGAGGTCCACAAAAAAGGGTGACATCTGTGTGACGTCCGTGTTGCATCCTTTTTTTGGCAGATCCATTGTAACAATGTCAGTCCTTGTCCGCAAGACGGACAAGAATAGGACATGTTCTATTTTTTGCATAACGACTTGCGGACACAGAATGCACACACAGCGATTTCTGTCGGGGTTTTTTTGCGGCCCCATTGAGACGAACGGTTCCGCATACAGGCCGGCCACAAAAAAAAGACGGAACGGACATAGACAAAAAAATATGTTCACGCGCATGAGCCCTTAAGTTGTCCCGCAAAAAATATTAGAAATCTTTTTCTAACCAGCACCTAAATCTGAAAAAATTTTGTACTGCATTTAATTTAAAATTCAGTATAGCCACCGATTCAATAAAATTTATCCGCACAACGGCACCTGCCGTTTGTTCTTTTCTATATGTCTCTGTCCACCTTAGCAACATCGCTGAGGTGGTCACCCATGTTCAGTCCCATCCTTCAACTGCCACCAGCTGTATCCACTGTTAGAAGATGTGACAGTTGCAGGGAGAGAGGTGCAACAGAAAGTACAGAGCCCCTGAGATGGAACACACCCCTGAGCTGCAGCAGAAAGGGCGTGCCCCCTAGAAAGGACACACCCCTGAGCTGCCAGCATGAAATAAATCTAGCAGAGCAATAGGAGCAATGAATGGGAAGGTCTCTGGATCCATGTGAGGTACAGGGCCGGTCTAGCTTTTTTAGAAAAAGACTTGTCGTGTACTAACATTGTTCCCAGTGTTACAGTCAGGGGCGTAGCTAGAAATGACTGGGCCCCATAGCAACATTTTTTATGGGCCCCCCCTCCCGGATCTCCCACCCCCACATACCTCTCAGACCCCCACCCCTTCCAGAGCTCCCACCCAAACACCCTTCCAGGACTTCCCACCCCAACATCCCCACACCCCTCCTAGACCTCCCACCCCCACCCTAAATCTCCCACCACCAATCCCCAGATATAATGGTCCAGACATCAAGTATTCTGCTCCCCCCTCCTGCCTATATAATGGTCCAGACCGCCAGGTTCATGCTTCCCCCTACTCCCCATATATAATGGTCCAGACCTCCAGGATCCTGCTTCCCCCTAGTCCCCATATATAATGGTCCAGACCTCCAGGATCCTGCTTCCCCCTACTCCCAATATATAATGGTCCAGACCTCCCAGGGTCCTGCTCCTCCCTACATAATTGTCCAGACCTCCAGGGTCCTGCTCCCCCTAAATAGAATGGTCCAGACCTCCATTGTCCTGTTCCCACCTATATAATGGTCCAGACCTCCAGGATCCTGCTCCCCCCTTCTCCTTAAATAAAATGTTCCAGACCTCCAGAGTCCTGCTCCCCCCTTCTTAAATATAATGATCCAGACCTCCAGGGTCCTGATCCCCCCTGCTCCTTAAATATAATGGTCCAGACCTCCAGGGTCCTTCTCCCCCCTCCTCCCCAGATATATATGTCCAGACCTCGGGGATCCCACTCCCCCCATCTCCCCAGATATAATGGTCCAGACCTCCAGTGTCCAGTTCCCCCCTATATAATGGTCCAGACCAGACCTCCAGGGTCCTGCCTCCCCCTTCTCCTTAAATGTACTGGTCCAGACCTCCAGGATGCTGCTCCCCCCTCCTCCCCAGATATAATGGACCAGGACTCCAGAGTAAGTTTTACCAGTCCCAAAGTCAGCCAGCCCTCACCTCACAGCCACTTGAATGTCTGCGTGCCCACACTCCAGCAGCGCTGCCAGGCCCAGCAGCACGCAGCTTCGCTATATGTTCCGCCTCCTCCACTTCCGGCCAGTTGGACTGCCACCCAGACTGGGAGCGGGACCACTCCATCTCCTCATTGCAGGTATGCCTCTCTGCCTCCGGCCACGCCCTATTGCACCGCCCACAGCCTGCAGGCCCTGCAGATAGCGCTTTCTCTGTCTGTCCTGGAGGGGCCTGCGACCCCTGTAGTTACGCCACATGAATTTAAAAAACATAATAATCCTCAGCCAGCTGCCCGGGCCCCCAGTGGTGTAGGGCCCCATAGCCATTGCTATGGCCGCTATGGTGATCCCTACGCCAATGGTTACAGTATATCAGCATCATGTTTATTCATGGTTTCCAAACAGCAGCGCTCATTGTCTTCACATAAAATATGAATACGGTAAATGGACAATACCAAATACAAATGGCTAAAGGCTTAGGGGTAAGCAGATGCCCTCTAACCTTTCCCTGGACTGGAAAGGACAAGCACAATTATTAGTCATTTATGCAAAGGCCGAGAGACTCTGGGAAAGGAGAGAGAATTAATGATTCTCTAGAGAAATGGGCGCTCCAAAAAAAATAAAAAATAATTTGGAAACTGTACTGTAAATTACCTCTCCTCCAAAATATAGAGCAGAAAATAGCAAGGTACTGTGTTATCCATAAAAATGTGTGTGATAGCAAAGACTTTTTAAGGCAGTAATACCCATATTAGATAACCAGGAAAATTAGATTTGCTCCTGATAAAGGAGCCTCTGTGCACCAAAAGCTTGCAAATATACATTTTTCTGGTTGCTCTCCTCCAAAAGGAAGAGACAAGCATCTGCAGGCGGCTGTGTCAGGGTCCTTGCCCCTCGTCAGTATAGAGCAGGGTACTAGGCGGTTGGATGAAATGCCTCCGACACTGCTCTGGGGGGGGTGAGGCGATCCAGTAGCATATGGAGAACTGCTAATATGCTCTCCACTGAAAAAAAAAGAAAGAAAAAAAAGAATATATCTACAAAGTGTCATGGCCATAGGAAATTCTTCAGAACCTACATACAAGCAATAAACCAGCAATTTCAGCAGCCCACACACGGGCTACATAAGGCCTTATGCTGTCCGCAAATTACTGATGTGGTCTGTGTGCTTTTTTTTTGTTGCTGACCCACTGACTTAAATGGTTCCGTGGTCTTTCTGCAGAAAGGACATACAGATGCGGAAAGCAAGCGGATGATCTGTGACATATGTATGTCCGTTCCGGAAAAAAAAAAAAAAAAAAAAAAAAAAACACAACAGAACATGTCCTATACTTGGCTGCAAAATGTCGACCACGGACCCATTGAAGTCAGCGGGTCCGCAAAAAATGCAAGTGCAACATGGACGGTATCCGTATTTTGCAGATCTGCAATTTGCGGACTGCAAAATATATACTGTCGTGTACATGAGTACTAATGAAGACGGTCAGCTGTCTATGGTTTGTTTATGGTGACAAGATAGGCCCCTTGGACATCACATTTGGGACATCCACCCACTTTGTAGATCAAAAGGAACGGTAGAGTCGCAACAAGAGCGAGAGGGAAAATCTCCAAGAGATATTCGGAAGGCTTCGAACACCTGTAGAACTGCTTCAAAGACTATAGTAGGGAACTGCATTCGCTCCCCAGACGTTCAGATAGCATCATTTGGGGGGGGGGGGGGAGGAGGAGTTTCAATAGGACCTACAAACCTGTCAGCAGAATAGAGCGGCTGCTGTTTATGGCAGCCTGTAGTCTGTCTGTGGAACAAAGAGTGAGAACTCCAATTTAAAAGGGTTTTCTAAGATTAATTTCCTCCGGATAGGTCATCAGCATCTGATCGGTGGGGATCCGACACACAGGTCCCCTTTGAGAAAGCACTGGCGCTCCTGTGAGCTCCACGGCCTTCTCACAGCGCCGTACATTGTATAGTGGCCGTGCTTGGTATTGCGCTCAGCCCTATTCACTTGAGTGGGGCTGAGCTGCTCCTAGGCTACGTTACAGATGAATGTGACGTCACTGGCTTATGAAAAGCAGAGAGAAGGCAGCGGCGCTCACAGGAGCTGATCGGTGGGGGTCCTGGTTGTAGGACTCCCACCTATCAGATACTGATGACCTATCCTGAAGAGAGGTCATCAGTATTAAAGTCTCAGAAAACCCCTTTAAGTTACTTTAGAGGGACTGGTTATTTTTCTAATGATGGGTTAATCCTAATCCCTCCATGAATGACTATTTTCAGCCTCTACAATTTTTAGAGATAAAATAATCTAGAATATCTTTAGTACCTTCGCATAAAAGAACAAAAGTCGGCTTAAAAGTCGTTTTTTTTCTCCTGCTTTGAAACAAGTCTATTCTAATCCTTTAATCTGTTTCTAAATGCACCGTACACATTAGCTTTTGAGTTAACCGATGCCAGGTTATGCTGGAATGCTTGATGAAAAAAAAAAATTTCATGTTAGGAAAATAATAATTGAGTTTGCTTTGTTTTCAAGTGGATATTTCCCAACATACATTAGGAGACCACAGTGGTTGTGAGAACCTGCTCCAAACCAAAGAGATCGGAAGAAAAAAATAAAACATTTACCCAAGAGCCTAAGGAGACTGAAGCAAAGGTGTATCAATATAATGTATTGTAGCTCCCCTACTGATAAACTAAAGGCACATGGACCTCTTAAAGGAGACCAGTCTGTGGCATCCATAAGTCTACGTTTTTACAGGCAGGGTCAGACTGGACCACCAGAGTATCCTCCAGTGGAACCAGTCTCTGAGACCATAGAAGGCCCCAAAGGTTCAGGAAAGTATACAAAAAATTGGGAGATGCCTTTGGAGCCACTAGAGTCTATTTCTTTGACTCAATAAAAGAGTATTCCGGTTATAACAAGTTAGCCATCTATGGGCTAGGGGAGAACTATCAGATAGGTGGAGGTCCTACCGCTGGGACCCCCACCCATCAAAAGAACGGAAGCCTCGTACCCTGAGAAGCCCCGCCAGAAATAAAAAGAGCGACTGGTCTGAAAAGAGTGTCGCTGATCTGTTCATTTCTAAGGGTTGTCCCAAGATAGGCCATCAGTTTCTGATTGGTGGGGGTCCGACTCCGGGCACCCCCGCCGATCAGCTGTTCAAAGTGGCATTGGCTCTTCGGCGAGCGCTGCAGCCTCTTCGTAGGCCAGTGACATCCCATTCATCGGTCACATGGTCTAATCGCAGCTCAGTCCCATTCAAGTGCATGGGGCCGAGCTGCAATACTAAGAAGAGTCGCTATCCAATGGACGGTACTGTAATTGATAAGCTACAAGGAAGCTGCAGAGCTCGGCGGAGTGTCACGGCTTTTCGAACATCCGATCGGCAGAGGTCCCGGGTGATTGATTCCCACCAATCTAAAACATATGACCTAGCCGGAGGTAGGTCATTAAAGTGGTTATCCAACCCCTATAATGACCCTCCTAAAGGCCGGGCACCTCATATAGGTTATACCTACCCCGCTCCCTGGCACCCGCATCGCTCTGGCTCTCCGTACGGCCGCCGCTGAATCGTGGGCGACGCTAGGGAGGCTCGTACTCGTCGCGACCTGCTATTGTCTGCCCACACAGGAAGATGCAGCAGCGGCTGTGCGGGGCAAGTATAACCTATATGAGGTGCCCAGGCATTAGGGGGCTCATTATAAGGGTTGGATAACCCCTTTAATATATCAGAATTTCGGAGAACCCCTTTAAAGGGCGTGTACAGGATTTGAAAAACATGGCCGCTTTCTTCCAAATCCAGCGCCACACCTGTCCATAGGTTGTGACTGGCATTGTGGCTTGGCTCTACTGGCGTGAAAGGGACTAAGCTGCAATACCATACATATACCGTGGACAGGTGTGGCGCTGGATTTGGAAGAAACCAGCCATGTTTTCGAATCATGGACAACCCCTTTAAATGTTATTGATGTTCTAAATGCCTCCAAGCAGCCCCTATTACAGTAACTACCTTATTTTCTCTCTTTTCATCCTTGCATTTTAAATATTTTTAAACCCTGGAACTTTAACTTATAGAGGGAAAAAAATAATTCCCAGCATTTTTGGGCCCGAGCTGTATTTCATGAAGATGCAGGATTTCATTTGATACTAGCCCTGATAGTGAGGCGGTCACACACACACACCTAATGACTGTTGATCTTAGACACTATAGCAACAAGTAGAGGTTTGTTCGGGAGGAATGCAGGGTATGTGAGTGGGGGGAGGGGACACAGCTGAGAACGACAGGCCGCTCTTCTAACCCACAAATTCCTTTGGTGGGCTTTCATCTTTTTGAACCATCTCAAAATTATCCTTTCCGTAATAAGCAATGTGATAAAAGAAAATTCCATTTCCAAAGAGGATCTGAAGAAGCAGGTTTCTGGGAGGGGAAAGCAAGATTTTAGGAAATTTAACGAGAGAGAAAAAAAAAAAAAAGAAAGGATCTGGCTCCTCCAGCTGCCTACAACTCACAGCCAATATCCTACACGTCTCCCACTTAAAGGGGTTGTATCACGAAACATATTCTACATATTTCAAACCAGCACCTGGATCTGAATACCTTTTTATATGCATGTAATTAAAAAAAAATGTAGTATAGCCAGTGAACTATTCAATAAAATGCATCTGTATAGCGCCACCTGCTGTTTGTTCTTCTCCTTATTTTTTTGTCCGTCTTACTGAAGTGGTCGCACATGCTCAGTTTAAAGGGGTTGTCCGGGTTCAGAGCTGAACCCGGACATACCCTTATTTTCACCCCGGCAGCCCCCCTGAGCCTAGCATCGGAGCATCTCATGCTCCGATGCGCTCCCGTGCCCTGCGCTAGATCGCGCAGGGCACAGGCTCTTGTGTTTTCAATAACACACTGCCGGGCGGTAACTTCCGCCCAGCAGTGTGTTCGGTGACGTCACCGGCTCTGAGGGGCGGGCTTTAGCTCTGCCCTAGCCGTTTTACTGGCTAGGGCAGAGCCAAATCCCGCCCATCAGTGCCGGTGACGTCACCGGGCTGCCTGTCAGCCCCATGGTGAGCCCGGTTCGTCACCGGAACTCAGAAAAATGCCTTTGCCCTGCGCGATTTAGCACAGGGCAAAGGAGAGCATCGGAGCATGAACTGCTCCGATGCTCATGTCAGGGGGGCTGCCGGGGTGAAAATGGAGGTATGTCCAGGTTCAGCTCTGAACCTGGACAACCCCTTTAATTCTTCAACTGCCACCAGCCATATGTTGTGTTAGAAGCTGTTGCAATTGCAATCTGGAGGGTAGTAACTAAAGTGTACTCAGTAGTTACTGTATTTTGGCTCCATGGTCCATTTACATGGGTGGCGATTGGACGAGTGTTCATTCCCTATTATCAGCCGGTGTAAAAATGTCTGTTGAAGACAAAATCGAGCGAGTTGTTCATGTCCTGTACGTGGATATAAAAATTTCCCATCGGAAGCCGGTGTGTACCCTCATGTAAACGGGCAATAATGCTAATTCTATGGGGAAGAATGACTGTTTGTCTGAACATACTGATGACTGCTCCATGAAAGGGCAAGTAAAAGAGCGACAACCGCCACTCTAATATCGCCGATCGGCGCTCTACATATGCAGATTATCTTGGATGACCAATGTGTATGTTTTTAGAAACAAAAAATGGGTAGCTGGATTATAGCATGTCCGATCCTTTTGATCTTTGAGAGATAATCTGCTACCTAAGGCGCCAGGCCTCGGCTTTCTCACAAGCACACTCGTCCAAATGAGCATGAATATGGATGGGGTGGTGAGAGGGATAGCCGTTGGGCTAGCCATACACATGCAATATCCACAAGTCAGCTCATTCAGACTACAAGTATCTGAGATGTATGGCCAACCTAAACCACCTCTCCTCGGAGACCCACCATCGGGGAAAATCTGAGATTGAATGGGCAGCACGATGGCTCAGCGATTCGCACTGGTGCCTTGCAGCACTGTGTTAGAATCCGACCCAGGACAACACCTCCATGGAGTTTGTACGTTCTCTCCGTGTTTGCATGGGTTTCCTCCGGGTACTCCAGTTTCCTCCTATGCTTATAAGAAACTTAGATTGTGAGCCCCATTGGGGACAGCTTGATGCTAATGTCTGTAAAGTGCTGCGGAATACGTCAACGCTATAAAAGTGAGTATAATTAATAAATAAATTAGATGGTTGGCTGGTCCTGATGAAATCGGTGGGTTTGGCTAAGGTTATGTCCAGGAGCGGACTGGGAACTTAAAGTGGCCCAGGAAAAAGACCTCAAAGTGCCCCAATGTTGTAGGGGGGACAGATGCCTGGGCTACACAAGAAGATGAGGCCAATTCAAGTTGGCAGGGTCACTACCATGGTGCAGTGCAGCACAGAATACCATCCCAAAGAACCAAATAGGAAAATTAAGCACAAAATACCTCCCCAGAAGCTGACCTTTGGTGGCCATCAATAGCTGCCACGCTCTGTCCTCTTCCAATTGTCTCTAATGGAGCGGGGGGCTGAGGCTACTTTCACACTTGTGTTTTGGCTGGATCCGGCAGGGTTCAGCAAAAACGCTTCAGTTGCTTATAATACAACCGTCTGCATCTGTTATGAACGGATCCGGTTGTATTATCTTTAACATTGTCAATACGGATCCATCATGAACTCCATTGAAAGTCAATGGGGGACGGATCAGTTGTGTATTGTGTCAGAGAAAACGGATCCGTCCCCATTGACTTGCATTGTGGGTCATGATACGTCTTGGTCAGCATCCCCAGAAATTAAACCGCAGCATGCTGCTCTCCGGTATGGGAACGGAATGGAATGCATTTTGGAGCATTCGGTTCTGTTCAGTTACGTTTTGTCCCCATTGACAATGAATGGGGACAAAACCGAAGCGTTTTTTTTTTTTCTGGTATTGAGACCCTATGATGGATCTCAATACCGGAAAATAGAAACGCTAGTGTGAAAGTAGCCTTAGGAGGTGAGGTGTGAGCCACAGCACCAAGCCAGCCCTACTTTTAGCATGCTGCCTGGACTTTCTTTAATAACCCCTATAGTGCCCCCAGTAGTATGTACCCAGCCAGCGGCACTGAGGAGGGCTTGGGTGGTCATATGGGCATCGGCCCATTAGGAAAATTCCCTGTATGGTCTGTGACCAGTCCGCCCCATTAATGTCTAATTTGTATTGTAGCTTTATACGCAGTGCTACTTATTGATTCCCCAACCTATTAGTCGAGCACACTGCTCTATAAAACCATGGTGCTTTTTTTTTTACTGTTTTAATTATGCTATTAGTGTATTACTTATGATTTGCATCATAAGGATAAGACAAGATCCTATTACAGGATTTACGGGCGGCACTGTGACCTTGAGAATAATTAGGACTGCACTCTCTAGTAATGTGGCTATTCCTCGGACTCCAATGCTCAGTGTGCACTTACCTACACCCGGCTACAAACTGTTCTGTTTACCCAGCCATGCTGAGCTCCAGCTCTTTGATGTGCCATATTTTACTTGGGTTCAGTTCATAACTTTTATTTATCATAAATTCCTCCTAAATCCCTCTGTTTGGACACTAAAGCCTCTCAAATCCACACAAAAATGAAAGGTTTATGTGGAAAGAATTCAGAGGGCATTTTCTCGACACCCGCCATGCCGTAGTAAACACACACAATAGACTGCGGCCACGCGGCCAACGGTAGCTTTGTATCTCTGTAAAGCTCGACAAGTCCGCAGACCTGAACTGACCGATGTAGTTTATCAAATGGGAAAGAAGTACACACAAAAAAATAAATCTAACCGAGACTAAATTGGAATTCTCACCCGACCCCAACCATTTGGTTCTACATGGTCCTTCATCCACTAAGTGATCAGCACAGCTTATTTTCCTTCCATACATTGTATGTTAGAAAATCACAAAGCCCTAATGAGACTTCCAGCAGAATGAACTGTGCTCTTTTAGAAGGTTTCTAGGTTACTGGGCAGTTCAAGGGTACAGGAACAGGTTGGACAAGTCCTACCCTCTGGTTACGTGCTCCTTGATAAAATGTACACACCACAACAGGCACGCAGATAACCTTTGTGGAGGGTCAGCTGGTGATCATAGCCACGTAATATCTCATGTCTACTGCTCCCTTGACATATTTAACTAGTCTCTATAAACCATTTAGATATTGATAGGTCCAAACAATGGAATAAAATAGAAGGGGCTTTCCTTCAAAAGAACATTCATCACCTGAAAATCAGGAGAATGGAGGTCCCAGAGTCCTCATATGAATGAAGAGGTAACGTGCTTGAGTGATCACTGCTCCACTCACTTCCATGGGACTGTCTGGGATAGAAGCGAAGAGTGGATGCTCATGTACGCCACTGCTCCATTCACATGGGGTCTTGAGACTTCCATCTTGTGATCGGTGGGGGATCCAGAGATCAGACTCCGAAGGAACGGGCAACTCTTCTATCCTGTGCTCTTTGTGAGTAACACCTTTAAAGGGTTTGTCTGGACTAGAGATAGCGAAGACCTGTCCTTAGGATAGGTCATCAATATGAAATCGGTGGTTGTTTGACAACTCATTGTCAGCAATTTCAGGCAGCCATGGTGTCGGAAACTAACAGTGTACAGAGTGAAAGCAGAAGGCTCCGTACATGTCAGTGGGAGAGGAGCTGCAATACCCCAGTACGCCCACTACACAGTATAATTTCAGGCACTGCGGCTGCCCGTAACAGCCGATCAGTGGGAGTGCCCAGTGTTTGACCCCTGCTAATTAGAATCATCAATATCTGTAGGACTCACAATTTTTTGTCTTGGTGTTTTCTTTGAGCCCAAAACAATGAATTAATAGGACACCTGACTTTAGCAGTTTTTAAGCTTGAGCACCTGGTGTTTTTTTTATTTATTTCCCACACCTGGGGTTTTTATTTAGGAAATTATGTACCCCCTCTATTGTCACATTCTCTTTAGAGCAGTATGGCTAAAATACACTGGGACAAAAAAAAAACGCAATAAAAAAACACCACACATTTCCACCCAGTTTTTCAAGTAGGGCAAAAAACAAATGGGGGTCCATGAAACGAAACGAAACAAAAAAAAAAAAAAAAAAAAAAAAAAAAAAAAAGGAGGGAAAAAGTACAAGAAATCTCATGTACACTTAGCTTATTTTCCCGTGTGGAAACTGACCTGCTGTGCAGATTAAAAAATTTGCAGTATGCCAATTGTTGGTGCGATAGTGTGGATTTGCAATGCAAGGGTGAGATCTACAGCAAAACCTGTGTCAAATCTGCAGCAAAAACTGCAAATAACTCATGTGGTTTCTGGTGTGGAAATGCACAGTGCTCTAAAGGGGTTTCCAAAATTTTATATTGATGGGCTATCAATACGTTATCAGGCCCCCATCGAACACCTGCTTCAGAGTGGCACCGAAAATACACATTATTCAGTGAATGTTGCTGGTCACCGCGTTACTCTTATTCACTTCAATGGGAGCAGTGCTGCCGTAACCACCTCCAACCCCTACAAACCATGGGTGCGGTGTGTTGAACCCCTCACTGGTGGCCCATCTTGAGGATAGGCTTTAGATAGTAAAATCCTGGACAAAGTATTCAAGTTGATCATAAACTTTACATAAATGTCATAAAAATCTGCCAATCATGCCAGCTCCTCCACCACATTCTATATTTTCCACATCTGGCTTGGCTGAAAGGCAAGATGGGTTCCACCAAAAAAATAACATGGACGCTGCCAGTCAACCTTCAAACTGTTAAAACAGAAAATCATCCAAACTCGAAATGATGACCACAAACACAATGCAGACATACACAAGTATGCAGTATTACATGTGTGGTACTGCTAAAGTAATAAAGGACTGGTAATGTAAATGGTATAACATACTGTATCGGCGTGGGAGGCCTGCCAAGTAGCTGTCCCCGTAATGAGGCAGGTATTTAAAAATATAGAAATATGCCCTTCCTGTTCAGAGACACTAAGCTGCTACGCACTGTATACATACAAGCAAATATAAAAGATGAAGGGGAGAAGAAAAAAAGAAAAGTCCTGCAAAACCAGCCAAGAGCACAAAGAGCCCTCATTTACCATGTCCAAGCCAGAAGAGGGAGGCATTCTCTACGCTTCCATCACAAAGGGCGATGGAACGGTGCGCATTGGTCTGAGGCACTAATCGTTTCACACCAAGACACTTTTTACATCGACATCAAAGATAACGGCAGTCCTCCACCGCCAGTACAGTCTGGAGCACTTTGTTAACCACTATTTGGGAGCTCACTGCTACCTTAATGTTCTGCTTCACAAGCGAGACTTGGACACCAACCAAGTCTCTGTCAATAGCCGCAAAGTGTTGTGTTTGCTAAAGAGTCTCTTAGGAATCCAATGAGCAACACTTGAACATGAATACCCATAATACTAGTAGATACAAAGTCTGAAAATGTCACTGCAGCTGCCCCCTGAGCGCCGTGGTGGCAACCATCTGGTAGGAACTTAAAATCTCACCAAGGTAAGAGGTCCACAATTCTTGACGATACATTGACCTACTCCATTCTGATGAATAACGACTGCATTTGCGCAACTCGTTCCTCTAGTAAAATAAAACTTGATTCAATTGATAACAACCCTGTATCTACTTAAAGGGAAACATTCATCAAAAGTTACTTTATCACATATAAACAGCCATATAGAATGAAACTTTACTTACTCATTCAAGGGATTGTGCACCTTTGGGGTGACCAGACCTGCAAAGAGCATCATACTTACCCGCTTCCCGTCGATGGCTCCCCTCTCCTCCTCTCCCAGGCCTCGGCTGCTCCACTGGGCTTCCTGGATGCAAACTTCCTGTTTGATGCAGCTGCAGCCAATCTCTGTCAGCAGTGGTGACCTGCTCCCCTTGAGCCATATGTCCATTTGTCATGATGCAAGGGGAATATGTCACCACTGCAGCCAGCATCAAACAGGAAGTTTACATCCAGAGAGCCCAGCGGAGCTCCCTTTGCAGGTCTGCCCAGGAGAGGGGAGGGGGGTTGCTAAAACCTTCCCCCAATGGTGTACAGCCCCTTTAAATATCCAAGCAAACTCATAAAGCTCATTAATGGGGGGTGGGGGGGGGTTCCCGGTCATCAGTATGTGATTGGTGGGGGTCTGACACCCAGGACTGATGCTGATCAGCTGTTTGAGAAAGCACCGGCGCTTCGCACAGATCAGCCTTGGCCATGTGACGCTGCGTTAATCGGCCACATGGCCCAGTCACAGCTCGGCCCCATTAAAGGGAATGGGGCTGAGCTGCGATACCATGCACAGCCGCTATACAATGTACGGCACTCTGCTTGGTGAGCTCCGAGAAGGCCCTAGCACTACTGCGAGTGCTGGTGCCTTTTAAAACAGCTGATAAGAGGGGGACCCAGGGTGTCGGACCTCCACGATCAGATACTAAAGACCTACCAATCAGTATAAAAGTCTAAGACATTATATTTCAGTATGTACAGGGAGGTAATAGTTCGGTTTACACTTCATAGTTTTGAGGTAAACAAGACACTGCGGTCAATGCAACGACATATCAATATATACAGTGTTCATGAGCAAACAAGCAATTTCTGAATACGGCAAACATCACCCAGAAGGATGTTGGAAGAAGCTCAGCACTCACCTGGAGACACACAAGCTTCCTTCAGATAGAGCAGGACGTCAGCAAACCTCCTGACGTCATTCACCAGCTGCATGATGTATTCCGGGTCCACCACAGAGCTGTCATAGCAATCGGAGTTGGTGCTGATACTGCTCAGAGAATTACTTTTGGTGCTTCTCCCCATTCCCCAGGTGGCAGAATTTGAGATGGTGAAGAAGTTTGAGGTAGAAAACCGTGAAAATCCTAAACCACGCCTGTTACCTCCTCCGTTCTGACGCAACATCCCAGCGTGCTTCTGAGAGGCCCTCAGCAAGCATTCAGTGCCACTCTTTGCCCATAGGCCACAAATTCAAACCTAGAAGAAAAAAAAAGAAAAAATTAGATTTAATAAGAAAGTTACTTAGTAATATCTCATGCCACCTATGGCCCAAGCATGAGAAGTCTTTGTTACCGATAGCTACAAGTAGCTGAGAAGGGTTTTGGGTGCATTACCCAGGACAGTGGCCTCTCCGATTGGAAATGTGCTGGGTGCCAGATCATAAAAGCTCCATAGGACAGCTGCAACGACGTGTCAAAAGAAAACCCCAAACCCTCTGAGATGCATATTTGAAGGCACATTTTTCAGACAGAGCTCTATTGCTTTTCCCAGCCAACCCAGCGACACCTGTAGACGGCATCGTGGGGTACAACTCCTCCCAAACAGTGCCGTCTACAGATGGGTCTATGCTTTGGCTGGTAGGAGCTATTTTGCATACTTTTATCCCATGGAGCATTGCCTGAAAAACCAGCCTCCATACTCTGTCGTGTCTCCTCAAGGATGAATAGCATATTTCCTAATAGAAACAGCCCGATTTATAGGACTTGCAAAGACATTTCCAAAAGGTTCTTAAAGGCGTTGTTAACCCCGTGTGACCTTTTTCTGCAGACCCCCCAATGTGGCTGGACTTGCAGTGGGAATCATACTTACCTGATCTCCACGGCTGCGTTGCATCTTCTTCGCTTTATCACCAGCTCTGCCACCTGGATGTTGACTTGGGGACACCAAAGACCTGCAGAGATGGAGGTGATGGGGTGATGGAGCCGGAACACAGCGGCAGAGATCATACAAGTACAATTCTCACTGCTGGTCCAATCAAGCTGGGGTCAGGTCTGCAGAAAGGGTCCTCACAGGTGAACAACCCCTTTAAAGCTAAATGTGTCAAAATGAGAGAGTACTAAAAATCTGAAGTCATTACTATAGAGAATATAGCGGAACACAAGAATATAAAGAAGACAAAATGGTTGCCGTTACTGTAATCGGGTACAATCAAAGTTTTGAAACTCTAATTTGGTGACACAGACTCCTGCTGACTTATAACAGGAACCCATTAAAGGCTCAGCAGGAGAGCGATCTTCAGAACAGGAAGTCAGTCTACAGGAAATAACCCTCAACCACCAACTAAACCAGATGAGAGCATGTCAATGTACGCTGAAACGGGGAAGTGCAAACGCTTTAACCCATTCATACAACAGTGTTCGGGTCGGATCACAACCCGTTCAATACTGAAGAACCATCATGCACTGAAAGGTTTCCCCTGGCCGGCTATTAGAGGCCTCCCCCGATGATAATGGTTGATCGTCTGGAGTCAAAGAGGCAGATTCTGATCAATGACAAAAAGCAATGTCCTCATAAAACAAATGACAAAAATTTGAGAAAAGTATGTAAAGGTTATTTAGACAGTCTCTTCCAGAAGCAGCGCCACACCTGTCCATGGGTTCTGTGTGGTACTGCAGCTTACTGACATTTACTTTAATGGAGCCAAGTATAAAGCAGAGTTTTTGATCGGTGATGGTCTGACACCTGGGACCCCCACCATGGCCTTTTCATAGCCTAGCGTAGAGTGTCGGACCCCCACTGATCAGATAGTAATGACCTATCCTCAGGATATGTCATCAGTATAAAAACTAAAAAGCCTTGGAAAAACCCTTTAACTACAAGACACAATTTGTGGACTGGTTCTGGAAAAAAGCAGCCATGTTTTGCCTAAACAACCCCTTTAAGTGTTATTTAGATGCTTTATGGTGGTTTATGTTTATGAATAGTTGGCAATGGGACTGAATCCCACCAGTGCAATATCAAAATGGCGATTGTATGGTCTTCCTATTTTCCAGGTGGATTTAACGTTGGGTGCTCTAGAGTCCTCCATACTATTAAAAACCATTCTGATAGCTTAAATGGCAACCTATGAAATTAGCCCTAGTCTGCATACCAGAGACCGCGAAATGAAAGGGAACATGATGTCATGTTAAACATTTGGGCAGATTCATCAAACTGGTGTAAAGTAGTACTGGCTTAGTTGCCCACAGCAACCAATCCGATTCCACCTTTCATTTTCCAAACGAGTTGTGAAAAATGAAAGGTGAATGAATCTGATTTGTTTTTTAAATCTCCCACATAGTATCTAATCTGCAGGAGACATGTTATAGAGCAGGAAGAGCTGAGCAGATTGAGAGAGTTTTATTGGAAAAGATTCAGTAGAACGTCATTTCTACATTAGGAGTCCAGTGGGCAGTTTTTGCATTAATAGCCTTCTCTGTATAAAGTCCCATTCACACGACTGCATTATTTGTCCGCACCCGATCCGCATGTTTTGCAGATTGCATGCCGGTCTATTAATTTCAATGGGACCGCAAAAAATTAGGACAGCACACTGTGTGTTATCCGCATGTCCGGTCCCCAGTCCTGCAAATAAGATAGAACAGGGGGCAGCTGCAGTGACATTTTCAGACTTTGTATCTACTAGTATTATGGGTATTCATGTTCAAGTGTTGCTCATTGGATTCCTAAGAGACTCTTTAGCAAACACAACACTTCGCGGCTATTGACAGAGAAGGCAGTGTTACAATGGGCCCGAAAAATAAAAAAGGAACACGAATGTCACATGGACGTCATCTACATTTGTGGATCCACATTTTGCGAACTGCAAAATACATACGGTCATGTGAACGCACCTTAAGTGTGTATATAGACAAAGCGGTCATTGCGTAGGACCGCCCACTGGACTCCTAATCATATAAATTCCATGTTATACTGAAAAAGTTTTCCTGTGAACCTATACATTAATCAACTCAGCTCCTGCTGCTCTACATCACGAGGCTGGCAGATCAGACACCGGTTCCCTTAGGGCTGTTTCACACGAGCGGATGCCGTGCGTGACATCCGCTCCGTGAAAGAGTGCCAAAACCCGATGCAGACTGCAGAGGCACGGAGCAGTAACATGACTGATAACGCTCCGTGCCTCTCTGTGATCTCTTTACTACGAAATCACAGGGACAACTTTATCTCACTGTGATTTCATAGTAAAGAGGTCACAGAAAGGCACGGAGCATTATCAGTCATGTTAATGCTCCGTGCCTCTGCAGTCTGCATCGGGTCTTGGCACTCTTTCACGGAGCGGATGTCATGCATGGCATCCGCTCGTGTGAAACAGCCCTTAAAGGTGTGGGCCCCACCACCTACGAATATGGTAGTCCAGGCTCCAGCTGGCATGTATGACTGTAGGCAGGCGCAGGACATTGGCTACATGTCAGCAGGTTGCTTGCTTCGCGTTGTTTTGCGCCCACTTGCAGTGTAAATCATTACAGAGACTGGGAGCCTCGTGAAGCGTAACACCCAGGGCGCCATCTTCCTGACCACCGAGGAGGACTCTGCTCTAGCAGTTTTTAATCATTTCCACCTCTTCTCACCTCTTTAAGGTCACCCAAAACAATTACTTTAAATACATGGATCCTAGAACAAGGGGTCGATCTAAAGTGGGATAATGGACACTATAGTTACAAGCAGCAATGTAATAATAATGTACACAGTGGAAAATGTACACGGCACAGGGATAATGACCACAGTGATGTCACAGTACAGGGATAATGTACACCGTGATGTCACAATAAAGGGATAATGAACTCAGTGATGTCACAGTACAGGAATAATGACCACAGTGATGTCACAGTACAGGGATAATGTACACACTGATGTCACAACACAGGGATAATAAACACAGTACTGTCACAGTACAGGGATAATGTACACAGTGATGTCACAGTACAGGGATAATGTACACAGTGATGTCACAGTACAGGGATAATGTACACAGTGATGTCACAGTACAGGGATAATGTACACAGTGATGTCACAGTACAGGGATAATGTACACACTGATGTCACAGTACAGGGATAATGTACACACTGATGTCACAGTACAGGGATAATGTACACACTGATGTCACAACACAGGGATAATAAACACAGTACTGTCACAGTAGATGGATAATGTACACCGTGATGTCACAATAAAGGGATAATGAACTCAGTGATGTCACAATACCGGGATAATCTCATCAGTGATGTCACAGTACAGGGATAATGTACACAGTGCAGTCACAGTACAAAGAAAATCAAATCACTGATGTTATATAAACAGTGATGCAGGTGAAATGCACACAGTGATGTCACTCTGCATACAATGTAACCATGGGAATCAATGTCAAATTTAGAATGGGGACACATTCATTTAGCTATTCCACCTCACATACATTTCACCACTAACTGCAACTTTTCCAGGGAGATGGGCCCTCTTAGCTGCTCCGTCTGCTACCCTGGTAATTACACCTATGCCTGTAACCTCTCCTGACATGTCTGTTTTAATAACTAACCTTACATTGACTAATGCTCCAAAAATTGTCAAGTCGGCGCCTATATGACTTCCCAGGGAGTCGCCGGGGGCACACAACTGCCTGCACTGTGAGAAGAGTGCACTACAAATGTCTGTCATTGCCGTATCGCACTGTCCGATGTCCGGGCAGGCCAACAAACACGTGCTCCAGCCTATCACAGAAGCCAATGCATAGTGAATGTGGAAGGAACAACTGCTACCAACCTCCTCCCTCCTCCGTTCAATTCTGTTGATTATCGGCAGCAGATCCCTGAATACACAGATGAAAGATGCAAATCATCCGACAAACGAGCGTTTGCTCATTTATCATCAATCAGTGGCTTGATTACACAGGGAAATTATCGGGAACGAGTATTCTACACTCGTTCCCAATAACTGGCCAAAAAAAACACCACTCAGTGTAATAGGGCCTTAAAGGGGTTGTCCGGTTTTCCAATACTGATGACCTATCCTCAGATATCAGATCATAATGACCATGCACCACCGCTACAATGTTGATGGCTCGCACGTAGATATTAAAGGGGCTGTCCGATTTTGGACATTGGAGGCATATCACTAGGATATGCCTTCAATGTCTGAAAGGTGCCGGTCCCTCCCCTATACTTACAAAGTGATGGAGCGTGCACTGCGTATGCATGGCCGCCCTCCATTCATTTCTATGGGACTGTCAAAAATTGTCAAGAACTGGCTCTGCTATTTCCGTAAGCCCAATAGAAGTGAACAGTGCGGTAGCCGTGCTTGCACAGTGCGCTTCCCATTCATTTCAATTGGAAATAGCTGCGCGCTGGAGGACGGCCGAGCTGTGAACCCTCCTGCACTTTGCGGGCCCAGTTCTAAGTATAGGTGAGGGTCCCAGAGGTGGGACCTGCGCCTATCAGAAATTGGGGGCGGATCCTAGCGACATTACCACAATGTCTAAGATGGGAATAACCCATTAAAGAGGAAGCAGCGTTCGCACGGCCCCTTGAAACACACGACCAGCAGGGGTGCCAGGAGTCAGATCATTAGGATAGGTCATCAATATCGGAAAGCAGGACAAACCCTTTAAAGTCATGAGACCTAAGTGGTTGCGGAAAATACATCTTTAATATTCACCCCCAGGAATGTACAAATGCTATTCAGCCACTTAAGATTAGCGAGTTTCCTCAGACTTTTGTTATTTAGGAAGAGGAAAGTCAAAGCCTCAATATGATCAGCTGCCAAATCCCACACTCTCCGGGGTATTTAAATACAATCGATAGCACACACCGACAGGAAAAACACAGACGGGCGAGAGCCGGGGCTGATAACCATCCTGCATTCAGCACAAGGACCCTGGCAGGGCTGGGGGAAAGTGAAAGACGATTACAGCTCGGACAGACTCCGCTCCTATTGTGTGCAGGCGATGATAGGAAAGAAAAATAAAATGATGGAGGTGTTACAATTTCATTAGTAAAAGGGCAGGAAAAAAGGGGTTTAAAGGAAAAATCAATCAGGAGCTCAAAATGATATTTCAGTCATTGCCTATGGGGGGGGGGGGGGGTTACCTGCCTATTTATTTTGCTCCAATCTCGCTGCTTGGCTGCTCTTTAGCTCAGAGCTGTGATCTGTGCCTACAGGAAAGCTGTAAGAGTCTGAGACACACCCCCTGTCTCATCATTGGTTCCCCCTGCAGCACGACCGCCTCAGATTGGCTGCTGTGTATGAACACAAGCCAATCACAGCCTCACCGGGAAGTCAGGGCAACATAAGTGCTGATTACTAAACTGCCAGTGACCAAGTGCTACACATATAATGAGCAAAATGAGACTTAAAGGGGTATCCAGGTTGTGTGATGTTATCCCCTATCCACAGGATTGGTGGGGGGGGGGGGGGTCCTACAGCTGGGACCCACTGATCAAGAGAAAGGGGACCCCGTAATGAAGGGAGCAGTAGGCCGGGCACGCTCCATTCAGGTCTATGGGCATTCTGCAGATTGCCAGGCGCTATCCCAGCGGTAGGACCTCCACCGATCTAATATTTACCCCCTATCCTGTAGACAGGGGGTAACTTCACACAACAAGAATATCTCTTTAATTGTTCTCCAGGATTTTGATTTTGGTGGGCATCAATATCTGACAGGAGAGGGCCCGACCTGATCAGCAGTTGGTGCTGGAAATACTGGCCATCAACTGGTAAATCCTGGGACACTTCTCCTGACATGGCTGGTTTAGCAAATAATAGTATTCCACCTGAAAATACCAGTTCTGGAGCATCTATTCTCATGACTAGAAGTCATTTCTTAATTATTTATACTACAAGGTTATTTGAAAAAATAAAAAAAAATGTACAACTGGGTGTTACCAGTTTGGGGGGGGGGGGGGGTCCCTGCGCAGTCTGACGCTGTCCAATCAGTGCAGACAGATTTCTATTAGGAATAATAAAGGAATGGCACAACAGTCATAAGAATAGATGCTCCAGAATTGGTGGAATGCAAGTAGTTACTAAACAGGCAAGTCCGGAGGGGATGACGGCTCCTCTTTAACGGTCCTGGATGGACACGTACACTAGTTTAGATTGTTAGCACTCAAGTTCAGGCCACATGAAGCAGATAATTTGCGGTTACGCTCAGGTCAAAAACTTCAAGCGCTCTGGGGCTTTATTACAAACTTGAAAGTAGTACGAGCCCTGGATTTATAGCCCTGCAATAGTGACGGCTCCGATCTAACCACAGCCTCTTGCATTATATCAGCGAGTATATATATATATATATATATATATATATATATATATATATATATATATACACACACACATATACATATACATATACACACACACACATTTATCAGTGAAACAAACTTTAAAAATAAATAAAAAATAAAAAAAAGCAGGAGCTTGACAAGAGGAAATGAAGCAACCGTGAGCCTATCATCATGTGTGCGACACCTGTTCTGCAGGGTCTAGGATGCCCCCCAGCAGGACCAGCTACACCTATAGTCATGTAGTAATAACGGAACTTTCACACTAGCGTTATTCTTTTCCGGTATTGAAATCTGGTAAAGGGTCTCAATACCCGGAAAAAAAAAAATGCTTGTTTTGTCCCCATGCATTCTGAATAGAAAGCAATCCGTTCACAGTATGCATCAGGATGTCGTCAGTTCCGTCCCTAAACCCTACCGCACTTGCCATTGAAATGTATTAATGTCGGATCTGGTACCAAGTGTTCCGGAAATTGCTGCATCGTCGGATCCGGTTTTCCGGTCTGCGCATGCGCAGTTCTTTCTAGCTTTGAAAAAAATTAACTACTGGATACGGTATTCTGGATGATACCGGACAGACGGATCAGGTATTTCAATGAATAAGTCTAAGGCTGGGTTCACACTTGAGCGTTGCGCAAACGCGCGTTTGACGCGCATTTTTATGCGCGTTTTTGTAATAGTAAACGCGCGTTTGACGCGCGTTTGTGTGATTCACTACAGTGTCCTATGGCCACAAACGCCCCAAAAGTCGCTCATGTACTTTTTGGAGCGTCGGGCGTTTTACAGCGCGATCGTACGCGCTGTAAAACGCCCAAGTGTGAACCATTCCCATAGGAAATCATTGGTTTCTCCTTGTTGAGCGTTTTACAGCGCGTAGGAACGCGCTGTAAAACGCTCAGGTGTGAACCCAGCCTAAAGGATCCGGCAGCGGAACTGCCTGCCGGATCCTTACAACGCTAGTGTGAAAATACCCTAAGCACAGCAGGCACAACTCCAGGGACACACGTTAAGGGCTCATGCACACAAATGTATTTTTTTGTCTGTATCTAATCCGCATTTTTTGCAGGTCAGAGGCAGACGCCTTCACTTCAATGGGTCCGCAATTCTGGAGACGTGGAACGGAGTCACGGAACGGAACACCGGAAGCAGTACAGAGTGCTTCGTGGTGTTTCTTTCCGTTGTTCCGCACCGCAAATAAATATGACGTCATATTTGTTTGCAGTGCGGACAGACAACGGACCCATTCTAATTGAATGGGTCTAGCCCGCAGCCGTAGGGCAGGTTCTATTATTTGCAGCCTGGCTGCACGGATGCAGGCATACACATCGATGACATTGGTGTGCCGTCCGTTCTATTTGCGGACCCGTGTGCAATTTGCAAAAATGCGGATTGGACACAGACCAAAAATACGATCATGTGCATGGTGTCTTAGGGCTCATGCACAAAAACGTATTTTCTTTCTGTGTCTGTTCGTTTTTTTTTGTTTTTTTCTGGACCGTATGCGGAACCATTCATTTCAATGGGTCCGCAAACAAAACGGAAGTTAATCTGCATGCATTCTGTTTCCGTATTTCCGTTACACAAAAAAATAGAACACGTCCTATTATTGTCCGCATTACAGACAAGGATAGGACTGTTCTAATGGGAGCCAGCTGTTCTGTTCCGCAAAATACGGAAGGCACATGGACATCATCCATATTTTTTGCGGATCTGTGTTTTGTGGATCGCATAATACATAGGTCGTGTGCATGAGCCCTTATTGTGAGCCAAAAAACAGTAATGAAGCATACTCCGATATCAGGTATAATGGAAAGATTTCCGCCTGTTCTGTGTTTTTGACCCACACCTGGTTTAGGCTCACAGTAACTGATGGAAAGAACTTAAGTGAGAATTCAGCCTCAAGGCGGTTGTCCTATTCAACAACTTATCCCCTATCCACAAGATCACGAGAACATGTTCCCTCATGTGACCGGAATGGCAAACATGCATGCGTGACATGGACCAAACACGCCTATTGAAGTCTATGGGTCTGTGAAAAACCACTGACACAACCCCGGATGGTATCTGTGTTCTATCAGTGTTTCACGGACCAGTGATAGGCTGAAAATGACTTTTCAAAGCATCTCCTAGCAGTATCCGTGAAATACAGATGACACACGGAGGGCAAAAAAAAACAAAAAACGGACACACAGACATCTTCAGGGATGGCCAACCATCGTCTGTGTATGAAATGCTCGGCCGATGCGCGTTCGGCATATGTTGGGTCGAGAAAGGATTGGGCATATTGAATGGCAACATGTCTGATCCTTTGCTCTCACGGGAGATAATCTGCCGCCAGAGGCGCTGGCGGTGGGGTATTCCCCTTTTTCCATGTATGTGTATGAGGAGCTTGATAGGAAGAGTGGACGGCTGAACGAACTACCGAAAGTGTGCGGCCGGCTTCAGTGGTGCAGTACAAAATGCCCTGCACTACAGACACCGGCCTCTCAATGACTACACAGGACAACTCAGGCGGATTTTCCTCTTGGAAACGTCGGGTTAGCATTACCCCCCAGATACAAGTCATACACCCGTGGATTCCACAGAAACCTGCTAAGAAGCAGACGTGCCGGCAGCAGTTCCAGGAGAGATTAGATCCTTGCTTGGAACGGCCAGAGGGGACGCGCTCCTCAAATCACACACCAGTTTCACACTGTCTGGGCCCTTGTGTTAAGACATTTATCACTTCATCCCAATTATCCCGTCTCTCTACTACGTATAGAATAGTAGTTTCAGGGTAGTAATTATAAAGCAAACAGGAGGTTAAAAGTTTTTTTGTTTTTTTTTTTTACAATCATGCCGTTTCATACGGGGTCACCAGAGACTTGCACATAAAAACCTGAAGGAAAAACGGATGACCCAAAACAGACGCAATCAGAATCCCAAAAAAATATAATAAATAACATGTCCTATTCTTGTCCGTTTTGCGGCCAAGAATAGGCATTTCTACAATGGGCCGCCTGTTATGTTCCGCAAATTGCGGAAGGCACGTGAGCGGCTTCCATGTTTTGCGGACAGCAACGGTCGTGTGCATGAGGCTTTACAGACTGGGGAAATAATCCACACGGAAATTGACCTGTGGTGCGGATTCGGGAACTCTGCAGCACGTCAATTGTGTGAGTGGACTTTCAGTGCAGATTTCACCCCTTGAAATGAAGGCGGCAACATAATGGGACAAATCCGGTATCAAAATTCCCAAGTAATTTTGGTGCGGAAACCCAGCAAACTACACTGCTGTGAGCATGAACCCTTAGGCTACATGCACACGTTCAGGATTCATGTGCGGAGAATCCGCACTGAAATCCGCAGGTGTTCACAGGCAAATCCGCGCGGTCAATCCGCATTAATTGGTGCGGATTTGCATGCGGATTTGGTGCGGATTTTCTGCATGCGGATTTCACTAAGTGAATTAAGAAAATCCGGTCAGGAAAAAAAAAATTAATTGACATGTCGCGGATTTTAAAATCCGCACCGCAGGTCAAAATCCGCGCGGAAAAAATCTGCATCGTGTGCATTGAGAATTTCAAATTCTCATAGAATACAATGAACATGACCTACGGTGCGGATTTTCCACACGCAAATCCGCGCGGAAAATCCGCACGCAATCCTGATCGTGTGCAGGGGGCCTTAGGGCTCTTTCACAAGAGTGAGTTTTCTGTCCAGATGTGATGTGCGTTTTTCACCCATCATCTTTGCGCTTAGGAAAAACATTGCGGCATGTTCTATGTTGTGTGTTCTTGCAGCTCGGGTGCGGACCCATTCACTTCAATTGGGGGCCGCAAAAGATGCGGACAGCACTCCGTGTGCTGTCTGCATCCGTTGCTCCATTCCGTGGCCCCGCAAAAAAATTATAGCATGTCCTATTCTTGTCCGTTTTGCGGACAAGAATAGGCATTTCTACAATAGGCCGCCCGTTCCGCAAAACGGCTTCCGTTTTTTATGGATCCGCGGTTTGCAGACAGCAAAAGACTGAACGGTCGTGTGCATGAGGCCTAAACCCGGAATCCCAAATCTGTGAGGCATACAATCACACTGCCAGCCTTACACTAGGAGGTGACTGCCAGCTCGCAACCCTCTATCTCTGGGGTTTCCACCTGACAAAAAACTAAACAGAGGACGGGGGTGGAAACTTTCCCCAAAGGGAAGAAAATAAACTCATGATCAAGACCAAGAAGACAGACTCATTCTTGTTTTGCTACAATGTCTCAGTTTCCCTTGTGACAAGTATCTTCTGAGGGTTAATTAGTAAATATTGACAAAACATTAGCAACTTGTAGAAAGAGGCTGAGTAATCCCAGCAGTCACCACCTGAAACCCAGATAGGAAGAGCGGTTGTGAAAGCTGCAAAAACTGTATTCAGCCCAAGTGTAGACAGAGGCCGGGCGCGGAGTCCACAATGGGAGGTGTTTCATGATGGAAACGAAGAAAAACGCCATTGCGTGGACTGAACCAACATACAGTGGATTAAAGGGGTATTCCAGTTGTGAAACGTTATCCCCTATCCAGAGGATGGGGGAGAACTATTAGATCAGTGGGTACCCTGTACCCCTTGGAGACCCCCTAAAATAAACAGAGCAGCAGGTCAAGCATGAGCACTTCCGCTCAATCAGTATGGTAGATCCGGAGAGCGTCGAGTACAGCGGCAGAGGTGAGCGGAGTGGCAGTTTGCATGCCCAGCCTGCCGCTTTGTTCTTTTGGGGAGCTCTAAGGGGTATAGGGTACCCGTTCTTAGGATAACCTTTAACAAACTGAATTACTCCTTCTTTAGTCCAGGATTTAAAATAAAAAAATAAAAGACATGGCTTCTTTCTTCCAAAAACAGCACCACCCCTGTCAGCAGGTTGTGTCTGGTATTGCAACTAATCTTCATCAGAGTCAATTGCAATTCTGCACACAACCTGCGGACATGTGTGGTGTTGTTTTTGGAAGAAAGCAGCCATATTGTTTTTCAATCCTGGACAACTCTTTTAATGACAACCTGTACTAGATGATACAGGGATGTCAAACTTGTGGCCCTCCAGCTGTTGCAAAACTATAACTTCTATCATGCTCGGACAGCCTACAGCGATCAGAGCATTCTAGGAGTTGTAGTTCTGCAACAGCTATAGGGCCACAAGCTTGACATCTGTGATCCAATGTGTATTAGACATATGCCCGACGTTCGTTCAGTAGATGTCGGGGGAGCTCAGGACAGGACATGCTGAATTTTCGAAACGCCCAATCCTTTTATTCTCCGGAGACATAATCCACTGCAAGAGATGTCTGGAAGCGGCTTACTTTAGGGTACTTTCACACTAGCGTTAAAGTTTTCCGGTATTGAGTTCCGTCCTAGGGGCTCAATTCCGGACCCAAAAAAAACACATCAGTTTTGTCCTAATGCATTCTGAACGGAAAGCAATCCGTTCAGAATGCATCTGGATGTCTTCTGTTACGTCCCTTTTACGGTACTTGGCCGAAGAAAATACCGCAGCATGAATTCCAGAACACTTACCGGAATGCTGGATCCGGCATTAATTTCCGTTGAAATGTATTAATGCTGGATCCGGTCCCAAGTGTTCAGGAAATTGCCGCATTGACTGATCCGGTCTGCGTAGATCTTTAAAAATGTGAAAAAATAAATACTGAATCCGTTTTTCTGGATGAAACCCGAGAGACGGATCCGGTATTTCAATGCATTTGTCAGACGGTCTCCGTTTGCATACGGATTTCCGGCTCCGGCAGGCAGTTCTGGCAATGGAACTGCCTGCCGGAATCCAACAACGCTAGTGTGTAAGTACCCTTACTCTCTCTATTCAAGTTAGGGCTCCTGCACACGAATGTGCCATTTTTTGCGGTCCGCCCCGTAAAACACGGATGCCGCCCGTGTGTCTTCCGCAATTTGCGGAACAGAACAGACGGCCCATTATAGGAATGCCAATTCTTGTCCGCAAAACAGACAAGAATAGGACATGATCTATAATTTTTACGGGGCCACGGAACGGAGTAACAGATGCGGACATCTTTTGCTGCCGGATTGAAGTGAATGGGTCCGCATCCGAGTCGCAAAAAATGTGTCCTTAAATGCATGATCAGCCGAGCTGAAAGCACAAGGTATTTGGGGGAAATGGGGGAGGACACGTCACTGCTGAGGTCAATCATTGGCTGCAGTGACAAATGTAACCTCGTCCATCCGGAACTTTACAGGACAGGGAGGACCGGATGCCCGCTGGAGGCATTATTTTTTTTTTTTTTCATGAGAGGTGTGTTAAATAAAAAAATAAAAAAAATGGAGATCCTTTTAAGGTGGCCATACACTAGAGACTTTGCATGGCCAATTTATACCATTTTCTGCCATCAGCGCCCCTTTACGGCGCGAGTACGTGTGACTGATGCCGAATCACAGCAGATATCTGTGGAAAGGGAAATCTGGTGTGATGGATTTTTTTTTTAGCTGTAGTTGAAAATGGGTTCATGTCGCATGACGGATCTGTCCCCCATCAACAGACGCCCAGACCCGGCCTCAGATCAAGGCACTGGCATTTTCATTCCAAACTAAACCATACAAAAAGAAAGTAATTCAGAAGGCGCCACCTGAAATCTATAATGTATGACCAGTCACTGCTCCTTGGTCAGAATATGGCGCAACATGCGTCGCTGCCTACATTTCTGCAAGAAGACCCCCGCGTGCCGCTATACAGGAGCCATAATCATCACTTTCCTGTGTGCACTGAACCTTCCCGTGATATCATCGGACAATGACACTTCTAGGATTTCACAACCTCCACTGATCTCAGGAGAGACATCGCCGCCGCACACGGGTGGTCATCGCTCATTAAAATCACTGTCGGGCCCATTCAGTTTAGGCTACTTCCACACTCGCGTTTGGTGCGGATCCATCATGGATCTGCACAGACGGATACGTTCAGGTAATACAACCGTCTGCATCCGTTCAGATAATACAACCGTCTGCATCCGTTCAGATAATACAACCGTCTGCATCCGTATCCGTTTGTATTATCTTTAACATAGACAAGACGGATCCGTCCTGAACGCCATTGAAAGTCAATGGAGGACGGATCCGTTTTCTATTGTGTCAGTGAAAACGGATCCGTCCCCATTGACTTATATTATGTATCAGAATGGATCAGTTTCATCAGATGGACACCAAAGCGGAATGGAGACTGAACTGATGCATTCTGAGCGGATCATTTTCCATTCAGAATGCATTAGGACAAAACTGATCCGTTTTGGACCGCGTGTGAGAGCCCTGAACGGATAGCCAAAACGCCAGCGTGAAAGTAGCCTTAGACAGCAGTGGGGGCGTCACCCTCATGTTATTGGAGAATAAAAACCTGATGTCAAGGAGCGTATCATTAAAAACACTGTAAAACTAACAGAGCACAAGCAGCGCTTCAACTTTATAATCCACTCCCCGAGCAGCGATCAGAGGGCTTGTCCCATCCATCCATGTACATAGGTCTTAGACCCAATGTGCATGCAAACACCAACCTCCCCTATAGGCAGAGTCCTCCTGTAAAACCTACTGAACCCCATTAATAAGGGAGACATGGAGCATAGCCGCAGCTCATTAGTAACGCATGTATCGGCATATGATGACTGGTGCACAGACACACACCGCCTGCATAGTCTATACTCTCGTGTCCATCACTGTCGGGCAGCCGTATGCACACAAGGCACTTCTACTCTGCAAGCAGCAATTCCACCGCAGGGCTCCATACAAATCATCAGTCCATATCAATACATGCCGTAAAATAACCCGCCATCAGTCCATATCAACACATGCGGTAAAATCATCCGCCATCAGTCCATATCAACACATGCGGTAAAATCATCCGCCATCAGTCCATATAAACACATGCCGTAAAATCATCCGCCATCAGTCCATATCAACACATGCCGTAAAATCATCCGCCATCAGTCCATATCAACACATGCCGTAAAATCATCCGCCATCAGTCCATATCAACACATGCCGTAAAATCACCCACCATCAGCCCATATCAACACGTCATAAAATCATCCGCCATCAGTCCATATCAACACATGCCATAAAGACTGACATGTATGCTCACAATGGAAACCATATAACGGCGCAAGAGGGCCAAAGGTCCGGTTTAAAGGGGCCCTTTAAGTCTTCAGGTAGAGTGGTGGATCGTGTGCTCATCCAAAAATAGAAATAATTCACACACTTTGACACCGCAGATGATGAAAGGATGAATGATGTCCCTGGAGCCACCAGGACCAGTGACCACCTTATGTCCATAGCCTCCAGCCTTTGGAGAACCGCACGAGATGGATTTTTCGTCTCCGATCTTCTGCTCCCTGTAGATAAGCGGCATTAAAATATGTCTGGCGGCAGCTTTTCTCCCTGTCATACATTGGCTTGAGGGAATCCGGGCTAATCATGATTGACCTGCGAACACAGACGGGCTTTCCAAATGTTACTTTGACAGACGTCCGCGGGCAGCCACTGTCTGCTATGTGGAGGTCAACCACTGCCACGGGGCAGCTGGCGGAGCACCATAGACCATATGGCGACATGGCGCCCAATCCTACAGAAGTCAATACAACCTTCCCCTGTCAGAAAGACGAAAATAACTGCACAAACCCAACAAGTGCCACCATCCTGGCGCACATCTGTACCCGCCACGACCATAAACTGGGGTGGTCCTGTCAATCCGCTGAAAGTGTCTGAAACTTCCAAATAAATACTTCCCACACCTGACGGATCCGATTTGAGAGATTTTGACACCTTGACCAGATGGGATCCACCACCAGCAGCTCAATCAAGTGAGCACATGATTCCCCCCCCCCCCCCCTATAATGTCCTCCAGTTCATTATACCCACCCCCCATGGCCAGGCATGGTGACCCTCTGAGGGCCACCTAGTGTACACAGCGCTCCAGTCAGGGGCCACCCTTAGGTGAGCCATCTGTGGCCCCCTAGCTGTCTTGTAAACCATCACCCCCCATGATGCCCTGACAAATCAGCATGCTGGGAGGTGTAGTCCTCACAACAGCTGCTGGAAGCCACAGGTTGCAGATCTCTGCTCCAAACCCCCCAGAGAGGCAGAACAAGTCTCGGTGCCGGCATTACCTGTACAGAAGGACTGCAGCATGCCTCCCGGGGGCGCCGGTAACTCCGTGCCACTCACAGTGCCGCTCCAGTAACGGTCCCGAAACGCAGAATAAAATCAACACGAAACAGCAGCATCAGCCAACCACCGCCGCGCAGCGTCTCCTCTGACCTACTGGCGCCGCTACCGCTCTCAGCTCCACACAGCGAGCGCAGACACGCCCACTCTCCCCCCATGGCCACGCCCTCTCACTGTGACTATGCCGACCTAAGTTCGCCAGCGCCAGTCACTAGCCACGCCCATGTGCTGTCAATCACCGCCCCTCGGCTAGTCTAGCCCCGCCTTCATTCCGCAAGTGCCTTCCAAACCAGAGAGAAGCCGCCCACTCCCTGGCGCAGCCACGCCCACCGCAGAGCTGAGGAGCAGGTGGCCTCTTCTCATGTCTGCATTGTGGCTTCAGAGAAATGTTAGGTCAGAAGCAGAGCACATTCCTACAGAGAGCGCTGCCGCTGCCGTAAAGTGATGCTCCTGCAAGGGGAGAGCCGGCGCTGGGCTAGCCTCAGCTATTCGGTGGGGATATGGGACAAAACACGGTTTTGGAGCTTCTGGGCTCGTTCACACACGGTTTTGTTCCTGGCGTTTTTAGGGGCAGTGTTTTATTTTTATTTTTTTGGAGGCATTCGTGCCTCTATTGTCAGGGTCATTTATCAGGAAACTGGTGTGAAAAAGCACAAACTATGGGATTGTGACTTTTTAAACGCCACTTCTTTGCCATTTTACGCTGTCTTCTCTCCAATTTTTGAAAAAAAAGGGGGTATGGCGTGGACAGGGTGGGGGGTTTCATCAGCACTGGCAGATTTATCATCATTTACACCAGTATTTTGGGATACCTGATGACTGAAATGTACGGCAGCTCTGAGCTGGCGTTGATTTCACTCTAGGCGCACGGACTGGCGTAAACGGCGATGTTGATGAATGTCCCCTGGTCTGTTCCAGCAACTGCAATTTCTGCATGTCTAGCTTTAATGAGGAAAGTTTGTGCCTCTTGTCACTTTGGGCTCATGCACACGACCGTATGTATTTTGCGGTCCGCAAAAAATGAATCCACAAAAAATACGCATGACGTCCGTGTGCATTCCGTATTTTATGGAACAGCCGGCCCCTAATAGAACAGTCCTATCCTTGTCCGTAACACGAACAATAAAAGGACATGTTCTATGTTTTTGCAGAACAGACATATGGACACGGAATGCGCAGATTTTTTTATTTTTTTTGCGGACACGTTGAAATGAATGGTTCTGCATACTGTCCACAAAAAAACACAGAACGGACACGGAAAGAAAATACGTTCTCTGCAGAGCTGTAAGGGGGGAAAAGCATTGTTAAAAATATATATATACACATTTTTTTTTTTTTTTGAAGCAGCAAGAAAAAGAACTTGGGGTGTAGTATAGGAGAAGTATAACAGGAAGTCAGGGAAATATAAAAAGAACTCCATTGACCAAAAAGAAAAAAAACTCGAGTGAAAAAATGCTGCTACAATAAAATACCTGTTCGTCTTGCATTTAATATTTCCTAAATGTCAAAATGTCAGGTTTCTGTGCTGTAAAAAAATAAGACAAAGATTTTTTGCGGGGCCTCGGAACAGAGCAACTGATGCGGACAGCACACGGAGAGCTGTCCGCATCTTTTGCGGCCCTATTGAAGTGAATGGGTCCGCACCCGAAAAACGGTTGTGTGCATGAGGCCTAAATGTGACCTATAAATCGTTCCACTCAATTGAAAAACAAAATGAAATCTTTTAGGGGGAGGGAAGAAAACAAAAAAAAAACTAAAATAATTTGGTTGCATTAGTGTGCACACCCTCTTATAACTGTGGATGTAGTTGTGTTCAGAGTTAAAGAGGACCTTTCACTTGTATAAACGATGTGAACTGAGTATGCTGCCATATAGAGCGGCGCCCGGGGATCTCACTGCACTTACTATTATCCCCGGGCGCCGCTCCGTTCTCCCGTTATAGGCTCCGGTACCTTTGCTCCTTAAGTTATAGTAGGCGGGTCTTCCCTTGTCCTGTGGGCGTCTCCTTCTCCTAGGCTGCAGCGCTGGCCAATCGCAGCGCACAGCTCACAGCCTGGGAGTTTTTTTTCAGATTATTATTATTATCATTATGCAGCAAGAAAAATAATAGGGGTGTAGTCAGGGGCGTAGCTATGGGCTCATGGGCCCTGGTGCAAGAGTTCAGCTTGGGCCCCCTTCCCTCAGTGCTTTGCGGTCAGGGGCAGGGAAGCACATAGCCTTCATGCTGCCTGAGGCAAAAACCTCACCCCCACCCCCGCAATGCCATATTCTTGGCCTAAACCCTTCCCTCCAGCCAGAGGAGTAACTTGACCAGTATGCACTTTCTATAATGCCAGTGTCTTTTTATGTGGCACAAGGGTCTTTGGGCCACCTCAGGCTCCTAGGCCCGGTAGCGACTGGTACCTCTGCACCCCCTAGAGCTACGCCCCTGGGTGCCACAATTCAGACTGGGTTGTGGTCTCTTTTGGTACAATTTGTGTTCCACCAATATGCTGTTTATACAACAAACTATTCTGTTCTGTTAATAGGAGGCAATACAAGTATGGTTCACCATTTTCACTTCTTTGCTCATCCATGCCCCAGTCATCAGATAAGTATACGCAGCACTTCACATGTCTGGTGACCTGGGCACCTGGATCCTGAAGCTCCAATCCCACAATTCGAGCACGAGGCAGTGGAAAGACAGCTGCACAGGATTCAGCACATTTGTACATTTTTTTAATGGAAAGTCTTAGTTGGACTCTTCTATGGCAATTTTATTTGAGTATTCTATGAATGTATTATGTGGGCACTATATGGCGTATTCTAAGTTAGAAGGGGGGATTAACAGAAAGTACCACAAAGGGTATCATTCAACCTAAGGTTGGCCCTTAGGTATAATTACCGAAGACTTTTTATTCATGGGTTATCTTGCCATAGATGAGTATTTTCCATGTTTGACTTGTGATATAAATGACATTTTGTGCACATATTCTGTGCAGTGATTTTATGATTTTATCATGCACAATGTAGTACCCAAAATGGTTCTTGAGATAATAATGTAAGAAGCAATCCTTGAAAACCAGAAGATCTATAAACATTCAGAGTATACACGCTAGAGAACTAGCTTTAAAAGCCTTGTAACTTTTTATGTTACTTTTATGTTGTTGTTTTTTTGTGTATGATAGTTCTATTTAGGACTAAGGCCCCATGCACACGGCCGTGTTTCACGGCCGTGTGCGGGCCATGGAACCGTGGCCTGGATCCCTCCTGAGAGCAGGAGCGCACGGCGTCACTGGTTGCTATGACGCCGTGCGCTTCCTGCTGCCGCTGCAATACAGTAATACACTGGTATGATCTATACCAGTGTATTACTGTACTGTGCCGGCAGCAGGGAGCGCACGGCGTCATAGCAACCAGTGACGCCGTGCGCTCCTGCTCTCAGGAGGGATCCAGGCCACGGTTCCACGGCCCGCACACGGCTGTGAAACACGGCTGTGTGCATGGGGCCTAAGGGAAAGGAATCCTCTATAATGTGCTTGAAAGAAGGCAGCTCTCATTACAGCTTCTTATTCAATTTCATGCCTTGGAGATGTTTGTCTTTGCAATGTGAAATGTACTGAATGTGTACAATAATTACATTATCAGCTGCACAGATGCTGTCTGTAGTGCAGGGAACACCCAGGGGACACTCAGATTTATGACTTTCCTCAACAAGTATCAGCTTTACCTTATATTTCTGCTGCACCAACAGATTCTACCCAGGTAGAAATGAGTCTGAATTACATCATGTGCATTGATATTCTGGCAGTCTGCAGCAGAGAGCACATGAACGTGCAAAGTGTGCTTTGTGCATCACTAGAAGAGCCTTTGCTCCTTCATTGAGCCACAAGGATTGATTGCCTTTAACCCTCTCAGTCAGAGAGAGTAGAGGCTAGTCAAAACTCACCGCGCGCGCGCCGGCAGCCACCGCACATCCGCACTGCCGCCGGCCTGCTGCTTCTGAGTGTCTGACTGGGAGCCGGAGATGCGCGGAAACCACGCCTCCGGCTCCTCCTCACTCAGACCTCACTCAAGCTGCCTACAGCCTGCGCTGCGCCGTGCGCACTGCCGCTGGCACTATTAGATCACAACTGGCCTGGATTTTGAATAGGAGGCGGTGGGGGGGCCGTGGGCCCCCCTGGCTCAGGGGCCCGGTCGCAATTGCGACCGCTGCGACCCCTGTAGCTACGCCACTGGGTGTAGTATAGGAGAAGTATAACAGGAAATCAGGGAAATATAAAAAAAAAATCCATTGACCAAAAAGAAAAAAAACCCTCAAGTGTGAAAAAATGCTGCTACAATAAAATACCTGTTCGTCTTGCATTTAATATTTCCTATGGACTTACATGCAACATCTGAAAGTGCTTTTATGCCTAAAAATGCAGCAAAAGACACCAGCAGAAAAAAAAAACAATTACACAAAAACACCTATGTCTTGCACCAGTTTGTTACTTTATTTTTTTTATTGGGGCGGTTGAATTTAGGTTACGTTCACAAGGAGGAGTTCAGCGAGAATCCTGCCCATGAAATCCATGCAGAAAACTACCAATCCACTTCCTATTGATTTTAAAGGGGTTGTCCAAGTGGGATAAAATATCACTTGTAAATATAAATCCTTGAAGGTCCATGTCAAATACCCTAACCCTGGGTTCACACCTGAGCGTTTTACAGCGCGTTCAAACGCGCTGTAAAACGCTTAAGACATGAAAACCAATGCTTCCCTATGGGAAGGGTTCACACCTGGGCGTTTTACAGCGCGTACGAACGCGCTGTAAAACGCCCGACGCTCAAACAAGTACTTGAGCTTCTTTGGGGCGTTTTGACGCGCGTTTGTGGCCATAGGACACTGCAGTCAATGACACAAACGCGCGTCAAACGCGCGTTTACTATTACAAAAAACGCGCGTAAAACGCGCGTTTGAGGAACGCTCAGGTGTGAACCCAGGGTTAGGGCTGTTTCACACGAGCGGATCCTGTGTGTGTCATCCGCAGTGTGAATGACAGCCAAGCCGCGCTCTGGACAGCAGAGACAGGGAGCAGTAACATGATTGATAACGCTCCGTGCCTCTCTCTGACCTTTTTACTATAAAAAATAGCGGTGACAACTTTATCTCACTGCGGATGACAGGCACGGCATCCGCTCATGTGAAACAGCCCTAAGGCCCCTTTCACATGAACGAGAATTCCGCAGGGGTGCAATGCGTGATGGGAACGCATTGCGCCCGCACGGAATCCGGACCCATTCATTTAAATGGGTCTGTGCACATGAGCGGTGGATTTCACACATCACTTTTGCATTGCGTGAAAATCGCAGCATGTTCTATATTCTGCTATTTTCACGCAAAGCAGGCTCCATAGACATGAATAGGGATGCGTGATGCAATGCGATTTTCACGCATCGTTGCTAAGGAGACGAGGGATGAGTTACCAGGGACCCCATTTGCTTTATTGTTTTCCCTTCTAACATGGTTATAATGGAAAATAATAGCATTCTTCAATACAGAATGCTAAGTAAAAGGTCCATTGTGGGGTTAAAAATAAAATAAAAAATTTAACTAATCTCATTCACTTGGTCGCGCAGCCGGACCTGGGTGGAAAAGGACCTTCGGTGATGTCAGCGCAGGTCCTGCTGAATGAGGATAGAAATCTTCTATCTTCATTCAGCAGGACCTGCGCTGACGTAACCGATTATGGGCATGTCCAAACTGCGGCCCCTCCAGCTGTTGCAAAACTACAACTCCCAGCATGCCTGGATAGCTTACAGCTATTATGGCATGCTGGGAGTTGTAGTTTTGCAACAGCTGGAGGGCCGCAGTTTGGACATGCCTGGATTATGTCATCAAAGGTCCCTTTGCAGGTCCTGAAAGAAGACGATGCTGGCTGCGCGATTAACAGGATGAGGTAATTTATTTATTTTTTTATTTTTTTTAACCCCTCAAGCCACATTTTAGTAAGCATTCTGTATTAAGAATGCTATTATTTTTCCTGTTATAAGGGAAAATAATAAATCCTACAGAACCCCAAACTTCAGTGAAGAAATCTGGGTTCAGGTCTGGGTACCACAGTCCGTTTTTTATCACGCGCGTGCAAAACTGAACATCGGAACGCAATCGCAGTAAAAACCGGATGCAATTGCGTACCTACTCTCACAATTTTCCCTGATTGCAGACGCAATGCATCCGGACCTAATCTGCAAGGGGCCTAAGAGGTAGTTCCTGCGTTAATTGATGGGAGTCCCCCCAATCTAGACAAAGAGCGTCTATCGCTGTGGAGGTCGCAGCAGGTCTGTGGATTATGTGGGCAGCCTATTGATTCCAGTGGGAACTGTGTAATGCTTCATTTGTCCTGTGGTGGCGCTGCAGGGAAAATAAACACGTTCTGCCAGGTTCCTTCAAAGATTCTTATTGCTTATACATCACCAACTTATTCACATCAGTCTGTAACGGGGCTCACAGTTTAAGGGGGCGTATTTTTGGTCTGCATCTGATCTGCATTTTTTGCAGATTGCACGTGGACCCATTCATTTCTATTGCGCCGCAAAGAATGTGTACAATACGCGGATATCATCTGTGTGCTGTCTGCACGTAGGTGGCCGAGTTCCAAGTTATAGACCATGTCCTATTCTTGTCTGTTTTGCAGACAAAAATAGGCATTTTTTCAATGGGGCTCATGAAAAGTGCAGATGAACATGGACAGTATCCATATTTTACGGATTCGCAATTTCATGCACCTTAACACACACACTATGTTACAAGTCTGTTAACTTATTAGTAAGTTTTTGAGAGTGAGAGGAAGCCCACACAGATGTGAAAAGATAGCTACTCCGTGCTTGGCTGGATCTGAAGGGCCCCAATGCAGCCTGGCATAATATACAAGTAAATAGAAGAGGAACGAGCAAGTACTTATATCCTTATCTGATCGGTGGGGGTCCGACATCCGTGACCACCACCGATCACCGATGTTCCCGTCAGCGCCGTGGCCTTCTTGCAGCTCACCAAGCACAGCGCCATACATTGTATAGTGGCTGTGCTTGGTATGGCGCCCAGCCTCATTCACTTCAATGGAACTGAGCTGCTCCAAGGACATGTTACCGATGAACGTGTCGTCACTGGTCCTAGCGAAAGCAGTGAGACGGCCATGGCGCTACTGTGAGCACTGCTGCCTTCTTGAACTGCTGATCGGCAGGGGTCCAGGGTGTCAGACCGCCACCGATCAGATACTGATAACCTATCCAGAGGATACGTCATCGGTATTAAAATTTCAGAAAACCCCTATAAGAGCTCATGCATACGGCCGTGATCGTATTGAATGGGTCCGCAAATCCGGAAGGACTGCATGGCCACTACACAATGGATGGATTTTTCTGCTTCTGCCCCCCATCCACTGTGCTTTCTCCAGTGCCGGTGGCTTCTGAGAACAGGACCCATTTGAGCATGACCATGTAATGGGGCCTCGCAACTCGCTCGCGCTAGCAGAAGGATCCGGCACCTGATTTCAGCTGCCCGTTCCTGTTTTTTTGTGGGAAGAAGAGCCGGCCAGTGGCTTGCTCCCAGTTCAGGAGACATGGATGCCCGGCCGATCTGACTGGGGGCACTGGAAGATATAGCTGTAGGCTGACGTCTATGGGTCAGCCTTTTTATTCCATTTGTGACGCCTGCAGCTGTATGTGCAGTAAATCTTGAGGTGACGTTATCAGTGCATAGTCTTGTATTAAACCTCCTGGAAGGCCTTGGGGGCGGAAGAAACTGAGATGACCCTCCATTGATGTTTGTGAAAGGAGGATGATTTACAGCAGGTGCTAATGTCAGAGCGATGACATCATTTTGGAACTTGACCTGACCTGAAATGTCCCATGGTTAGCGGCATAGCCATAGGAGAGGGGAGATGTCACAGCTGCAGACCCCGACCCCTGTAGGAAAAGCACAATGATATACCATGCCATGTAAACAAGGTCGTTACTCGATTAGACGATATCTCACTATATACACATGTGAACGATGCCAGCCTATTGTTGGATGGTGTCTTGTGCATTACCTCCTGTTGACACCCCCATCTCATATAATATACACCGTCATACAGTGTAAAAATATCCAAACCAAACAGTGCCCAATTACAGGTACCGTACAGTATGGTGCCAGAATAATATTACCATACACTGGCCAAATGTTACATACAGTTGCCTACTACTCTGCCGCCCCCATACACTGCAAAAATCATATACTCTACAATGCTGACATAGCAGTCCCACATACATGCAAAATAAATACCGCTATACGGTGCTCAAATAATACCAACATAGAGGGAACTATCACACGGCAGATTTGTCGCAGAAATTTCACTTAAAAAACTTTCGGCACTCCAGCTGTTGTGAAACTACAACTCCCAGCATGCAAACATGCTTGGCTGTTCTTCTAAGGCCTCTTGCACACGAATGTTGTGTGTCCGTTGTCGTATTGCGGCCCGCATACAGCAGGTCCGCAGTACACGGGCACCGGCTTGTGTGCTCTCCGCACCATTAAAATGGGTCCGCAATCAATGAGATGCGGAACAGAAGCATAGATTGGAACCCCCCCTACCCGTGGTGTTTCTGTCCGTGCCTCCACACCGCAAAAAAATAGAACTTGTGGTGCAGACAGATCACGGACCTATTTAATTTGAATGGGTCTCAATCCATCCCGGCTGCCACAGGGACGTTGCCCATGCATTAGGGACCACAAATTGCAGTCCCCAATGCACGGAAAGGATGCACAACGTGTGTGTGCAAAAGGCCTAACACTTATAGAAGTGAATGGAGCACTCTGGGAGTTATAGTTTCAGAACATCTGGAGGGCACAAGGTTGCTGATCCCTGTTCTAGTCCATGTGGTGTCGCGTTTATCGGCCACACGGTGTAGGTGCAGCTCAGTCCTATTGAAGTAAATAAAGCTCAGCTGCAATACCAAGCACATCCACTATACAATGGATGGCGCTGTGCTTGGTGACCTATGAGCAGGCTGCAGCTCTCACAGGATTGTCGCAGCCTCTTCAATCCCCGCTGATCTGATTCTGATGACCTATCCTGACAATAGATCATCAGTATTAAACACTTGGACAATCCAGGCCATCTGAGACACCCTTAAAGGTCACGCATCCGTATGTAAAGGCTATTAATACTGTATATGGACATACATGAAGTGGATGGAATGTGAAGTTCAGGGTTAGGGCTCATGCACATGACTCTTGTTATTTTGTGGTCTGCAAATTGCAGATCTGCAAAACACGGATACTGGCCGCGTTCATCCTGCATTTTACAGAAAAGAATGGCCGGCCCCTAATAGAACAGTCCTATCCTTGTCCATAATGCGGACAATTAATAGGACATATTCTATTTTTTTGCGGAACGGCCATATGGACATGGATTGCACACAAAGTCATTGAAGTAAATGGTTCTGTATACGGGTCACAAAAAACCCCGGAATGGACACAGACGGAAAATACGTTTGTGTGCATGATCCCGGCCACACATTAGACAATTTGACATACAACAATAATTACAGGAGTTGTTTTACATAATCAAATGGAATTTATCATGTAGAGAAAGTTATTACCAGGCACTTACTAATGTATTGTGATTGTCCATATTGCCTCCTTTGCTGGCTGCATTATGCACTGCTCGTATCCAAGGGTTACGACCACCCTGTAATCCAGCAGCGGTGGTCGTGCTTGCACATTATAGGAAAAAGCACCAGCATCTCTGTTGGTTGGGACCGTGGGGATGCATATAGGCTGGCACTTTTACAGCCAATGCCTCATGCACACGACCGTTGTGTGTATCCGCGGCCGTTGTTCCATTTTCAGTTTTTTTCCGCGGACCCATTGACTTTAAATGGGTCCGTGGAAAAATCGGAAAATCAAGGAAGACCCACGGAAGAAAAAACGGACACGGATCACGGAACAACGGAAACCGTTTTTGTGGACCGCAAAAACGGAAACCGTTTTTGTGGACCGCAAAAAAAAATTCTGTGTGCATGAGGCCTAAGGCTGAGTTCACACCAGCGTTCAGCCTTTCCGTTCTCCTACTCCGTTATAGGAGCAGGAGAACGGAAAGAACAGATTGGGCACATAACTGAGGCGAGCGGAGCCTACGGACCCCATAGACTATAATGGGGTCCGTTAGGTTTACGCTCAGAAGATGATTTTGGAGCGGAGACGAAAGTTGTGCATGCAGGACTTTTGTCTCCGCTCCAAAATCATCTTCTGAGCGTAAACCTAACGGACCCCATTATAGTCTATGGGGTCCGTAGGCTCCGCTCGCCTCAGTTATGTGCCCAATCCGTTCTTTCCGTTCTCCTGCTTCTATAACGGAGCTGGAGAACGGAAAGGCTGAACGCTGGTGTGAACGAAGCCTTACAGGGTGGTCGTAACCCCTGGATATGAGCAGTGCATAATTTGATGTAAAAATGAATCCAGACAGCAAAGGAGGCAATATGAACAATCACAATACATTAGTAAAAGTGCAGTGGCGTAGCCTCCTCAGTTGAATCCAGAAAAAAAAAAAATATACTAAAACAGGCATTTATGCTCTTTATGGTGGGAATTGGTCTGAGCTATGATTTTTAGATCACTTGTCCAGAAGTTACTGATGTGGAGGTTGGTAACCCTGGAGTGGGAAGTGCTCATCTCTCTATCGTACCAACCTCAGGACCCTACAAGATATGTATCACATGGAAAAAGGGACCTGCAATGCGTCTTTCCTGAGAGAGATGGGTATCATGGGCACGCAATGTTTTTTTTAAAGATAAACAAATGTAACGGAAGAAAGCTTCCATCTTCATTTTAACATTAAAGGGCTTCTGTCACCCCCTAAAACTCATTTTTCATTTTTGGGCATATTAAAATCCTTATTGGACGACTATTCCCTATATAGGGCTCTTACCTTGTTCTGTGGCTTGGTTTCACAAAAAATCGATCTTTTAAAATATGCGAATGACTTCACTACCAGCAAGTAGAGCGTCTACTTGCTGGTAGCTGCCGCATCCTCCTTTCAGAAAAACGCCCCCTCCTCCTGCTGATTGACAGGGCCAGTGAGCGCTCTCCTCCTCCGGCTGGCCCTGTCTGCAATTCAAATCCCGCGCCTGCGCCTTACGTGTCTTCATTCGGCGCAGGAACTCTCAGAGAAGGACGCTCGCTTCCTCAGCACTTCCTCAGTGCGCCTGCGCCGATGACGTCTTCTCTTTCGGGTTTAGACTTGACGTCATCGGCACAGGCGCACTGAGGGAGTGCTGAGGAAGCGAGCGTCCTTCTCTCAGAGCGCCTGCGCCGAATGAAGACACGTAAGGCGCAGGCGCGGGATTTGAATTGCAGACAGGGCCAGCCGGAGGAGGAGAGCGCTCACTGGCCCTGTCAATCAGCAGGAGGAGGGGGCGTTTTTCTGAAAGGAGGATGCGGCGGCTACCGGCAAGTAGACACCCTACTTGCTGGTAGTGAAGTCATTTGCATATTTTAAAAGATCGATTTTTTGTGAAACCAAGCCACAGAACAAGGTAAGAGCCCTATATAGGGAATAGTCGTACAATAAGGATTTTAATATGCCCAAAAATGAAAAATGAGTTTTGGGGGGTGACAGAAGCCCTTTAAGTCTATGATGATGGATGCAGACAAGTCTGCACGACTGCGTCCGTTATTCAGTCAGTTCTTCTGTCCAGTGTTCTGATCTTACAATGGACAGAAAAACGCCAGTTTGAACATAGCCTTAGAAAACATGTAGGATGCCTGAAACAGGCGATTTGTTTTGATTGGCTTATTGGAGTTGTGAAGCTTTTTCCGGTTGTCAGGGGGATTATTATCCTTTTTGGGGGTCACTTTTGCTTTCACCTGTAGACAATGATTATAGGGTATTAGGTTAGTCTTTTATAAATGTAATGGTCCAATATGTTTTGATGCTTGAGGCATATTATTTTAAATGTGATATCAGTCTCTTTATGTAGTACAATTGTACATATGACATTTTATTATAGATTGTATAGGTCTTATTGTACCAGAGATGTGGTGTTAGGAAACGGTATTGAGGGTAGGGGGGGCCCAAACTGAACTCTTGCACCAGGGCCCATGAGCCTATCGCTACGCCCCTGAGTAAGTGCCTTGTATTAACTTTCTTTACATGATAAATGCCATTTGATGATGTAAAACAACCCCTTTAATAGAGAAAGTCTTTCCAGACTTTGGTTGGTTACTAGATGACCTGGGTAAAGCAGATTTACAAATGACAAAAACAATTTAGGATGATGAATAAGATAGGGCTGACTAATAGGTAATGGTCAGAGGAGTTGATGCTGGAGGGAAGAACATCGCCATCTAGAGGCAACTGAGAATTAATACTAGAACAAAGGAAAAGCAGAAATTGTTTGTCCAGAACAACCAGTCAAGCAATTTTTTTAATTTCCCAACTTGTTTTTAACAAATGGGAGCTTTAGTTTGATTCTTAGTTGTAGGTAATCAATTCCCTTTTTCCCTGCAAAACATTTTATACAAGAACTCCATTGTTGTTATCTTCGTACTGAACTGCTCATTTCTGCAGACTTTGTTCTTGTGCCTCGCCATGTGGTTCCTTCATGCAGTGCTGTATTGTGGAGATGTTATATACTACGGGGCAATGGTTTTGAAGGGTGCTACAATTACTGTATGTGTCCAGACATCTATAAGTGCCATTTTATGACTCCATATAAGGGCCCATTCACACAGCCGTAGTGCCGCCATACCCGTGTTGTGGAATGCAAACAGTGGGTTTGCGAAATAATTTCCCTGTATTGCAAGTTCTAGAGATCAGCTAAAAGATTCTACAGAATCCTTTTGTCCAATTAACAGAGCTCTTAGAATCATGTTGTCCAATCATTTGTCCTTCATTTACATAAGCCATGCTGATTGGACAAAATGATTCTGTAGAATGTTTTAGGTCATCTCTAATTCAAACATCACTGTGTCTATTATCCCTGTACTGTGACATCACTGTGTATATTATCCCTGTACTGTGACATCACTGTGTATATTATCCCTGTACTGTGACATCACTGTGTTTATTATCCCTGTACTGTGACATCACTGTGTATATTATCCCTGTACTGTGACATCACTGTGTTCATTATGAATGTACATCACTGTATTTATTATCTCTGCACTGTGACATCACTGTGTTTATTAACCCTGTACTGTGACATCACTGTGTTCATTATCCCTGTACTGTGACATCACTGTGTTCATTATCTCTGTACTGTGACATCACTGTGTTCATTATCCCTGTACTGTGACATCACTGTGTTCATTATCTCTGTACTGTGACATCACTGTGTTTATTATCTCTGCACTGTGACATCACTGTGTTTATTATCTCTGTACTGTGACATCACTGTGTTCATTATCTCTGTACTGTGACATCACTGTATTTATTATCTCTGCACTGTGATATCACTGTGTTTATTATCTCTGCACTGTGACATCACTGTGTTTATTATCTCTGCACTGTGATATCACTGTGTTTATTATCTCTGTACTGTGACATCACTGTGTTCATTATCCCTGTACTGTGACATCACGGTGTTCATTATCCCTGGGCTGTGACATCACTGTGTTTCATTATCTCTGTACTGTGACATCACTGTGTTCATTATCCTGTACTGTGACATCACTGTGTTTATTATCCCTGTACTGTGACATCACTGTGTTTATTATCTGTACTGTGACATCACTGTGTTTATTATCTCTGTACTGTGACATCACTGTGTTTATTATCTCTGTACTGTGACATCACTGTGTTTATTATCCCTGTACTGTGACATCACTGTGTTTATTATCCCTGTACTGTGACATCACTGTGTTTTATCCCTGTACTGTGACATCACTGTGTTTATTATCCCTGTACTGTGACATCACTGTGTTTATTATCTCTCTGTGACATCACTGTGTTTATATCTCTGTATGTGACATCACTGTGTTATTATCCCTGTCTGTGACATCACTGTGTTTATTATCCTGTACTGTGACATCACTGTGTTTATTATCCTGTACTGTGACATCACTGTGTTATTATCCCTGTACTGTGACATCACTGTGTTTATTATCCCTGTACTGTGACATCACTGTGTTATTATCTCTACTGTGACATCACTGTGTTATTATCCTCTACTGTGACATCACTGTGTTTATTATCCCTACTGTGACATCACTGTGTTATTATCCCTGTACTGTGACATCACTGTGTTTATTATCCTGTACTGTGACATCACTGTGTTTATTATCCTGTACTGTGACATCACTGTGTTTATTATCCCTGTACTGTGACATCACTGTGTTATTATCCCACTGTGACATCACTGTGTTTATTATCCCTGTACTGTGACATCACTGTGTTTTATTATCCCTGTACTGTGACATCACTGTGTTTTATCCTCTACTGTGACATCACTGTGTTTATTATCCTGTACTGTGACATCACTGTGTTTATTATCCTGTACTGTGACATCACTGTGTTATTATCCTGTACTGTGACATCACTGTGTTTATTATCCCTGTACTGTGACATCACTGTGTTATTATCCTGTACTGTGACATCACTGTGTTTTATCCCTGTACTGTGACATCACTGTGTTATTATCTGTACTGTGACATCACTGTGTTTATTATCTCTGTACTGTGACATCACTGTGTTTATTATCCCTGTACTGTGACATCACTGTGTTATTATCTGTACTGTGACATCACTGTGTTTTTATCCTGTACTGTGACATCACTGTGTTTATTATCCTCTACTGTGACATCACTGTGTATTATCCTGTACTGTGACATCACTGTGTTTATTATCCCTGTACTGTGACATCACTGTGTTATTATCCTGTACTGTGACATCACTGTGTTTATTATCCTGTACTGTGACATCACTGTGTTATTATCCTGTACTGTGACATCACTGTGTTTATTATCCCTGTACTGTGACATCACTGTGTGTATTATCCTGTACTGTGACATCACTGTGTTTATTATCCTGTACTGTGACATCACTGTGTTATTATCCCTGTACTGTGACATCACTGTGTTTATTATCCTGTACTGTGACATCACTGTGTTTATTATCCCTGTACTGTGACATCACTGTGTTATTATCCCTGTACTGTGACATCACTGTGTTCATTATCCCTGTACTGTGACATCACTGTGTTTATTACCCTGTACTGTGACATCACTGTGTGTATTATCCCTGTACTGTGACATCACTGTGTTTATTATCTCTGCTACTGTGACATCACTGTGTTCATTATCTCTCGTTGCTGTGACATCACTGTGTTTCATTATCCTGTACTGTGACATCACTGTGTTTATTATCCTGTACTGTGACATCACTGTGTTCATTATCCCTGTACTGTGACATCACTGTGTTCATATCCCTTTACTGTGACATCACGTGTTCATTATCCCTGTACTGTGACATCACTGTGTTTATTATCCCTGTACTGTGACATCACTGTGTTTATTATCCCTGTACGTGACATTATTGTGTTTATTATCCCTGTACTGTGACATCACTGTGTTATTATCCCTGTACTGTGACATCACTGTGTTTATTATCCCTGTACTGTGACATCACTGTGTTTATTATCCCTGTACTGTGACATCACTGTGTTTATTATCCCTGTACTGTGACATCACTGTGTTTATTATCCCTGTACTGTGACATCACTGTGTTTATTATCCCTGTACTGTGACATCACTGTGTTTATTATCCCTGTACTGTGACATCACTGTGTTTATTATCCCTGTACTGTGACATCACTGTGTTATTATCTCTGTACTGTGACATCACTGTGTTATTATCCCTGTACTGTGACATCACTGTGTTTTTATCCTGTACTGTGACATCACTGTGTTTATTATCCTGTACTGTGACATCACTGTGTTTATTATCCTGTACTGTGACATCACTGTGTTTATTATCCCTGTACTGTGACATCACTGTGTTTATTATCCTGTACTGTGACATCACTGTGTTATTATCCTGTACTGTGACATCACTGTGTTTATTATCCCTGTACTGTGACATCACTGTGTTATATCTCTGTACTGTGACATCACTGTGTTTATATCCTGTACTGTGACATCACTGTGTTATTATCCCTGTACTGTGACATCACTGTGTTTATTCCTGTACTGTGACATCACTGTGTTTTATCCTGTACTGTGACATCACTGTGTTATTATCCTGTACTGTGACATCACTGTGTTTATTATCCCTGTACTGTGACATCACTGTGTTTTTATCCCTGTACTGTGACATCACTGTGTTATTATCCCTGTACTGTGACATCACTGTGTTATTATCCTGTACTGTGACATCACTGTGTTTATTATCCTGTACTGTGACATCACTGTGTTTATTATCCTGTACTGTGACATCACTGTGTTTATTATCCTGTACTGTGACATCACTGTGTTATTATCCTGTACTGTGACATCACTGTGTTTATTATCCCTGTACTGTGACATCACTGTGTTTATTATCCTGTACTGTGACATCACTGTGTTTATCTCTGTACTGTGACATCACTGTGTTTATTATCCCTGTACTGTGACATCACTGTGTTTATCCCTGTACTGTGACATCACTGTGTTTTTATCCCTGTACTGTGACATCACTGTGTTTATTATCCCTGTACTGTGACATCACTGTGTTTATTCCCTGTACTGTGACATCACTGTGTTTATTATCTGTACTGTGACATCACTGTGTTTATTATCCCTGTACTGTGACATCACTGTGTTATTATCCTGTACTGTGACATCACTGTGTTTATTATCCTGTACTGTGACATCACTGTGTTATTACTCTGTACTGTGACATCACTGTGTTATTATCCTGTACTGTGACATCACTGTGTTTTTATCCCTGTACTGTGACATCACTGTGTTTATTATCCTGTACTGTGACATCACTGTGTTTTTATCCCTGTACTGTGACATCACTGTGTTTATTATCCTGTACTGTGACATCACTGTGTTTTATCCTGTACTGTGACATCACTGTGTATTATCCCTGTACTGTGACATCACTGTGTTTATTATCCTGTACTGTGACATCACTGAGTTTGTTTTCCCTTTACTGTGAAATCACTGTGTTTATTATCCTGTACTGTGACATCACTGTGTTTATTATCCCTGTACTGTGACATCACCGTGTCTATTCTCCCAGTACTGTGACATCAACTGTGTTTTTTTTCTCTTTACTGTGACATCACCATGTCTATTATCCCAGTACTGTGACATCACTGTATTTATTATCCTGTTCTGTGACATCACTATGTTTATTTCCCCTTTACTGTGACATCACCGTGTCTATTATCCCAGTACTGTGACATTACTGTGTTTATTATCCGTGCACTGTGACATCCTGCACTGTGACATCACTGTATTTATTACCCTGTACTGTGACATCACTGTGTTTCTTATCCCTGTAGTGTGTGACATCACTGTGTTTATTATCCCTGTACTGTGACATCACTGTGTACATGTGTCCCTTTACTGACATCACAGTTTATTATCACTGTGTTTATTGGAATAGAAAACAGGATAAGGGTACTTTCACACTTGCGTTGTGAAGAAACTGCCTGCCGAATCCGGAAATCTGTGTGTAAACGGATAGCATTTATAGACAGAACCGGATGTGGATCCGTCTAACAAATGCATTGAAACACCGGATCCGTCTCTCCGGTGTCATCTGGAAAAACAGATCCGGTATTTATTTTTTTGGCATTTTTAAAGGTCTGCGCATGCGCAGACCGGAAAACCGGATCCGTTTTGCCGGAACACTTGGCATTAATGCATTTCAATTGAATATTATGCCAGATCCGGAATTCTGGCAAGTGTTCCGAAATTTTGGACGGAGAAAATAAAGAGTGACTGAACTGAAGACATCCTGATGCATCCTGAGCGGATTGCTCTCCATTCAGAATGCATTAGGATAAAACTGATCAGTTCTTTTCTAGTATTGAGCCCCTAGGACGGAACTCAATACCAGAAAAGAATTACTAGTGTGAAAGTACCCTAAGCAGGACGCCGCATTGGATATTGAATGGCAAGTTTATTAAAACAAATAAAATAATACAATGAAGTAAAAAAAAAAAATGCATTTCAGCGGTAAACCTACTACAACCAATAGTTGTTAAATAGCATTCCTGCCTGTACTATCCTGATCATATAGAGGTGAGTGTATTGGATTTTCTACAACAGAGATTTTCAGGAAAGATTTTCAATCATAGACATTAGATACATAAAACAAAAAGATTCTGCCATATTGTGTGCACCTGTGAGAATAGCTTCATAGACTGGGCTTATGGCCCACTTACCATATGCATACATCATCTGTCTCCTCCCTCCAGGGGTGCAGCTTAAGTTTTTTAATATCAATTAGGTAATAGAGTCATAAAAGATCTGTGGTTGCTCCCGCCTTGAGTATATTTCAGTTACATTTTCTTGTAGATTAAATTTTATTACATTTTTATAATCAATGAAAACAAAAAAGAAATTTCAAATTGTATACTTTCTGTTTTCAGTCATGGATTCAAACATACAATAAAATTCCTGCATGCTACATCCATCGACAATGATAACAATGTTATGTAAATTTGGATTCCTCACCGCCCTTATTCAGTTACATTTTCTTTCACGCTTATAGCATACAAGGCTTAACCAATCGAAAGTATAGACTGGCTATTTTTAGATGATAAAATGGGCGGCTTGGGTAGCCACTCAGAATTCAATACTCTTGGGGGGGTCCAGGGTTGCCCAAAGTGGACAAAAAGTTGATGCACACAGTGGTGTTATTATTGTTTTTGCTGAAAATTACTGTAAAAACAGCAACAAAACTGTTTGTGCGATGATCCAAAGATTTGATGCATTTGTGCTGTGAATTGTGTCAAAACAATGACAAACTGCATTGCACATGATCACAGGACCATAAGATTGCGGGTGCAGGTGTTAAAAGACCTGAATCCAGAAGGGAAAGCATCCAGGAGGTGTGAGTGACTTTGTATTTATTCCCGGGTCTGTTTATTCTGGGGTCTGAATTTATTTAGGGATTTATTCAAGGATCTGTATCTATTAAGTCTATCTGTATTTATTCCTGGGTCGATATATATTTTGGGGTCCAGTCTAGAGTCTGAATTTATTTGTGTGGGTATAGAGGCTGGGGGTGGCTGCAAAAGTGAAGGGGTCAAAGACGTCTCAACAACAAAGTTTGCAGTAGACAGTCAAAGTCATCATGGCAGTCCGGGCTGGATGGAGAAGAAAAGGAAAGATAATGTCTACAATCAGAAAAGACATCACCTAGGAGTCACTGGATTTATCGAGGAGCCTTAACCTCTCCTAACAGCTCTGTTATAGGAAATGCTTATATTTCACAAAATGTCTCAGTGTAACTCAGGCCTAATAGACAAATGGGTGCTACCATTCTTCTTGTGAAGTACATGTATCCAGGACGGTACTGTCAACAATGATTGGACACTGACAGTATGTATGTCAGTGGCAACGCTCTTTGACAAGGGGAATGGTAACACTCAATGGTCAATGCCATATGCTAACTTGATGATGTCTATAGACTATGGTGTAGTTTAGTATGTTAAACCTACTGGTCTTTGATTGAGGCAGAACTCAGAATATGTTTAGAGATGAGAGATTTGATTTGTCTCATCATCTGAGTATGGGCGCAAGTGCAGAGGCTATGCTTCCGCTACTGGTGCAGCAACGGCGCATACACTTCTGGGTAGCGGCACAGGAGAAGTCACTGCTCTACTAGTGGAGGCAGAACCTCTGTGCTTGCACCACTACTCGGAGCAGCAGAGCAGGCACGAGATTGGGGAGAATGAGACGTCTGACCCCATCAATCAAGGAGCTGGTGGACAGCCCCTCACAGGTGAAGAACTCTTGCTGATGATAGGGATCGACCGATTATCGGATTTACCGATATTATCGGCCGATATTCAGGATTTTGAACACTATCGGTATCGGCATCTATTTTGCCGATATTGTATGGGGAACACAGATCGCGCTGCTGACAGCGCTCTCCGTGTTCCCCTTAGCAGCACAGGGGAGAAGGAGCAGTGTCTCCTCCCCCTGTGCTGCTCCTGCCGCTGCCGCCAATGTAAGGACAGGGGACAGGAGGAGGGGAGGAGCTATGGCCACTGCTCCACCAATGAAGATTAATCTATCATTCATTCATATACAGGAGGCGGGAGCTGCAGGATCACATAGCCGGCTCCCGGCCTCTATGAGCTGTAGCTGCGATTTGCGGTAGTTAACTCCTCAGGTGCCGCGGATCGCAGCTACTGCTCATAGAGGTCGGGAGCCGGCTATGTGATCCTGCAGCCAGCTCCCGCCTCCTGTATATGAATAAATGTGAGATTAAGCTTCATTGGTGGCGCAGTGCGCCCCCCCAAGCCCCCCAGTATCAGACATTGGTGGCGCAGTGCGCCCCCCCCCCAGTATTAAGCATTGGTGGCGCAGTGCGCCTCCCCCCAAGCCCCCCCAGTATTAAGCATTGGTGGCGCAGTGCGCCCCCCCTCCCCCCCAGTATTAAGCAGTGGTGGCGCATAGGGCCCCCCCCACCCCAGTCGCAGTGCGCCCCTCCACAGGATCCCCTCTCCCTTGCTCCTCCGATCGGAGCCCCAGCAGTGTAATGCTGGGGCTCCGATCGGTTACCATGGCAGCCAGGACGCTATTGAAGCCCTGGCTGCCATGATAAGCTCCATGCTGCTGTGTGCACAAAGCACACAGCAGCAGGGACAGTGTGAGCTCCTATTCACCCTGATAGATCTCTATCAGGGTGAATAGGACAAGGGTTCTAGTCCCTAAGGGGGCTAAAAGTTAGTTAAAAAAAAAAAGTTACAAAAAAAATAATAAAAACACCAAAATATTAAATATAAATGAAAAAGAAAGATTTATAAAAAATACACATTAACAATAAACATTAATTTTCAGCAGATTTGTGGGAATTTTTTATTTTTTTTTCAAAAATGAAAATTCCCAGAATATCGGTATAAATTATCGGCTATCGGCCTGAAAGTTCACAAATTATCGGTATCGGTATCGGCCCTAAAAAATCAATATCGGTCGATCCCTAGCTGATGAGACCAATCGATTTGTTGAATCCATTAGCTCATCTCTAAATGTGTTATATCGCAGTTTCATGCTGCCAGCTAAATTCTCATCTATGAAGAATCCACACATGCAACTTTATGTATTTTTTGTTTTATATTTTCTCTTATGTATACACAAATCATCTTCCTTTTGTAATGCAAGGCACCAACAAACATACCAGTGATGAAAGCAAAAAGGTGTTTATTCACCAGAAACATAAACGTCCAGGACACTTGCTGGTAACAAGGATTAATAACAAAAAACCAGGCAAGGAGATTCCAGGAATAGTCCCAACCAGTGCTGAATGATGCTGTGCACTTGGCAGTCGAGTCACTCCAGATCTTGGGTCCGCTGTAAAGGACAAAGTTCTTGGCAGTCTTCAGTCACTAGGAGTTGTGACCTATACCTGGTTGAGGGAAAATAACAGTGGGCACTGATCACCCTGAGAGACCTCCTTTTAAATGCCTGCTGACCAATCCCAGGGTGCCAAGTGTCCACTACCATAGGTGAACAAATTGCCCTGCACCTGAGGACAAGGCCTAAGGCAATCACAAGTTGATTAACCCATGGCTGGCTCCCTAATCCACTTTGCTCTTGTGAGTCAGTATAATATGCGCCACTGGTCGACGAAGTGCATAAGAAGCGCGTACTCGCGACCTTGTATCCCTTTGCGAACCTGCCCTCGTGCGTACGCACGGACGCATGATTGACTCAGCGCGAGTATGCGAGCGCGTGGACCCAGATGCGGAAACGGAAGTCGCAGGAGACACCGGAGACAACCCTGGCCGCGGCGTCTTGTCACTCGCCTGGCCACTCTGTCCCCGGGACTCCGACGGTCCTCCCCTCCGATGTCCACGCGAACGCATCTCCGCACTGGCTCGCAAAGGGGTCAGCGCTGGTGCATCAGAGACACGCATAACCTGTCCCGCAACTCCACGAGGACCCCTCTTGGTTCCCCTGGAGTGCAAAGCAGGTGAGGATCTTACACCTTTTCTTTAGTTTCATGTGCTGCCGATTAATATACAGGCTTTATGGGGAACAAACTATCTAACTCGGCCCATAGAGTTTGCATCAGACAGTGTTAGAAAAAACCAAAACAAGCGCTGATTAACTTGTTATATCACAGAGTGTAAAAGAACTCTTACTTTTGGCAAGTTAATTAGTATTACATAGTGATATGTAGTTTTTTTTTTACCTTCTTTTGAAGTCTGTAGATACATTACCTGTCTGGTAGTTTCGTAGCCCCAGGTATCGGATTGCTATCAGTCTATTCTCATGCATACGTAATCCAGTGGAAGACTCTCTAACAATGATCCCCTTACTATTGCTTGTGATTAATTTAGATTAATATTACTTTTTTAGATAGGTAAACAGGCATGTAGGAACACCGCCTTGTGCCAGTGTTCCGTTATTTTTTGCTACCGTGAAATTTGCTACCCTCGTCACTTCCTGTTGTGACGTAGCCGCACCTGAAGGTTTGGAAGGAGGTGTGTCTTGCTGCTCGCCACCAGAGTGGCTGAGAAGGAGGTGTGTTAGCGCAGGCGCACAACGACGTGGTAGACAAATTTCACACTTAGAGTTGCTGTGAAAAATTATGGGCCACTGCGCATGCGCTGAGGGTAGGTAAAAATTACGGGCCACTGCGCAAGCGTGACTCGCATTGGCCCGTAATTTTTTCCTACCCTCAGTGCGCATGCGCAGTGGACCGTAATTTTTACCTACTCTCGGCTTGTTCACAGCAACTCTAAGTGGGAAATTTGCCTACCCCGTCGCTGTGCGCCTGCGCCGACACACCTCGTTCTCAGTCACTCTGGTAGCGAGCAGCGAGACACACCTCTTCCAAACCTTCCGATGTGGCTACATCACAACAGGAAGTGACAAGGGTAGCTCTTCTGTTTATACCAGAATAGCTTTTAAAGTTACAAGGAGAGGTAATAAAAGTTAAATTAATGTAGAGGAAGGACCATTCCATCAAGCCCAACCTTTCATACAAACCAAACAGTCAGCACTTTGTCTCTTTACATGCAATATTGTTCAAATAAATAAGGAATCCCAAATGCAGGAAACTCTTTTATAAACAATGCACAGGCACTGCAGAAAATGCCACCTTGAAGCTTGCGCAATGGCTGTGTTTCTTTGTACAGTTATAACTGTTAAGTAAAAGTTATGTTTGGGCTTCCCTAAAGTCTCTTTCAGCTATATTATTGCTTGTTTCATCTACACAGCTAGATGCATTTCTCTCACAAGCAGTGGGCTTTTCCCTTCTGCCAGTACTGTGTATGCATTGACCTTACTTTACACCATATTTGCTTTCTTCTAGGGAACTCAAAAAGCTGATAAGGAGGGATAAATCACACACCCTCATTTCCTCTCAGTTGTCTTCTGAGTCTGTTACCAGGGACAGATCTTGCCCTACAACAACAAGCAGTGGACTGCAAGTTAGGTAGAAGTGAGACCCCTAGTGGACATATTTTTTAAATGAAGTGATTTAGAAATTAGCTAGTTGCACAGGTACAGATGACTGGGTGTAAAGTAACAATATAAAAAAAAATAGACAACCTAATTTAAACTGTCTGCACGTGAGCTAATCTGTGGAATATTTGAAAGTTTTGGTCAGCACACTTGTAGAATTGGTGCACATTAGTAGGAGATTGTTCACAATGATCCAAGAGAAAACCATGGCACTCAAATGTCAGAAATCATACGCAGTTCATTTTATTGACTTCAGTTACTGGAGAACAGATGACATCACACATAAGTCTTTATTAATTGCAGCCTTAAAGGGGTGGGGACAGCTTACAGATACGGTAGGATGGAGCTCCAGCATTCCATATCTGTGAGCTGTTTCCACACCTCTGTTTAGAAATGTTGGCCAGAGACCTATGTATGAAGTAATCTGTTCTGCTATTGATTCCAGTGAAGTGAGCTACCTAGGATTTGCTGAAATTTAAATACTATGATTTTCTCTTTATATCTGTGGAATTGACTGTGTTTAGCATCTAGGTTGTGCCTAGAATGTATGGATTTGTGGGGCAATCCAGACCTACTCCCAAATGATCCTCAGAAACTATATCTACCACCTTAAAGAGGTTGTCTGGTTTTCAATATTGACCTATCCTCAGGATAGGACATCGATATCAGATTGGCAGTGGTCCAACACCTGGCACCCCCGCCAATCAGCTGTTTTAAAGAGACTGCAGCACTTAGAAGCTGTAAAAAATAATGCTGACATTGAACAAGTAAACAGTGAAGAGAACATAGCACTCGAAGCAATGCAGTCTCTTAGCTCTGCAGTTTCTTTAAACAGCTGAACGGCCGGGGTGTTGTGAGTCAATATCAGAAGCTGGACAACCCCTTTAACCACCGCTTACACTAATTCTAACCCTAAAACACAAAAAAGACTACACAGAACAGCATTTAAAAAGTCTTACAATCGCAAAAAATGAAGCACTCTCCAAAAAGCTACTTTTCACCACCACCTGTCTCAGTGCTACCTGACCTCCTCACGTGACTTAAAACTCCAGGGAGCCGATATGCTCTAGACTTTGACACCTAGGGATGTGCAGAGATCTGGATGTCAAGGGCAGAATAGTGACTGCAAGATCTCGCTTGAATACATGGATTCTCTCAGACTGCGTACAGCTTGAGCGCAGAGATAGATTGAGCAGAGTATGATAAAGAATTAGAACACCATGGGGCTTGTACCCAAGCAATGAATGCTGGAAAGGCTTTGCTGCATCTTCCATTTACCTGATGACATCACACAAGACTTCCTGAGACCTATCTACTTGGACCTCAAGCCAGGGTGAGACTAGCCCACCAAAATTCCAGAGGATCCCCAGATGATCCCAAGCTCCGACACAATAATGGACACCTAAAAAAAAAGATCCCCAAAAGTCAACTTGAGCGGGCTTTGGAGCCAATAACTAGATTAGAGGTGGATATCCCCAGTCTGTACTCCATGGGAAAAGAATATGCAAGAAGTATTTCCCAGGGAAAGAGAACCATCTCACCAGCTTTATACTCAGCACGTGATAATCGTACTCTGGAGTGATGAGAGGAAAACACCCCAAAACAGCTGTCTACAGATAGATATTTACCCTTGTCTTTTTCCCAAGGCTTGTTAAAAAGTTTGATTTTGACTCATGGGGAGCCACTTCCCAGAGAAAACAAAAATATCAGGTAAACTCATCATTCTCTCCCTCAACATCCTCTGTCAGGGAAGTTGGGAGATCCGCATACTGTGAGGCAGGGACATGCCTCATGGTTGTTAGGGGAGATATATGGCAGGATTTGCTGTGTCTTCCCTCAGAATCGCCAGGTCTGAAGAAAGACCAGGTGCAGTAATCACCTGGGGATAAAGGAATCCTCAGAGTGAGAGGGGGTGGGGACTTGCACACAGAAGGCTGGAGTGGCTCTGTGTGGTCTGAGCCGAGAGGGCTGAGAGACCTCTATCCCCAAGGAGACATTGTTGTGGGAGCAGCCAGGAGGCTGCGGGACATTGGCTGACAAAGCCGCATGGGTTCACAGGGTGTGGACTGTGACTTAGGTGAGTCAGGAACGTCATGTTTAGTTAGAGCCCAGCCGGGCAGGTGTTTATTTTGTATTTATGTTTGGTTTGCTGAGGGGCAATAAATGCACTGTTTGGACCTGAAACCTGGTGTCCTGAAGCCGTATCTGTGAGAATGACCCCGAAGAAGAGCTAAACCGCCACAATTGGTGTCGGATGCGGGCAGGTGTCCCTGCTGATAAGTAAAAGTGCTGGAAGCCTGCTAGTTTGCAGAGCAGAGACTGCTGGTGTTAAACTGGACGTTTTTTTTCTTCTGTGGTGCAAACAGTGCAGGACTTAAAGGGCCAGTAGTCGAGTAAAAGAGACTGATCAGTGGAAATGGCTGCAAAATGGTATAGCCCGTGGGAGAAAACCTGCGAGTTAGTGATCGGCGGAATCCCGCTGGGGGTCATTCTAGACTCCCGCCAGCAAGTGTCTCAGGTCCTGCCTGTAATTCTGGACTTTGTAACAAGGGGGCCAGAGACAAAAACTACGGTGTCACTGACCTTTGTGACGGACTATGGCTCTGTGCAATGGGAGCTGTTAAAATGTGAGACACTGGAAGTGGAATTTGTACTGGGCAAGGACTTTCCATTGTTTGGGCAGTTGTGGAGCGGAGTTCCTGATAAAAAGCAAGGATATGCCGTTGCCAAGGGCAACCGTCGGGAAGAAAAGAAGGTGGAGAGCGGTGCAGTTCTCGGGAGTGCATATCTTCCCTGCGACTGTGTCCGGAGTCCTAGAGAGGAAGTGCGGAGGTGCAGTAAAACTGTTGCTAGGAGCAACCACAACCTTGATGAGTCCGCGGGAGAGAATGTCACTGCTTTACCAGAATGGTTGATTACAAAGGGTAAGACTGTTCCTGTTATTAACCATGTGGCAGGCCCAGTGACAGTGAGCCGGCGGCAGGGGATACCTGCTGGGCCGGTAGGTAATAAGTCACACAGAGAGACAACTGTGTCTGAACAGGCGGATAAGCCTGCTGTGATTGCTCCCTCGCAGAAACCTGCAGGGGAGAAGGTTTCTGTGTTTCCTCAGTTGCCCATGACCAAAGCTAGTTTTGGGATGACAAGGATCCGGGATCCCATGCTAGCCCGGGTAAGAGGCAGCACAATATTGAAACCTGAGACTGGTAAAATAATAAAGGTGCTGGACAGTTGTGCGGATAAGGACTATCCACTGATTTTCACTGAGCGTGAGACTCCAATGAGAACAGAGACTGATGAACTTGATGTTACAGATAAGCTTATGCATGAGGGAGTGTTGGGGTGTACTTTTCCCTTATGCTGGGAGTTGTGGAGTAATGGAGACACTTCTGCAGAGAGTGCAAAAACTCCTGCAGAACCTGTACCTGTCCCTTTAAGTGAGGATCTAAGGGAGCTGCACTTTGACCTGCATGGGAAAAGCATATTGACCATTGGAAACAATGGTGCTGGTCAAATACAAAGTGATGGTGACAAAAGTGCGGAAATGCATAAGGAAAATGTGATGTCATATGAAATATGTGATAATAATGACATGCCTTTTCCTTTGCAGGCTGTGATTGGGGAAAAAGCTCCCCCTGTGGGTAAACATGTGTCTGATATAAAAGTGTTGATAAATGTTGAAGAAACACCGCTAGGAGACCTCATTGTAGACAATGTGGCGGGGCTAGAGGGTGTACCACACGGACCAGAGGTGGATGTGCAGTCTCCACAGGTTTCTATGATTAATAAAATGTCCCAGGTGGGGATTGACTCAGGGGTGCCCCTAGAGGCCAGGGTTAATAATGACACGAGCTGTATAAGTGGCCTATGTGCCGTGACAGTTAGCAACTCCGAGAGTGAAGCTACCATGTCAAGACCCAGCAAAACTAAAGTCGTTACTAGTAGCAACCAGGTGACAGTTATATCTGACGAGACGAGAGTTCAGTCGGGTGACAGCCTAGTGTCTGAAGCTCATATCCTGACAGTTGTAGATGACCTGACAGGACAGTACAGCTACAAACTTGATGTTTTCGCTCGCTCTGCACAGTCCCTAGATACACTAGAGATGGGGCTAGCGGTTCTCGCAGAGCAACTGCAGGAATCTCCAGAGGAGTCACAGAAAGAGATGAATGAACTGAAGGAACTAGAGTCACTAATAAAAGCGGAAATTCTCCAACTTCAAGAGGAACTTGCAGTTTCTGAGCAATCCAGACTTCATGCAGAGCAGGAAAGAGATGAGCTGGCTGATGAGGTTCTAAACAGCGCCTCAGAAAAATATGCTCTCTTGGAGGAGAAAAGACATTTGGAAGCCAGGATGACTCAACTTGATCAAGAGTTACGTGATCGCATGGTGGACCTGGACCACCAGAGACAAACTGTGTCTAGATTGGAGAAGAAACAAAAGAAGTTTGACCAGCTCTTGGTTGAAGAGAAATACATATCGGCTCGATATGCCGAAGAACGTGACCGAGCGGAGGCTGATGCTTGGGAGAAAGAGTCCAAGACCCTCTCCTTGGCTAGAGCCCTTGAAGAAGTGCTTGAGGAGCAAAACTCAGAGCAAAGATGGAAGCTCTCATGAGCTCAAAAGATGCCATTTATGAGGTGGAGAAGCCTAAGTGTGCTCCTGCACAGCAGGTGGAAGAAAGTGAGAAACCAGAAGAGGAAGATCCTCTGGAAGGTGCCAAGAAGTCAGAGCCTGGTAAGAGTGGGTCTGGAGATGGTGGTGCCAGGGTACTGGCCAAGGCAGATAAGGTGGAAAAGGTATCAGCTGAACCAGTTGATGGGGCTGATGTCGATGCAGAGGACAAGAGTCTCATGACAGTGTGTAACCAGGACCAGGTCGCAAAAGACATCCCCTCCGCCTACAAGGCCTTCCAAGTAGCCAGCTGCTTGCTGGGGAATAAATATGAGGAGACGGACGACCAGTATGCAGATCCGGGCTATTGCGTTGGGCTGTCTCTCCTGACTCCTCCCCAAAAGGAGACCAGTGTCCTGGGGAAAACGCCAGAAGACAAGAAGTATGCTGAAGACCCCAGTGCCTCCAACCTTGATGCGAAAGGGAAGGAGGAATTAAGAAACCAAGGATATGATGCCATGTCCCTGAATGGGGAGAAGGCTAATAAAGTAAAGGCCAAAGAGACAGAGGCCATGGAAGCAAAGGCCGAGCTCTTGAAATGGGAGAAAACTTTGGATGTCCCAGAGACCAAGGTTAGGGCGGAAAGAGCGACTGCTGAAGTGGGAAAAGCCACTGAAGACGCAGAAGACTCTGAAGCTGGCTCCAAAACACCTGCTGAGAATAATAGTAAAGGGGTCCAGAGGCGTGGAAAAGGAGCGAGACATAAGAAACCCGCTCTGCTGAAGGAGCCCTGCAAGGCAAACGAGAAAGGGTTGGGACATGACCATGACTGGGACCAGTTCAGTCAAGAGTTGCCGCAGTCCAAGAAAGGACGTGAGGGGCCGGAGCAGAAGCCAGGAAATATAAAAAGACAGTACCTGCTCATGAGATGGACAAGAAATACCCAGAGGCCTTGTCAGCTCTTTAATAAACTCATGAGGGTGACAAACCAAGCGCTGTTGTCCTGGGTCTGGCAGAATAAGGGGAAGACTGTAGGCCAGATTAATGCCCGTTCACGTGCATCTGGATTTGATGCTAGTGTTCACCCCTACAGGCTTGAACAAAGGGGGGAGGTATGTGAGGCAGTGACATGCCTCATGGTTGTTAGGGGAGATATATGGCAAGATTTGCTGTGTCTTCCCTCAGAATCGCCAGGTCTGAAGAAAGACCAGGTGCAGTAATCACCTGGGGATAAAGGAATCCTCAGAGTGAGAGGGGGTGATTACTTGCACACAGAAGGCTGGAGTGGCTCTGTGTGGTCTGAGAGACCTCTATCCCCAAGGAGACATTGTTGTGGGAGCAGCCAGGAGGCTGTGGGACATTGGCTGACAAAGCCGCATGGGTTCACAGGGTGTGGACTGTGACTTAGGTGAGTCAGGAACGTCATGTTTAGTTAGAGCCCAGCCGGGCAGGTGTTTATTTTGTATTTATGTTTGGTTTGCTGAGGGGCAATAAATGCACTGTTTGGACCTGAAACCTGGTGTCCTGAAGCCGTATCTGTGAGAATGACCCCGAAGAAGAGCTAAACCCCCACAGGCCATTTACACTGGGGGGGGGGGGGGAGCTTTTGGTAAATGTTCTTTTTCCATTGCTAGGTAAAGAGTTTGCTAAAAATCCACGGAATTTGAAGGTGAGGTACATATAATCTTGTTCTAATAAAATGGCATCATATCTACTGCCATTTTGTTGGTACAGCCTGATAAGACTGTATGAGTTATATTAAAAATAGGTGAGTGACTCATATAGCAGCACATGCAAGATTACATACTGAATGTTTTTTATTTTTAATCCTGATGAATTCTGGTCAGGGAAGTGGGTTTATATGACTGAAAGCCACAAGTTTGTGTAAGGAAAATACATAATACCTGGGAAAAGTCTACTTTTCATGTCTTCTGGAAACAGTTTATAATAGCGGAGTGTCGAATATTGCAGTGTGATTTCTACTGATTTTCTAGGACCAGGCTAGATGAAAACTTCTTACTTTATTTCTCTTGAAAAGGTTAACTTATACTGTTTATTACTGAGTTACTGCATTTTATATGTGTGTTGTGATATACATATATCCTGTTCATTATCACTGTATTTACATGGCTCTGTGGAAAGGGTTAATGAATACTGAGAGACTGTTAGGACTTTAGATGAGAAACTGGTAATTTTCCACAGCTGCCACAGGGTTTAAAGAAGAACACGTTTTGGAGGGAAAAGGCCAGATGTTGTTTACCACCAAAAGCAGACAGAATGACCTTTTGAATGTCTGGTTTAGCTATGTTGTTATGTCTGGAAACTTCATTTTGTTTGTAAAAACTGCTGTGTCATTACCATTGTGTATCATTGAAGCTCTAATGTAAGTCTATGAGAGACAATAAGTGTTACAATGTATCTGTTTGTGCTGAGCTTCTCCACTCCACCCCTCCCACTAGAAGGTTCTAGTTCAGCCAGAAACTGTATAAGGAGAGCAGTCAGAGCCACTAGTGTGCTGCAGTTAGGGAACAGTTCTTGTAGGGGAAGACTTTGCCAGACTGCATGAGTGACCAGAAGAAGACGCTGAGATGGGGACGCTAAGCCACAGACCATGGGTCTCTAGCCCTGTTACCAAGGAGCCACCTGGACTACTGAGCTACAGACCATGGGCCCTTGACCAGGATGCCAGCCTTCTGAGAGAGAGAGGGACAACTAGCTCAGGCCTTTCCTCAGCATCAAACCCTTCTTCTGCCAGGGAGGACTCTGGAGAAGCCAACCCTATGCCTTACCTGTATTGTTTTGTACCGTAATTTCTCCAGTAAAGAAGCACCCTGGCTAACTGCAGACCCTGACTCTGGACTTATTTCTCATTGGGGGGGCACCACGCCTTACCATCCCTTTCGGAGAGTGTAGGGTTGCACTGCATATGGTTGCAATGGTCACCAGAGCACCACAGCTTCTTCACACAGCGGATCTGCAGAATTCAGACCCCCACCGATCAGATATTGATGACCTGTCCAGGGAATAGTTCATCATTATCAAAATCTCGGATCAGCCATTTAAACAATACAGATAAAAAACATTAATTATTTTAATCTTTGACTTATCTGAGTTTATGTTGCTGGCTTCACTATGTCTTCCACCAAGTTTGAGCAGAGGTCCTGAGAAGTTTTAAGGGGTTTCCTGGAACTTAAATATTGACTGTGTCTTCTAAAGCTGCCCATACACATTAGGTAAATGGTGGCTGAAAACAATGATTCTGGTGGGACAGTCAAACCATATAATGTGTGTAGAGGCCACCTGACTCCTCCCTGAAGGCAAATTTTGGAAGAAATAAGGCCTCGGCAGTTGGAATTCAGCTTCCCAACCCTTTTGTTCTCTAGAAGATATACCGCTGCCAGATATACAGTATCTGACAGTTGTTTCCTCCCCTCTCCCTATTCAGGACACATCCATGCTTGACTGTGTATGGAGTGGCTGTTGACCGAAAAAGTATCTTGCTGACATCTATGTAATGTGTATGGCCAGCCATAGGACCACTTCTGATCAGCAGAATTAAGATGCACTTTCTGGATGACCATTGACTAAAATGGTATCCATGCAACAACATGGGACCAAGTGGCACACATTTTCCAGCTACTTCTAGCAATTGTCTTGGCTCACGGAAGGCAGATTTCCAGCAACTGTACATTGGTGTCATAGCCTAGTGATGTCATTAATGTCTGTGAGTTAAAAACACTATAAAATATTGTGAAGGCTTGGTATTCTGTAGCAGAAATTCTCACCACTGTCACCTACCATTTATAGTACCCTTGTGTTCTGCTAGAGCAGGGCTATGAAACCCTTCAGGGTCCTGATGCAACCTCTACATTAGGTCCAAAGTTGCAATGGTACTATATGGTAAGTTATCCTACCCATGTACATTTCTTGGGGCATGTTTTACAATAAAGATGTGATCCATAAATTCAGGACCTGACCTGGGCAAGGTTAATCACAACTATATTTACAAATGCCTATGAGGGCAATAGAAACCTATCTTGGCCCAAGTGCAAACTCACTTTTATTATATTATTCATTAAAAAGTGTCACTGGTAAGTGTGATTCACATGTGATGGGACACAGACAAACAAACAGAATAACCTTCTAAGGTATTAAAAACACAGTCTACGGCCCACTGTGAGAGATGGTAGATATCACCGGTTGGAGGCGATGTGTGTAATCGCTCGCTCCAAACAACATGAGAACAGCAAATTGTGCTGCCACGTCCCACAGGTATTGTTCCAACTAATTGCCAGCTGGAATTATCGATTTATATTATCAGATATCAATAGTGGGAGACTGAAGCCTTCATCCCACTATATGGATTGAGAGGCTGTTTGACAGCCTACAGTTTTCCAACACACAATGCACTTATCATATGTGCGGCAGGCTGGAGTGTGTGAGCTACTGATAATGCCAGTCAGGTACCAGTGAACGGGCCCAGCCCCTGTTTATTACTGACAGGGTACGTTGTCACGTCTGTAAATACTGATGCCTACTCAAGCAGGTTGTCAGCAAAAAACAACAGATTTACAGGTTGTTGCCCTTTATTTGTGAGGGGGGATTTGTGGCATCAACCCTCCACACAGATGGGAGTGCTCTTTAGCAACTGGCCATTAAATACAGACGATGGCAACACTGTTGATCACCTGAATGTGCAGCCTGCTGGTGATGCCAGACAGTTCACATCAATACATTCAGGGCTAGCAACACCGGTATCCGCCTAAAGGTACAGCCTGCTTATAGTGCCAGGCAGGTGCTGGTAGTACATGTGGGACTAGTAACACTGCTGTCCTCCTAAGTGTGTGGCCTGTTGTTGGTGCCAAACAGGTCACAATATAACATCCGGACTGCTATTGCTCTCTAACAGTGGGCAACATGGCTGCTAATTAAAACCTAAATCTGCCCCCCGACATGTTTCGCCAGTATCTCTGCAGAGATACTGGCGAAACATGTCGGGGGGCAGATTTAGGTTGCATAAGTGCATGGAAGGTTATTCTGTTTGTTTGTCTGTGTCCCATCACATGTGAATCACACACACCAGTGACACTTTTTAATGAATAATATAATAAGGGTCCATTCACACGTCCGTTTTTTCTTTCCTGATCTGTTCCGTTTTTTGCGGAACAGATCAGGACCAGATCTGGACCCATTCATTTTCAATGGGTCCTGGAAAAAATCGGACAGCACAATGTGTCCTGTCCGTTTCCGTTGTTCCGTTCCGCATGTCCGATAAAATATAAAACATGTCCTATTCTTTTCCGCAAAATTCGGATCCTGGTACAATACAAAGTCAATGGATCCGCAAAAAACGGAAGACATTCGGATGTCATTACGTATGTCATCCGTTTTATGCGGATTCCGTTCCTGGAAATTAAATCCTGCAAACAGAAACTTTATTTATTTTTTATTTTTTTTCAAACAAATCTAAACAACTTTATTTGCTTATTGAAATTTATACATGTTTCCGTTTTTTGCGGATCCGCAAAAAACGGAGGACATACGGATGACATACGGAAACATTTTCAGGAACAACGGATCCGCAAAAAACAGACCGAAATTCGGGATATAGAAAAATACTGACGTGTGAATGTAGCCTAAAAGTGAGTTTGCACTTGGGCCAAGATAGGTTTCTATTGCCCTCATAGGCATTTGTAAATACAATAAAGATGTGTTGATTAAAAAAGATTGTACAAAAAGAGTAGAAAAAAATTTAAGATGTGAGTTTTCCCCTGTAGCTTGTGAAACATTTTTACTTTGTTGAGGAAGTAAGTAGGAAACAACAGTGTGTGAGTATACCTGATTCATGGATGGGGTATATAACAGCATTATTATCAAGTAGTCATAGAATAAAGTTGATGACCTGCCTAATTTTGGCAGGACTGGCTGATGTTTTTGAGCGTCCCTAATTTTGCCTGGTAGCAAATGTTGGGGGAAAGAAGGTTTGTACAATGCAAAAAGATAACTTAGAGCAGTGCCACCAAACAATATGAATGGAGCTCCCGGCCTCTTCAAACAGCCGATCACAAGGAGTCTCAGGTGTCTGACCTCCGCTGATCTGATATTGATGACATATCCTAAGGATCATTGTTTGGTAGATAATACAGTCAGTAATGCATTGACAAACAGTGAGTCTCTTCACCTGAAGAGCAGATTTGGATCTGATCAGTGCTTGTTGTATTTGAATGGAGCTCACAAGTTACAACAGGTTGAATTCAATAGGTTGAGACCTCCGCCTTGGGGCTTCACATACATTTCAATCATTTAATCATCCAGACAGGTGGAGTGACTAGCCCCAATAAACTTTATCTCTTAAATCTTAGTTCATTTTAATTTGTATACCGGCAGGACTTGTTTGGGTGACGTGTGTAATTAGCAAGTTCATGCTCTTGCAAAAGTTCTTCCAAGTATTTTATCTTCTAGTAACGTTTACCAATATATACAATTACTGTTCCTTATTAATAATGCATTTATGTTAAGTTTACATTTTTTTCACATAGGTGTTAACATCTCTATGTATTCCATAGATTTCTATACTAACTACAGCATGTATAAGGCCGCATTCACACAGTCAGGGTTTGATCAGTGATTTCCATCAGTGATTCTAAGCCAAAACTAGAAGTGGAGGCTTCACAGAGATACCGTAGAATGGAAAGATTTGCATCTGGTCAGTGTTTTTGACCCACACCTGGTTTTGGCTAACAGTCACTGATGAATATCACTGATTAAACACTGACTGTGTGACAGCGCTCTTGTAACAATTTTAGTGCCCATTTTAGTACCCATATAGGAGCTAAATGGTGATTGCATGGTGACCCCCACCTAAACACTTAGGGGGGTCATTTATAAAACAGAAATACGCCTATATTGGGCATATTACTGGCGCAATCTGTGGCTTTTCCCCGCTCTCGCCAGGTCTAAAAAAGTGGGCGTGGCGGGATCTAAATGTAAGAAAGCCAGGGAATCGTCTTACATTTAGAAGCGGATATACTGAAGTTATGTAGAGGCGCCGGTGGATCCACCGCCAGTGCAGTACCTTATTACCAGTGGCGTCTAAAACCCTGGTCTTAATAAATGTGCCCCTTATTGCCTATCCCAGGAATCAGCAACCTTCGGCTCTCAAGCTGATGTGAAACTACAACTTCCAACATGCACACTTACTCGGATGTTCTTGTAACTCCCATTAGAAGTGAAAGGAGTATGCTGGGAGCTGTAGTTTTAGAACAGCTGGAGTGCCGGAGGTTGCTGATCCCCGACCTAATCTGTGGAATGTAGTGGAGTGTCACCGACCTTCTTCATTCTAAGGGAGGACACAGGGAACCCATTCTTGTGATCAGTGGAGGTCCCAGTGGTTGATCCTCTGTGAAAACACATTCATCACCTATCCTATGGAAAGGCGATAAGCAGGGGCGTAGCTATAGGGGAAGCGGCTGCTTTGAGGCCTGAACTCAGAAGGGGCCCACCCAGGAGGAGGACTAAACAATTTTATTGTTTATTTATAACATATGCATAATGGTGTATTCTTCAGTAGTTCAACGTGTCAACATCATATAACAGTTCAACAGATATTAACCCAAGGTAAAACGGTAAGCTGTAGCCACAGTGCTTCTTGTGAGAGGGGCAAGGCCTATTTCCAACCCTCTTCTCAGTGGCGTTGCGATGGGGGTGTGGGTCTGATGGGGTGAGTGACGTCACCCGCCGGACCCAACACCACTAGCACCCCCCACCCCTGGTAAGCAATCTGTCTGCTAGCACTGCCAGTGACTACAGACCAGGACATGCTCTGTATCTGCTGCAGGACCTGGGCTGATGTCACTGTCATGTGATCAGGAGGGGCGGAGCTCAGCAGTGTAGACAATTGGTAGAAAAGGACCTGTGATGATGTCACTGTCATGTGATTAGTGCAGGGGGCGGAGTGTTGTATGAAGTAGAAGAAAAGAGAGAACAGATGGATATATTAAGTGAAGGAGATGCTGGGAGTTGTAGTCCTCTCCTCTTCTACCGACTCCTGTAATGTCCTCTGATATCACATAATAACAGTCTGGACATGCTGGGGGTAGTTGTCCTCCCAGCTGGGATCACTGTCAGCACTTTCTGGTAGGACTCCCACCCCCCCCCTCTCTGAGAAGCTATTTCCTGCCTCTTAGATCATGTCTCTTGTTCCTGAAAAGTGGGAAAATATAGTCACATCTCTTGGTTTTTATGCCCCCGGTCTTTTCTAAAGGGGGCGTGACAAGGGTGGTCAGTGGCGTAGCGTGGGGGGGGCCAGACAGCAGGGGGCGCTGGCCGCCGCTTGCGCAAAAAAATCGATGAACTAACTGAGTTTCGCTTTGCTGCACTGCGCAGCGCCGCAGAGTGAGGAGCAGTATCAACAGAACGCATGCGCGCCCTGATGAATCACCACGGCGCGCACGGCAGTACAAAGCTCCTCCCACCTTATGGGCGGGAAAGACACTGTGGAGCCGGAGCAAGAAGAAGAAGATAGCTGCCGCAGTTTGCCGCTTCAGGACTCCACAGCAGGCAGCCTGAATGAGCGTCGAGTGACACTGACAGTGAGTCAGTCATACTGTCAGTGTCACAGTCAGTGTGACAGCATCCTGAGTGTTAGGTGTGGGGTGGGCAGGAGGTATATTAAGGGTAATACTGGTGGTAGGCCTGGTATATGGACTGGACAGCAGAGATGGCATCCTCTGGGCAGTACTGTCTCTGGTCATCCTTCACCAGCACCCTGGCGGCCCCTTGGGTAGCCTGGCTCTCATGGCACGTCACTGCCTGCTGCTTGGCTATCAGTGAGTCAGTGTTACAGGCTACGCAGGTGGCAGTCAAGGTGCTGGTGAAGGATGACCAGAGACAGTATTGCCCAGAGGATGCCATGTCTGCTGTCCATATACCAGGCCTACCAGTATTACCCCTTCATATACCGCCTGCCCGCCTGGTCAGGGTGACCAGGCGGTATATGAAGGGGTAATACTGGTGGTAGGCCTGGTATATGGACAGCAGAGATCTGTATTATTAGTATATATAATGCCCCACAGTATTATTAGTATATATAATAGCCCCTCTGTATTATTAGTATATATAATAGCCCCCTCTGTATTACTAGTATATATAATAGCCCCCTCTGTATTATTATAATATATAATGGCTGCCTCTGTATTATTAGTATATCTACTGGCCCCTCTTTATTATTTGTATATATAATAGCCCCCTATGTATTATTAGTATATATAATAGCCCCCTCTGTATTATTAGTATATCTAATTGCCCCTCTGTATTAATAGTATATATATAATAGCCCCCTCTGTATTAAAATATATATAATGGCCCCCTGTGTATAATGATAGTTAGGGTACTTTCACACTTGCGTTTTTCTTTTCCGGCACAGAGTTCCGTCACAGGGGCTCTATACCGGAAAAGAACTGATCAGGCATATCCCCATGCATTCTGAATGGAGAGTAATCCGTTCAGGATGCATCAGGATGTCTCCAGTTCAGTCTTTTTGACTGATCAGGCAAAAGATAAAACCGCAGCATGCTACGGTTTTACCTCTGTCCAAAAAAACTGAAGACTTGCCTGAATGCCGGATCCGGCATTTTTTCCATAAAAATGCATTCAAAATACTGGAATGTGGTGAAAAAAAAAAGTGAAAAAAATAAATGCCGGATCCGTTTTTCCAGATGACTCCAGAAAGACGGATCCGGCATTGCAATGCATTTTTCTGACTGATCAGGCATTTATCAGACTGATCAGGATCCTGATCAGTCTTACAAATGCCATCAGTTGGCATACATTTTGATGGATCCGGCAGGCAGTTCCGGCGACGAAACTGCTTGCCAGATCAATCTGCCACAACTGTGAAAGTACCCTAAAGGATAGTAGAGGATGATAGTAAAGTGAGGAATCAAAAAATATTTTCTGTGAAACTCTCCAGAGATGAGACGCGGCTGAAAGAAGGTGTCATGGCGGTCTTATCTCCGAATGAAGGTGTTGAGGAAAGTCTACATCACTGGATGTAACAGGTATGTGCTGCTGTATTCTACTGTATATAATAATGTCCATCCACATATCTGTTTCACGGTAGGGTTGGGGGGTGGATTGAGAATATGGCCCACCCTGCCGCATCCTGGCCCCAGACTTCAGTTCACACTGTGCGTGTTCTGAAATCTGGGGCTCACACCCATCTACTGCATGAGAGTTATCACTGTGTTATCTGTGGTGTTACATAGGACTGCAGGTGACGCCTACTACATTATCTGTACTCAGAGAGTTATCACTGTGTTATCTGTGGTGTTACATAGGACTGCAGGTGACACCTACTACATTATCGGTAAAAAGGGGCGTGTCCACATGTTGGGGGGGGGCTTAGGGGGGTGACACCATTTTCTACCGCACCGGGTGACACCAGCCCTAGCAACGCCACTGCCTCTTCTTACTGAAGGAGGGCAGTAACCGTATGCAGGCTTGTTTTTCTCAGGAAAAGTTGTGTAAAAGAAGCCCACATGGTTTAACCCTCATACAGTAACAGGAAAAATGAAAATATCTTCAGAATGTGGTAATACGAAAAATGCAGTCACAGAAAAGTTCTTGGCGACATTTTTAAGCGTGTGTTTAACCACTTCAGCCCCGCTAGGTGAAACCCCCTTCATGACCAGAGCACTTTTTACACTTCGGCACTACACTACTTTCACCATTTATCGCTCGGTCATGCAACTTACCACCCAAATGAATTTTACCTCCTTTTCTTCTCACTAATAGAGCTTTCATTTGGTGGTATTTCATTGCTGCTGGCATTTTTACTTTTTTTGTTATTAATCAAAATGTAACGATTTTTTTGCAAAAAAATGACATTTTTCACTTTCAGCTGTAAAATTTTGCAAAAAAAACGACATCCATATATAAATTTTTCGCCAAATTTATTGTTCTACATGTCTTTGATTAAAAAAAAATGTTTGGGCAAAAAAAAAAATGGTTTGGGTAAGAGTTATAGCATTTACAAACTATGGTACAAAAATGTGAATTTCCGCTTTTTGAAACAGCTCTGACTTTCTGAGCACCTGTCATGTTTCCTGAGGTTCTACAATGCCCAAACAGTAGAAAACCCCCACAAATGACCCCATTTCGGAAAGTAGACACCCTAAGGTATTCGCTGATGGGCATAGTGAGTTCATAGAACTTTTTATTTTTTGTCACAAGTTAGCGGAAAATGATGATGATTTTATTTTTTTTATTTTTTCTTACAAAGTCTCATATTCCACTAACTTGCGACAAAAAATAAAAAATTCTAGGAACTCGCCATGCCCCTCACGGAATACCTTGGGGTGTCTTCTTTCCAAAATGGGGTCACTTGTGGGGTAGTTATACTGCCCTGGCAATTTAGGGGCCCAAATGTGTGAGAAGAACTTTGCAATCAAAATGTGTAAAAAATGACCGGTGAAATCCAAAAGGTGCACTTTGGAATATGTGCCCCTTTGCCCACCTTGGCAGCAAAAAAGTGTGACACATCTGGTATCGCCGTACTCTGGAGAAGTTGGGGAATGTGTTTTGGGGTGTCATTTTACATATACCCATGCTGGGTGAGAAAAATATCTTGGTCAAATGCCAACTTTGTATAAAAAAATGGGAAAAGTTGTCTTTTGCCAAGATATTTCTCTCATCCAGCATGGGTATATGTAAAATGACACCCCAAAACACATTCCCCAACTTCTCCTGAGTACGGCGATACCAGATGTGTCACACTTTTTTGCTGCCAAGGTGGGCAAAGGGGCACATATTCCAAAGTGCACCTTTCAGATTTTGCAGGCCATTTTTACACATTTTGATTGCAAGGTACTTCTCACACATTTGGGCCCCTAAATTGCCAGGGCAGTATAACTACGCCACAAGTGACCCCATTTTGGAAAGAAGACACCCCAAGGTATTCCGTGAGGGGCACTGCGAGTTCCTAGAATTTTTTATTTTTTGTCACAAGTTAGCGGAAAATGATGATTTTTTTTTTTTCTCTTTTTTCCTTACAAAGTCTCATATTCCACTAACTTGCGACAAAAAATAAAAAATTCTAGGAACTCGCCATGCCCCTCACGGAATACCTTGGGGTGTCTTCTTTCCAAAATGGGGTCACTTGTGGCGTAGTTATACTGCCCTGGCAATTTAGGGGCCCATATGTGTGAGAAGTACTTTGCAATCAAAATCTGTAAAAAATGACCGGTGAAATCCGAAAGGTGCACTTTGGAATATGTGCCCCTTTGCCCACCTTGGCATCAAAAAAGTGTCACACATCTGGTATCGCCGTACTCAGGAGAAGTTGGGGAATGTGTTTTTGGGTGTCATTTTACATATACCCATGCTGGGTGAGAGAAATATCTTGGCAAAAGACAACTTTTCCCATTTTTTTATACAAAGTTGGCATTTGACCAAGATATTTTTCTCACCCAGCATGGGTATATGTAAAATGACACCCCAAAACACATTCCCCAACTTCTCCTGAGTACGGCGATACCAGATGTGTGACACTTTTTTGCAGCCTAGATGCGCAAAGGGGCCCAAATTCCTTTTAGGAGGGCATTTTTAGACATTTGGATCCCAGACTTCTTCTCACGCTTTAGGGCCCCTAAAAAGCCAGGGCAGTATAAATACCCCACATGTGACCCCACTTTGGAAAGAAGACACCCCAAGGTATCCAATGAGGGGCCTGGCTAGTTCATAGAATTATTATTTTTTTTGCATAAGTTAGCGGAAATTGATTTTTTTTTTTTTTCTCACAAAGTCTCACTTTCCGCTAACTTAGGACAAAAATTTCAATCTTTCATGGACTCAATATGCCCCTCAGCAAATACCTTGGGGTGTCTTCTTTCCAAAATAGGGTCAGTTGTGGGGTGTTTGTACTGCCCTGGCATTTGAGGGTCTCCGCAATCATTACATGTATGGCCAGCATTAGGAGTTTCTGCTATTCTCCTTATATTGAGCATACAGGTAATGAGATTTTTTTTTCCGTTCAGCCTCTGGGCCGAAAGAAAAAAATGAACGGCACAGATTTCTTCATTCGCATCGATCAATGTGGATGAAAAAATCTCTGCCCAAAAAAAAAATTATGGAGGGGAAAGGCGTCTGCCAGGACATAGGAGCTCCGCCCTACATCCATACCCACTTAGCTCGTATGCCCTGGCAAACCAGATTTCTCCATTCACATCAATCGATGTGGATGAATAAATCATTGCCGGGATTTTTTTATTTTTTTTTATATATATATATATACAAAGTGCTTGCCAAAGCATAGGAACGCCGCCTCCTCCTCAGCTCGTATGCCTCGGCAAACGTATCTGTCACTGCAGAGGAGAAAATCCCGTCTTGCAGCGCCGCATACACCGACTTGCGTGTAATCTGACAGCAGCGCAATGCTTCTGTCAGAATGCACATCGGTGCTGCAGCTAGTCAATCGGTTGGTCCACCTGGAAGGTAAAAAAAGAAAAAAAATAAGAAAAAACCAGGCCGCAACGCAATAATTTTATTAATTTTGCAACAGAACATATAAACTTTAACTTTTTTAACTAAACATTAACGTGTTTGCTTACTGGTGTTTTTTTTTTTTTGTTTTTTTTTTTACCTTTATAGAACAAACCTCTCCTTCCCCATGGGTCAATGTGCAAAGCGCAAATCGCCCAAAGATGTGGCGAAGTGCGTTATGCACTTTGTCCCATGTGAAAGGAGACGTTTGCAGCAGCAGTGAGTGAATGGGCCCTAATAGCCCTGTGTGCCTGTCCTGGTGAGATGATCCCTATGCTAATAGTGTACCTGTGAGTGGTACTTCCGGAAACACTCTCCAAAGTATAGGGCAGGGTGGTCCGGACAGTCAGGACAGAAATAGCGGGTGTCACGCCTTATTCCACTCCTGCTACAGACACGACATCTTTTTCGGGTTGAGGTACCAGGAACGACATTGGGGAAATGTCGCTCGTGTAGACGGCTAACTACACTGGTGGTTGGGGCCACGGAACCTCCTGGATACAGGAGGTTCTCGATGATCTCTTCCTGAAATTTGAGGAAGGATCCAGTTCTCCCAGCCTTACTGTAGAGAACAAAACTATTGTACAGAGCCAATTGAATTAAATATACAGACACCTTCTTATACCAGCGTCTGGTGCGTCGGGAAACTAAATACGGAGACAACATCTGGTCATTGAAGTCGACCCCTCCCATGTGGAGGTTATAGTCGTGGACTGAGAGGGGCTTTTCAATGACACGGGTTGCTCGCTCAATTTGTATTGTCGTGTCTGCGTGAATGGAGGACAGCATGTAAACGTCACGCTTGTCTCTCCATTTCACCGCGAGCAGTTCTTCGTTACACAGTGCGGGCCTCTGCCCCCTTGCAAGACGGGTGGTAACGAGCCGTTGGGGGAAGCCCGCGCGACTAGTTCGCGCGGTACCACAGGCGCCAATCCGTTCTAGAAACAAATGCCTAAAGAGGGCCACACTTGTGTAAAAATTGTCCACATAAAGATGGTACCCCTTGCCGAATAAGGGTGACACAAAGTCCCAAACTGTCTTCCCACTGCTCCCCAGGTAGTCAGGGCAACCGACCGGCTCCAGGGTCTGATCTTTTCCCTCATAGACCCGAAATTTGTGGGTATAGCCTGTGGCCCTTTCACAGAGCTTATACAATTTGACCCCATACCGGGCGCGCTTGCTTGGGATGTATTGTTTGAAGCCAAGGCGCCCGGTAAAATGTATCAGGGACTCGTCTATGCAGATGTTTTGCTCTGGGGTATAAATATCTGCAAATTTCTGGTTGAAATGGTCTATGAGGGGCCGAATTTTGTGGAGCCGGTCAAAAGCAGGGTGGCCCCTGGGACGGGAGGCGGTGTTGTCACTAAAGTGCAGGAACCGCAGGATGGCCTCAAAACGTGCCCTGGACATGGCAGCAGAGAACATGGGCATGTGATGAATCGGGTTCGTGGACCAATATGACCGCAATTCATGCTTTTTTGTCAGGCCCATGTTGAGGAGGAGGCCCAGAAAAGTTTTAAGTTCGGAAACTTGGACTGGTTTCCACCGGAAAGGCTGGGCATAAAAGCTTCCCGGGTTAGCGGTGATAAATTGTGTGGCATACCTGTTTGTTTCGGCCACAACTATGTCTAAAAGCTCCGCAGTCAAGAACAGCTCAAAAAATCCCAGGGCCGAACCGATCTGAGCCATCTCAACCCGAACTCCAGACTGGGCAGTGAAAGGGAAAACTACAGGTGCGGCTGAAGTTGGGGACTGCCAATCAGGGTTTGCCAGCACCTCTGGGATTCTAGGGGCTCTACGGGCACGTCTTTGCGGTGGCTGCGACGGGGTCACTACTGCACGTGCCACTGTAACGGTCAGCAGAGGAAGAGACCGTAGAGCAGGACTCAAGTACAGTGCAGCAGACAAGGAGGCTGAAGTAGAAACCGGCTTTATTAAAAGAGAACTCTAACTGCCGGAGAAGCAGATTTACAATATGAACAGCTTGGGAATTCACAATAAAGATAATGGAAGTTTGCATAAAGAACACAAATGAATCACAAACACAAGTACAGACAATAGCAGGCTACTCTCTTCTAGGTAGTCCTATCTGTCCCCGCTACCCGGGGTGCACCTCTACGGTGCACTAAACTAAATCCTATTCCACTATGCCCTAGCTCAGGTTAGCATCAGTGCACTCACAGTTCGGTGTCCGCACATGCAGGCAGGTACAGTCTGGGTCCCGATCTGGTTGCTTGCTTGCTTGCTTGCTTCAGCGTGGCTCAGCTCTGGCCTCTCTTTGTAGTCTCTGTAACTCTGGTTAGAGATAATCAGCAGCTCTGGACGTGTAATCAGGCAGGGCCTGGAATTCACTCACAGTTCCTCTGGTAAGTGCCTCACACTACAGCAGTCTCTCTTCTACACCAGGACACATCAGCTCAGTCAGAGAGCAAACACACTCTAATGTCCCAGATACTGTGTCAGCAGGCAGGGAGCAATCACTCTAATCTTCCCTGTGGATCTCCCTCTCAGTGCACAGCGTCCTTCTTCCTGTGTACTCAGACACCTTCAGCCCAGGCTCTCTGCTCAGCCCGGGAAAAAAACACTTAACTCCTTGTCCTCTGGAAACAACTCCTCTCACTGTCCTACTCAGCCACAGTGGCCTCTGGTGGCTGGAGGGAAACATGACAGTCTGCTATATATATATGTGTTGGAAATGTTGCTGGATGATCAGGGCTGCCTCTTACATGCCTCCCCACTTAAAGGTGGCCGTCCTCGGCCTTGCTATATAGTCCATAGAAATAATGGTTAATGTAACTTTTTATACAGCAGTACAACATTGTCCACAATGCATACAGGTGGACCAAATTAACTCATCAGCAGCGTACCTGTTTGGTGGAACCCCTGCAGTAAGCCTACTGGATCTCCGGAGGTCCTGGCTATCTGTTACGACCTGACTCTCTCCACTAGGAACTGCCAGTCTGGATTCATCCACCACAATAGGAGGTTCGGGTGTGTCCGAGGGCCCCTCTCCATTACGGGCCGGCAATGGTTCTGTGACAGTGCCTTCATCACCTGTAACCTGGGAGGCTTCTTCAGTGTTGGGAGCAGTCCACCAGTCTTCACCATAATCTCCATCAGAGATAACACGTTCTGAGTATGGGGCAGGAGGAGGTGTCCTCTGAACAGGTGCGGGATCTTTGGACCGGCATGGCCGTAACATATTCCTATGTAGAGTCCGTGAAGCAAATTCCTCATTCTCAACCTGCACTTCGTAGACCGGACCATTAGGGTACACTCTCTTGATCACTTTATACGGCTGTACTTCCCAACGCTCACTCAACTTGCCTCTGGGACGTTTCTCTCGTACCAGTACCCGATCCCCAGGCTGCAATGGAACCTCCTGAACTGGAGGACGGTCTGTATGAGCTCTCTCCTGTAACCGCTGACCTGCCAACCGGCGAATGGTCTGGAGACGCCGACGGTGTTCTTTCACCCATGAGGTGGTTGATCGCTCTATTAGGTCTTCTGGCTGTTCTAGGTTTAATTCCACGATCTCTCGACCAGCCCTACCGAACAGTAACATGTATGGGGTGTAACCGGTGGTGGTGTGGACACGATTACTGTAAGCCCAGACTAATTCTGGCAGGTAGTCAGGCCAGTGTGCCCTCTTGTCTTCCTCTAGTGTCCTCAGCATTTGCAGCAATGTGCGGTTAAAGCGCTCACAGGCTCCGTTTCCTTGGGGATGATAAGGAGTTGTCCTGGATTTTTCAATGCCGTACAGTCGATGTAGCTCTTCCATCACTTTTCCTTGAAAGCACGCCCCTTGATCTGAATGGATCCGCTTTGGACACCCATAGACCCGAATGAAGTCTTGACAAATGGCTCGTGCAGCGGACTCGGCCGTCTGGTCCCGAGTTGGGGTGACTACTGCAAACTTGGAGAAGTGGTCGATCATGACCAGGCAATACTGTGGACCTCTTGACGATTGTCCCACAAGAAGATAGTCTATCATCAACACTTCCAGCGGTTCTGTGGTCTGGATGGACTGTAGGGGTGCTCTCTGTTCTGTACTCTTCGTGAGTTCACACACTCGACACTGTCGGCAAACTTCTTCAACTGTGGCCTCCAGTCGCGGACAATACACATAACGCTGCAGCCACTGGTATGTCTTGACTGGCCCGAAGTGAGCTCCAAACTCATGAGCCTCTTTGGCTATCTCCCGTGCCATTCTTCTGGGTATCACTACCTGCCACCTCGCCTCTAGGTCGGCAGGCTGTTGCCACTTGCGGAACAAAACAGCTCCATGCACTTCCAGTCTGTCCCATTGATGTAGAACGGACTTCATCTCGGCATCCAGATCAGTCCTTTCTTCTTTGTTGGGTTTCCTGCACTGGGTTACCCAGCTTTTCATTTGCTGCAGTCCAATGTCTTCATCTTGCAATCTGCCCCATTCTTCATTAGTTCTCCCCAATGCTTTGGGTAGCTTACGGGCCTCCCCACTTGTCTGGGCCGCGACTGTTGGGGGAGCGAACTTGCGGAAGTCAGGAGTTTCATCTTCTTCCTTTTGTTCATCCATATCCCCTACTGGAGTTTCAAAAGTAACCCTCGAGAGACCATCAGCATTAGTGTTCTCTGTAGCGGAGCGGTAGCGAATTGAGAAGTCATACTTTGCGAGGCGAGCCGCCCAGCGTTGCTCCAGGGCTCCCAACTTGGCCGTACCCAGATGGGCCAGGGGATTGTTATCCGTCCGTACGAAGATCTTAGCTCCTGTCAGATATCCTGCAAATTTCTCCGTCATAGCCCACACCAGGGCAAGGAGTTCCAGCCGGAAGGAACTGTAGTTATGGGGGTTTCGCTCCGTATCTCGCAAGGATCTACTGGCATAAGCGATCACTCTCTCATGTCCATCCTGTACCTGCGACAGGACTGCCCCAAGTCCGTAGAGGCTGCCATCAGTAGCTAAGATGAATGGTTTATCAAAATCGGCATAAGCCAAGATGGGGGCCGATGTCAGGGCTTCTTTCAGGGCCTGGAAGGCCTCTTCCTGTTTCTGTCCCCAGGGGATACTTTGGCCCTTGGGTTGCCCAGCCGTTCCTCTCAACAACTCATTCAGAGGGCCCGCTATTTTTGCGTAGTCTTTGATGAACCGCCGGTAGTACCCAGTCAGTCCCAGGAAGGCCTTCAACTCACGCAGTGTTCTCGGCACTAGCCATTGTCGTATTGCAGCCACTTTGTCTTGGGACGGTAGCACTCCGTCTTGGGACACCCTATGGCCCAGGTACTCGATCTCCCTCTTGAAGAGATGACACTTCTTTGGCTTTACCTTCAGGCCATGGGATCGCAGTCGCTCGAGTACCTGCCCTAGCCGATTCAAGTGTTCTTGAAAAGTAGCAGAGTATACGATGATATCGTCTAGGTATATCAGAGTGGCTTCAAAATTCAGGTCTCCCAGGCATCTCTCCATCAGCCGCTGGAAGGTTCCAGGGGCATTAGTCAGTCCGAATGGCATCCTGTTGAATTCAAATAACCCCATGGGGAGTATGAATGCTGTCTTTGCCTTGTCCTGCTCAGCCACTGGTACTTGCCAGTACCCACTTGCTAGATCCAGGGTGGAGAAGTATTTGGCTCGTCCTAGAGCCGTCAGAGACTCCTCGATGCGTGGCAGAGGATATGAGTCTCGCGCAGTGCAAGCATTCAACCGCCGGTAATCCACACAAAATCGAATAGTGCCGTCCTTCTTCTTGACAAGCACCACTGGGGCTGCCCAAGGGCTCTGGCTTCCCCGCACCACTCCGGAATCTATCATCTGTTTCAATAGCGTCTTCACTTCCTGGTACAACTTGGGCGGAATCTGTCGATATCTCTCCCGAATTGGTGGAGTGTCCCCCGTCGGTATCTCATGTGTGATAGCATTCGTGCAGCCAAAGTCATCGGCGTGGCGGGCAAACGCAGCCCGATTCTCCCACAGCATGGTTTCAACTAGGGGTGGGCGATATAGGCGATATAGGCGATATGCGATATGAATTTGGGCCACGATATGGATTTTCGCCATATCGCCTATATCGCCGGACCGCGATATGATCGCGCGCACCATGTTCTGAGCCGGCCGGCACAGCGGAGGGAGGAGGAAGGAGGAGGGAGTCCCTCCCTCCCCACTGTGCGCGGCTGCCGCTGAACACCAATGAGGACCGAGGAGGAGGAGGGGAGGGACTGTGGCCACTGCACTACCAATGAATGTGCCGGCCATATCCCTCAGGGTCCCCCTCCCCCCCCCCCATCATTGGTGGCAGTTTGCAGTTCCGATCGGAGCCCCAGCAGTGTAATGCTGGGGCTCCGATCGGTTACCATGGCAGCCAGGAGTCACGCTGCTGAAGTCCTGGCTGCCGTGGTATGTTAGTGAGCAGAGAGCAGCGCATTATACTCACGTGCGCTGTGGCCGGCGGTCGCTCCTTCTTCTGTCTGTGCGGCGGATAGCTAATGCTTACAGCATTAGCAATGCGCCGCACAGACCTATGAGAAGGAGCGACCGGCGGCCACAGCGCACGTGAGTATAATGCGCTGCTCTCTGCTCACTAACATACCATGGCAGCCAGGACTTCAGCAGCGTGACTCCTGGCTGCCATGGTAACCGATCGGACCCTGTGGCCACTGCCACCAATGATTAATACTGGCGAGGGAGGGAGGGGGGGTTTGCGTTACCAGAGGGGGCAGATCAGAGGTTGGGGAAGGGAGGCAGATCAGAGGCTGGGGAAGGGGGGCAGATCAGAGGCTGGGGAAGGGGGGCAGATCAGAGGCTGGGGAGAAGATCAGAGGCTGGGGAAGGGGGGCAGATCAGAGGCTGGGGAAGGGGGGCAGATCAGAGGCTGGGGAAGGGGGGCAGATCAGAGGCTGGGGAAGGGGGGCAGATCAGAGGTTGGGGAAGGGAGGCAGATCAGAGGCTGGGGAAGGGGGGCATATCAGAGGCTGGGGGAGCAGATCAGAGGCTGGGGGGGGGCAGATCAGAGGCTGGGGGGGGCAGATCAGAGGCTGGGGGGGGGGCAGATCAGAGGCTGGGGAAGGGGGGCAGATCAGAGGCTGGGGAAGGGGGGCAGATCAGAGGCTGGGGAAGGGGGGCAGATCAGAGGCTGGGGAAGGGGGGCAGATCAGAGGCTGGGGAAGGGGGGCAGATCAGAGGCTGGGGAAGGGGGGCAGATCAGAGGCTGGGGAAGGGGGGCAGATCAGAGGCTGGGGAGAAGATCAGAGGCTGGGGAAGGGGGGCAGATCAGAGGCTGGGGAGAAGATCAGAGGCTGGGGAAGGGGGGCAGATCAGAGGCTGGGGAAGGGGGGCAGATCAGAGGCTGGGGGAGCAGATCATAGGCTGGGGGGGGGCAGATCAGAGGCTGGGGGGGCAGATCAGAGGCTGGGGGGGGGCAGATCAGAGGCTGGGGGGGCAGATCAGAGGCTGGGGGGGGGCAGATCAGAGGCTGGGGAAGGGGGGCAGATCAGAGGCTGGGGAAGGGGGGCAGATCAGAGGCTGGGGAGAAGATCAGAGGCTGGGGAAGGGGGGCAGATCAGAGAGGCTGGGGGGGCAGATCAGAGGCTGGGGGGGGCAGATCAGAGGCTGGGGGGGCAGATCAGAGGCTGGGGGGGCAGATCAGAGGCTGGGGGGGCAGATCAGAGGCTGGGGGGGCAGATCAGAGGCTGGGGGGGGCAGATCAGAGGCTGGGGGGGCAGATCAGAGGCTGGGGGGGGGCAGATCAGAGGCTGGGGGGGCAGATCAGAGGCTGGGGGGGCAGATCAGAGGCTGGGGGGGGGCAGATCAGAGGCTGGGGGGGGGCAGATCAGAGGGTGGGGGGGGCAGATCAGAGGCTGCGGGGGGCAGATCAGAGGCTGCCGCCATGGTCAGCTCCCTGCTGTTGTGTGCACTATGCACAGGGCAGCAGGGAGAGTGTAAAGTCCTATTCACCCTAATAGAGCTCTATTAGGGTGAATATGACAAGGGTTCTAGCCCTTAAGGAGGCCAATAGTTAATAAATAAAAAGTAAAAAATAAATAAAATTTAAACACCCCCCCCCCCAATATAGAAAACAATATATCGCAATATATATCGCATATCGCACATGCTTAAAATTATATCGCAATATAGATTTTAGGCCATATCGCCCACCCCTAGTTTCAACTGCTCGCTGTTGGTCTAAACTGAGAGCCTTAACATCTATCTCAATTTGATCCAAGATGGTTCCCCCATTCCATTCTGGGGTCGGCGCCTCTTCTGCACTGGCAGTAACTGCCAGGGTCCAACCAGCATCCCCTACCGGAGCTAGAGTCACTTCTCTCTGACTCAGGATTTCTCCCTGATGTAGGTACACACGAGCCAGTTCCACCCCTGGCGTCAAGGGAACTTCTAGATATCCCACATTCACAGCTCTTATGGGTACTCGTCCATTCTGGACCACTCCCAGTGTCCGGGCCACCAGGACGTCCTGACCCAGCTCTCCTAGGCCTGTTGGTTCAACGAACACCTCCATGCCTTCAAGATTACGGAAAGTTCCCACGGGTAACGTCAGCACGGTCTCCCGACCAGGGGGAAGGGTGAAGGTAGCCTTTCCTGGCGCTCGGATCGTTCCCACCGCCTGGTGTGCTGGTACACTTTTCTGTGTTCCACAAAAACGGATTAGCCGTTGAAATGCTTTCTGGGTAGGTTTGTGCGGGGTGGCTTGTTTCCAGTAACCCGGCCCCCGTTTGGTGAACATGATCTGATCCAATTCTCGCAGGATATTCATGCCCATTATCACCGGCACATCTTCTTTGAACGTTTCGGGGACCAACAAGATACCTTTCCGCCCCACTTCCTGTCCACACAGCCGTACATTCATCCACACGACCCCTGTGACAGGAATCTGTTGTTGGTTAGCCGCTGTAACCCGGACCAGTGTCTCTCGTTCTGGCTTGGCCAGCGCTTGAAAGTAACGGTAGAAGAATGACTCGGGCATAGTTGTCACCTGAGACCCAGTATCCACTAAGCAGTGGACAGGAACACCTTCGAACTCAGCTCGTATAGTGGGGCACCCCTGCGACCAGGTGTTCGGAGCTTTGCTGGGTAACTTGGCTCTCCACCTCCCCTGCAGTACGCCCCACTACTGCAGGGGTCGGTAGTTTAACGGCGGCTCTTGGCGTCCAGCTGGATTATTCCGACACTCTCTGGCGAAATGTCCTAGATCTCCACACCGCCAACACTGTGCCCCTTGACGGCCCACTTTTAGCCTGCGAGTGGGAGGTGCCCTCAGAGCTTGGCTGGATGGCCCCACTGAAGGGTAATGAGGGGCTTGATGGTATGGTAAACTAGCATAAGGGCATTCGGGTGTAGGAACCCACGGAGTCGCCTGATAGGTTTGTTGTCGGGCTGGATAGGCAGCCTCAGTAGTATGGCGCGACTCTATCCGTTTCTCCAGGTGTGTCAACTTTTCGTGCATGGCACTCAGGGAGCTCTGCAAGTCTTGTACCACTCTGACCAGGGCTTCCTCATTTCTCGTAACCCCGGGGGGTGTAACGGTCTGGGTCCGTATTACTCCAGAAGCATAGCCGTCTTCTTTGTTTCGCGTCACGGCCTCTGCCAAAATTTGTCGAAAGGTTAGGGTAGGGTCTACTCTGACTCGTTCCCGCAGAGCCTGTTTCAGGGGATTGCTGTAGAGCCCCAGAATAAATTGTTCCCGCAGTATCCGGTCTATGGGTCCCATGCCAGTAACCCCATCTGCCTCTTTTTTTTGTACCTCGGCCAACACTTCCTGTAGGGCTGTAGCGTACTGAGAGACACCTTCGTCTTCCCGTTGAATCCGGTAAAAAAACTTCGCCCGGAGGTGCCCTGCACTGGCTGTTTCCCCATATATTTCTTCCAGGAATCTCACCATCTCTTGCAATGTATTGCGCGTGGCTTCTGGTTGTAGGAGAACATTTCTTCGGGCCTCACCCTCGAGAGCGGCCAAAGCAATTTCTACTTGTAGTTCTGGGCTGACATTGTAAATCCTAACAGCACTCTGTAACCTTGTCACCCAGTCTGACAGTGTCATGTTCTGGCCATCAAATTTGGGTAGCAAGTTGAACAACGTGCCAATAGGAAGGGCCCTTGCAAGGGTTCCACCATTGCCTGAGGTACTCACATTAACATCATGCACATTGCCTTCAGCCGCCTCCATCTCTGTGACTGTACCCTGCTCGCAGCGCCACTTGTAACGGTCAGCAGAGGAAGAGACCGTAGAGCAGGACTCAAGTACAGTGCAGCAGACAAGGAGGCTGAAGTAGAAACCGGCTTTATTAAAAGAGAACTCTAACTGCCGGAGAAGCAGATTTACAGTATGAACAGCTTGAGAATTCACAATAATGATAATGGAAGTTTGCATAAAGAACACAAATGAATCACAACCACAAGTACAGACAATAGCAGGCTACTCTCTTCTAGGTAGTCCTATCTGTCCCCGCTACCCGGGGTGCACCTCTACGGTGCACTAAACTAAATCCTATTCCACTATGCCCTAGCTCAGGTTAGCATCAGTGCACTCACAGTTCGGTGTCCGCACATGCAGGCAGGTACAGTCTGGGTCCCGATCTGGTTGCTTGCTTGCTTGCTTCAGCGTGGCTCAGCTCTGGCCTCTCTTTGTAGTCTCTGTAACTCTGGTTAGAGATAATCAGCAGCTCTGGACGTGTAATCAGGCAGGGCCTGGAATTCACTCACAGTTCCTCTGGTAAGTGCCTCACACTACAGCAGTCTCTCTTCTACACCAGGACACATCAGCTCAGTCAGAGAGCAAACACACTCTAATGTCCCAGATACTGTGTCAGCAGGCAGGGAGCAATCACTCTAATCTTCCCTGTGGATCTCCCTCTCAGTGCACAGCGTCCTTCTTCCTGTGTACTCAGACACCTTCAGCCCAGGCTCTCTGCTCAGCCCGGGAAAAAAACACTTAACTCCTTGTCCTCTGGAAACAACTCCTCTCACTGTCCTACTCAGCCACAGTGGCCTCTGGTGGCTGGAGGGAAACATGACAGTCTGCTATATATATATGTGTTGGAAATGTTGCTGGATGATTAGGGCTGCCTCTTACATGCCTCCCCACTTAAAGGTGGCCGTCCTCGGCCTTGCTATATAGTCCATAGAAATAATGGTTAATGTAACTTTTTATACAGCAGTACAACATTGTCCACAATACATACAGGTGGACCAAATGAACTCATCAGCAGCGTACCTGTTTGGTGGAACCCCTGCAGTAAGCCTACTGGATCTCCGGAGGTCCTGGCTATCTGTTACGACCTGACTCTCTCCACTAGGAACTGCCAGTCTGGATTCATCCACCACAATAGGAGGTTCGGGTGTGTCCGAGGGCCCCTCTCCATTACGGGCTGGCAATGGTTCTGTGACAGTGCCTTCATCACCTGTAACCTGGGAGGCTTCTTCAGTGTTGGGAGCAGTCCACCAGTCTTCACCATAATCTCCATCAGAGATAACAAGTTCTGAGTATGGGGCAGGAGGAGGTGTCCTCTGAACAGGTGCGGGATCTTTGGACCGGCATGGCCGTAACATATTCCTATGTAGAGTCCGTGAAGCAAATTCCTCATTCTCAACCTGCACTTCGTAGACCGGACCATTAGGGTACACTCTCTTGATCACTTTATACGGCTGTACTTCCCAACGCTCACTCAACTTGCCTCTGGGACGTTTCTCTCGTACCAGTACCCGATCCCCAGGCTGCAATGGAACCTCCTGAACTGGAGGACGGTCTGTATGAGCTCTCTCCTGTAACCGCTGACCTGCCAACCGGCGAATGGTCTGGAGACGCCGACGGTGTTCTTTCACCCATGAGGTGGTTGATCGCTCTATTAGGTCTTCTGGCTGTTCTAGGTTTAATTCCACGATCTCTCGACCAGCCCTACCGAACAGTAACATGTATGGGGTGTAACCGGTGGTGGTGTGGACACGATTATTGTAAGCCCAGACTAATTCTGGCAGGTAGTCAGGCCAGTGTGCCCTCTTGTCTTCCTCTAGTGTCCTCAGCATTTGCAGCAATGTGCGGTTAAAGCGCTCACAGGCTCCGTTTCCTTGGGGATGATAAGGAGTTGTCCTGGATTTTTCAATGCCGTACAGTCGATGTAGCTCTTCCATCACTTTTCCTTGAAAGCACGCCCCTTGATCTGAATGGATCCGCTTTGGACACCCATAGACCCGAATGAAGTCTTGACAAATGGCTCGTGCAGCGGACTCGGCCGTCTGGTCCCGAGTTGGGGTGACTACTGCAAACTTGGAGAAGTGGTCGATCATGACCAGGCAATACTGTGGACCTCTTGACGATTGTCCCACAAGAAGATAGTCTATCATCAACACTTCCAGCGGTTCTGTGGTCTGGATGGACTGTAGGGGTGCTCTCTGTTCTGTACTCTTCGTGAGTTCACACACTCGACACTGTCGGCAAACTTCTTCAACTGTGGCCTCCAGTCGCGGACAATACACATAACGCTGCAGCCACTGGTATGTCTTGACTGGCCCGAAGTGAGCTCCAAACTCATGAGCCTCTTTGGCTATCTCCCGTGCCATTCTTCTGGGTATCACTACCTGCCACCTCGCCTCTAGGTCGGCAGGCTGTTGCCACTTGCGGAACAAAACAGCTCCATGCACTTCCAGTCTGTCCCATTGATGTAGAACGGACTTCATCTCGGCATCCAGATCAGTCCTTTCTTCTTTGTTGGGTTTCCTGCACTGGGTTACCCAGCTTTTCATTTGCTGCAGTCCAATGTCTTCATCTTGCAATCTGCCCCATTCTTCATTAGTTCTCCCCAATGCTTTGGGTAGCTTACGGGCCTCCCCACTTGTCTGGGCCGCGACTGTTGGGGGAGCGAACTTGCGGAAGTCAGGAGTTTCATCTTCTTCCTTTTGTTCATCCATATCCCCTACTGGAGTTTCAAAAGTAACCCTCGAGAGACCATCAGCATTAGTGTTCTCTGTAGCGGAGCGGTAGCGAATTGAGAAGTCATACTTTGCGAGGCGAGCCGCCCAGCGTTGCTCCAGGGCTCCCAACTTGGCCGTACCCAGATGGGCCAGGGGATTGTTATCCGTCCGTACGAAGATCTTAGCTCCTGTCAGATATCCTGCAAATTTCTCCGTCATAGCCCACACCAGGGCAAGGAGTTCCAGCCGGAAGGAACTGTAGTTATGGGGGTTTCGCTCCGTATCTCGCAAGGATCTACTGGCATAAGCGATCACTCTCTCATGTCCATCCTGTACCTGCGACAGGACTGCCCCAAGTCCGTAGAGGCTGCCATCAGTAGCTAAGATGAATGGTTTATCAAAATCGGCATAAGCCAAGATGGGGGCCGATGTCAGGGCTTCTTTCAGGGCCTGGAAGGCCTCTTCCTGTTTCTGTCCCCAGGGGATACTTTGGCCCTTGGGTTGCCCAGCCGTTCCTCTCAACAACTCATTCAGAGGGCCCGCTATTTTTGCGTAGTCTTTGATGAACCGCCGGTAGTACCCAGTCAGTCCCAGGAAGGCCTTCAACTCACGCAGTGTTCTCGGCACTAGCCATTGTCGTATTGCAGCCACTTTGTCTTGGGACGGTAGCACTCCGTCTTGGGACACCCTATGGCCCAGGTACTCGATCTCCCTCTTGAAGAGATGACACTTCTTTGGCTTTACCTTCAGGCCATGGGATCGCAGTCGCTCGAGTACCTGCCCTAGCCGATTCAAGTGTTCTTGAAAAGTAGCAGAGTATACGATGATATCGTCTAGGTATATCAGAGTGGCTTCAAAATTCAGGTCTCCCAGGCATCTCTCCATCAGCCGCTGGAAGGTTCCAGGGGCATTAGTCAGTCCGAATGGCATCCTGTTGAATTCAAATAACCCCATGGGGAGTATGAATGCTGTCTTTGCCTTGTCCTGCTCAGCCACTGGTACTTGCCAGTACCCACTTGCTAGATCCAGGGTGGAGAAGTATTTGGCTCGTCCTAGAGCCGTCAGAGACTCCTCGATGCGTGGCAGAGGATATGAGTCTCGCGCAGTGCAAGCATTCAACCGCCGGTAATCCACACAAAATCGAATAGTGCCGTCCTTCTTCTTGACAAGCACCACTGGGGCTGCCCAAGGGCTCTGGCTTCCCCGCACCACTCCGGAATCTATCATCTGTTTCAATAGCGTCTTCACTTCCTGGTACAACTTGGGCGGAATCTGTCGATATCTCTCCCGAATTGGTGGAGTGTCCCCCGTCGGTATCTCATGTGTGATAGCATTCGTGCAGCCAAAGTCATCGGCGTGGCGGGCAAACGCAGCCCGATTCTCCCACAGCATGGTTTCAACTAGGGGTGGGCGATATAGGCGATATAGGCGATATGCGATATGAATTTGGGCCACGATATGGATTTTCGCCATATCGCCTATATCGCCGGACCGCGATATGATCGCGCGCACCATGTTCTGAGCCGGCCGGCACAGCGGAGGGAGGAGGAAGGAGGAGGGAGTCCCTCCCTCCCCACTGTGCGCGGCTGCCGCTGAACACCAATGAGGACCGAGGAGGAGGAGGGGAGGGACTGTGGCCACTGCACTACCAATGAATGTGCCGGCCATATCCCTCAGGGTCCCCCTCCCCCCCCCCCATCATTGGTGGCAGTTTGCAGTTCCGATCGGAGCCCCAGCAGTGTAATGCTGGGGCTCCGATCGGTTACCATGGCAGCCAGGAGTCACGCTGCTGAAGTCCTGGCTGCCGTGGTATGTTAGTGAGCAGAGAGCAGCGCATTATACTCACGTGCGCTGTGGCCGGCGGTCGCTCCTTCTTCTGTCTGTGCGGCGGATAGCTAATGCTTACAGCATTAGCAATGCGCCGCACAGACCTATGAGAAGGAGCGACCGGCGGCCACAGCGCACGTGAGTATAATGCGCTGCTCTCTGCTCACTAACATACCATGGCAGCCAGGACTTCAGCAGCGTGACTCCTGGCTGCCATGGTAACCGATCGGACCCTGTGGCCACTGCCACCAATGATTAATACTGGCGAGGGAGGGAGGGGGGGTTTGCGTTACCAGAGGGGGCAGATCAGAGGTTGGGGAAGGGAGGCAGATCAGAGGCTGGGGAAGGGGGGCAGATCAGAGGCTGGGGAAGGGGGGCAGATCAGAGGCTGGGGAGAAGATCAGAGGCTGGGGAAGGGGGGCAGATCAGAGGCTGGGGAAGGGGGGCAGATCAGAGGCTGGGGAAGGGGGGCAGATCAGAGGCTGGGGAAGGGGGGCAGATCAGAGGTTGGGGAAGGGAGGCAGATCAGAGGCTGGGGAAGGGGGGCATATCAGAGGCTGGGGGAGCAGATCAGAGGCTGGGGGGGGGCAGATCAGAGGCTGGGGGGGGCAGATCAGAGGCTGGGGGGGGGGCAGATCAGAGGCTGGGGAAGGGGGGCAGATCAGAGGCTGGGGAAGGGGGGCAGATCAGAGGCTGGGGAAGGGGGGCAGATCAGAGGCTGGGGAAGGGGGGCAGATCAGAGGCTGGGGAAGGGGGGCAGATCAGAGGCTGGGGAAGGGGGGCAGATCAGAGGCTGGGGAAGGGGGGCAGATCAGAGGCTGGGGAAGGGGGGCAGATCAGAGGCTGGGGAGAAGATCAGAGGCTGGGGAAGGGGGGCAGATCAGAGGCTGGGGAGAAGATCAGAGGCTGGGGAAGGGGGGCAGATCAGAGGCTGGGGAAGGGGGGCAGATCAGAGGCTGGGGGAGCAGATCATAGGCTGGGGGGGGGCAGATCAGAGGCTGGGGGGGCAGATCAGAGGCTGGGGGGGGGCAGATCAGAGGCTGGGGGGGCAGATCAGAGGCTGGGGGGGGGGCAGATCAGAGGCTGGGGAAGGGGGGCAGATCAGAGGCTGGGGAAGGGGGGCAGATCAGAGGCTGGGGAGAAGATCAGAGGCTGGGGAAGGGGGGCAGATCAGAGAGGCTGGGGGGGGGCAGATCAGAGGCTGGGGGGGGCAGATCAGAGGCTGGGGGGGCAGATCAGAGGCTGGGGGGGCAGATCAGAGGCTGGGGGGGCAGATCAGAGGCTGGGGGGGCAGATCAGAGGCTGGGGGGGGCAGATCAGAGGCTGGGGGGGCAGATCAGAGGCTGGGGGGGGGCAGATCAGAGGCTGGGGGGGCAGATCAGAGGCTGGGGGGGCAGATCAGAGGCTGGGGGGGGGCAGATCAGAGGCTGGGGGGGGGCAGATCAGAGGGTGGGGGGGGGCAGATCAGAGGCTGCGGGGGGCAGATCAGAGGCTGCCGCCATGGTCAGCTCCCTGCTGTTGTGTGCACTATGCACAGGGCAGCAGGGAGAGTGTAAAGTCCTATTCACCCTAATAGAGCTCTATTAGGGTGAATATGACAAGGGTTCTAGCCCTTAAGGAGGCCAATAGTTAATAAATAAAAAGTAAAAAATAAATAAAATTTAAACACCCCCCCCCCCCAATATAGAAAACAATATATCGCAATATATATCGCATATCGCACATGCTTAAAATTATATCGCAATATAGATTTTAGGCCATATCGCCCACCCCTAGTTTCAACTGCTCGCTGTTGGTCTAAACTGAGAGCCTTAACATCTATCTCAATTTGATCCAAGATGGTTCCCCCATTCCATTCTGGGGTCGGCGCCTCTTCTGCACTGGCAGTAACTGCCAGGGTCCAACCAGCATCCCCTACCGGAGCTAGAGTCACTTCTCTCTGACTCAGGATTTCTCCCTGATGTAGGTACACACGAGCCAGTTCCACCCCTGGCGTCAAGGGAACTTCTAGATATCCCACATTCACAGCTCTTATGGGTACTCGTCCATTCTGGACCACTCCCAGTGTCCGGGCCACCAGGACGTCCTGACCCAGCTCTCCTAGGCCTGTTGGTTCAACGAACACCTCCATGCCTTCAAGATTACGGAAAGTTCCCACGGGTAACGTCAGCACGGTCTCCCGACCAGGGGGAAGGGTGAAGGTAGCCTTTCCTGGCGCTCGGATCGTTCCCACCGCCTGGTGTGCTGGTACACTTTTCTGTGTTCCACAAAAACGGATTAGCCGTTGAAATGCTTTCTGGGTAGGTTTGTGCGGGGTGGCTTGTTTCCAGTAACCCGGCCCCCGTTTGGTGAACATGATCTGATCCAATTCTCGCAGGATATTCATGCCCATTATCACCGGCACATCTTCTTTGAACGTTTCGGGGACCAACAAGATACCTTTCCGCCCCACTTCCTGTCCACACAGCCGTACATTCATCCACACGACCCCTGTGACAGGAATCTGTTGTTGGTTAGCCGCTGTAACCCGGACCAGTGTCTCTCGTTCTGGCTTGGCCAGCGCTTGAAAGTAACGGTAGAAGAATGACTCGGGCATAGTTGTCACCTGAGACCCAGTATCCACTAAGCAGTGGACAGGAACACCTTCGAACTCAGCTCGTATAGTGGGGCACCCCGCGACCAGGTGTTCGGAGCTTTGCTGGGTAACTTGGCTCTCCACCTCCCCTGCAGTACGCCCCACTACTGCAGGGGTCGGTAGTTTAACGGCGGCTCTTGGCGTCCAGCTGGATTATTCCGACACTCTCTGGCGAAATGTCCTAGATCTCCACACCGCCAACACTGTGCCCCTTGACGGCCCACTTTTAGCCTGCGAGTGGGAGGTGCCCTCAGAGCTTGGCTGGATGGCCCCACTGAAGGGTAATGAGGGGCTTGATGGTATGGTAAACTAGCATAAGGGCATTCGGGTGTAGGAACCCACGGAGTCGCCTGATAGGTTTGTTGTCGGGCTGGATAGGCAGCCTCAGTAGTATGGCGCGACTCTATCCGTTTCTCCAGGTGTGTCAACTTTTCGTGCATGGCACTCAGGGAGCTCTGCAAGTCTTGTACCACTCTGACCAGGGCTTCCTCATTTCTCGTAACCCCGGGGGGTGTAACGGTCTGGGTCCGTATTACTCCAGAAGCATAGCCGTCTTCTTTGTTTCGCGTCACGGCCTCTGCCAAAATTTGTCGAAAGGTTAGGGTAGGGTCTACTCTGACTCGTTCCCGCAGAGCCTGTTTCAGGGGATTGCTGTAGAGCCCCAGAATAAATTGTTCCCGCAGTATCCGGTCTATGGGTCCCATGCCAGTAACCCCATCTGCCTCTTTTTTTTGTACCTCGGCCAACACTTCCTGTAGGGCTGTAGCGTACTGAGAGACACCTTCGTCTTCCCGTTGAATCCGGTAAAAAAACTTCGCCCGGAGGTGCCCTGCACTGGCTGTTTCCCCATATATTTCTTCCAGGAATCTCACCATCTCTTGCAATGTATTGCGCGTGGCTTCTGGTTGTAGGAGAACATTTCTTCGGGCCTCACCCTCGAGAGCGGCCAAAGCAATTTCTACTTGTAGTTCTGGGCTGACATTGTAAATCCTAACAGCACTCTGTAACCTTGTCACCCAGTCTGACAGTGTCATGTTCTGGCCATCAAATTTGGGTAGCAAGTTGAACAACGTGCCAATAGGAAGGGCCCTTGCAAGGGTTCCACCATTGCCTGAGGTACTCACATTAACATCATGCACATTGCCTTCAGCCGCCTCCATCTCTGTGACTGTACCCTGCTCGCAGCGCCACTTGTAACGGTCAGCAGAGGAAGAGACCGTAGAGCAGGACTCAAGTACAGTGCAGCAGACAAGGAGGCTGAAGTAGAAACCGGCTTTATTAAAAGAGAACTCTAACTGCCGGAGAAGCAGATTTACAATATGAACAGCTTGGGAATTCACAATAAAGATAATGGAAGTTTGCATAAAGAACACAAATGAATCACAAACACAAGTACAGACAATAGCAGGCTACTCTCTTCTAGGTAGTCCTATCTGTCCCCGCTACCCGGGGTGCACCTCTACGGTGCACTAAACTAAATCCTATTCCACTATGCCCTAGCTCAGGTTAGCATCAGTGCACTCACAGTTCGGTGTCCGCACATGCAGGCAGGTACAGTCTGGGTCCCGATCTGGTTGCTTGCTTGCTTCAGCGTGGCTCAGCTCTGGCCTCTCTTTGTAGTCTCTGTAACTCTGGTTAGAGATAATCAGCAGCTCTGGACGTGTAATCAGGCAGGGCCTGGAATTCACTCACAGTTCCTCTGGTAAGTGCCTCACACTACAGCAGTCTCTCTTCTACACCAGGACACATCAGCTCAGTCAGGGAGCAAACACACTCTAATGTCCCAGATACTGTGTCAGCAGGCAGGGAGCAATCACTCTAATCTTCCCTGTGGATCTCCCTCTCAGTGCACAGCGTCCTTCTTCCTGTGTACTCAGACACCTTCAGCCCAGGCTCTCTGCTCAGCCCGGGAAAAAAACACTTAACTCCTTGTCCTCTGGAAACAACTCCTCTCACTGTCCTACTCAGCCACAGTGGCCTCTGGTGGCTGGAGGGAAACATGACAGTCTGCTATATATATATGTGTTGGAAATGTTGCTGGATGATCAGGGCTGCCTCTTACACCACCGTACCAGCTTCAACTGCCCTTCTGGTGCTCGCTACTTCACCAGGTTGTACGGCAGTGCTGGTACTAGGTCCAGGGAGGGCTGGGCTGCTGGTGTATGCCTCACCACGTAATCCGACAGCACCAGCCCCACTCTGCTGCTCTTGAAGCGGATCCTGCGCAACCTGCGGTCTAGCGACACGGGGCCGGGTACGCCTGGTGGTATCAGGGACCTCAGCCTCCTCGTCCGAACTTTGGGTCAGAGAGCCACTGCTTTCTACAGGTTCGTATTCTGACCCGCTGGATTCATCAGATGAGGGTTCCCACTCCTCATCCGACTGGGTCAGAAGCCTGTAGGCCTCTTCAGAGGAATACCCCCTATTAGACATGTGGGCAACTAAATTTAGGGGTATTCCCTGAGACTACCCAAGAAAAAAAAAGCAAGCCTGTGCAGTGTCCCAGGGGGTCAGTAGTGTAGGCTGGGCTTTGTAGTGCAGATTGACCACTAACCTGGGATCCACTGTCGTCTTCAAATGGGGCAAACACTGGAACAGGCAGGTAGTAACAGTTCGTGACGCCAGTGTCAATTAAACGGTGACACGCCGTGTAAAGTATGGTGGAAAAATGAAGCAAGCACAGGATAGCCAACAAAAACTGGAACTTTTACTGAATATCAGTCAGGATAATACACGGACACTGGTAGTGCACAGTTCCATAAAAGACGGTTGGTTTTAGAAGAATACAGATGGTTCTTGACATTACAGGAAGGCCGGTCTTAGCGATGAATTTTACAGAGTGTTAATTACAGGAGATGCAGTACAGGCGGCTTGCACACTATTCCTGTCTGGTCCCGCTATATGTGAATTTCTCTCCAAGGTCTAATGCCCTATAGCTGGCGTACCCTTGAAGCTGTCCTTATCTAGTACCTCCTCTGTTATCTTGAGTACCTCTCGCTTTATCTGATCGGCCTCTGTGGTAATCTGTGTCTTGGCTTGTGGCTCACTTATGCTGCTTCAGCTGAACGGATGGTGACTCAGGAGGGGAACCTTTTCCTTGGATCCGGAACCCGGTTACAGGGCCTTTACTACCCTCTCCTAGCCGACAGGCTTCAGGCCTGCTATGCTCTCACAGGCCCATAGCCTGGCTTTCTCTCAGACACAGGATCATTTCTGACCTCTGCTTCCCACTGTCTGACTCCTCTCTCACTACTTCCTGACTGGGCCTTATATAACCTAGGGATCCCTAGCTCCCTCTAGTGACTCAGAGCTGGAACTACACCCTAGCCGGCCTGCAATGCACGTTTCACAGTAACAGGAAATACATAGCATGACATTATAGATATTCTATACCAACTTCCCCTTAAATACAGGGGGAACGACAATACCCAAGTGACCCTTCAGTAGTGACGGGCATCTCGCTCCTGTACACTACATACCCCGCTGCTTTAAGCTGAGTACGACCTCGTACTCCATCAGGGCCCGTCCAACTGGAATCATGACCTGCAATAGAGGAAGACACATGCACGCATACAGATATGTCATTTACACTCTTATCAGACTCAATTGGAAATGGCGAAGTGCGGTGACAAGGGGCGTCGTTCTCTTTTTCACAGGATAGTGAGTGGAACGGGGGCGCTGACCTGGCACAGCGGATGTTGAAAGAACCAGGATAGTCCATGACAATAAATAAGTCCATAATAAATTAACCTCTCAGAGGCTTGCACATAGGAAGTCCATCTCTGGGCACATATACTTGAATAGAAAAACCGGTTATTAAATACTGTCAGCAGCACATATATAAAATGACAATACAGGACTCTGACAATACCAGGGTCTTGTTATCCTGGCAAGTCCTGCTTACCCTTTAAAATAGTGCTGACATAAAAATGTCTTTTCAACCTGAAATGGGGGTGAAAAGGGGTTAAATTTGTGCAAAACTTCAAGGCACAACCGGGAATTCAGCAGCAAACCGGATGTCCCAAACAAAAACAGAGGCAGCTGGAAGCCTTGGTACACAGTGGCACGTTATAGAATTAGAATGCCACCGGCCGTGGGTAACTGGCAGCGAGCTACACCAGCTCTGCCAAACTGGAGGGACAAACGGCCATTAAGGAAAGGAACAAGAGGGCAAAAGTACTCACAGACGCGTATCATAGTCTTCTTCAGATAAAGAGTCAATGTCGTATCCCTCTTTTGATGAAGAGTCGACGTCGTCCCCTTCTCCTGATACAGAGTCAATGTACTGGACTTGCAACAATTGTTCTGGCAAGGCCGGCCACATTTGGAACCCGTCTCCCCTGACAATTTTTAGAGGGGGAGGTTTGTCTTTCACGGCCTCCATTTCAGCCTCCGTCCTCGGGAATGGAAACCACTGCACGCCTCCAGCGCAGCCAAGGTCCGCCACCCAGTACACCCTCTTTCTCAGGGCCTCTAGTTCTGCCTTGGTACAGGTGGTCGGATTTACCGGAGGTCCAGGGGGTCCGGCCGCTGGGGGAACGATGGCAGCGGCTGCTTGGCGCCGGGCCTCAGCACTTTCCTCGGCTCTCCGGTAGCTGTCATGCCGCTCCTGCTCTTCCTCTCGTTTCACTGCAGCCGGAGGGGGATACCGCTCCTCCAGGCCCTGCAGCACGATCGGCTCCCAGAAGACATCTGTATTGAGGTATGCCTGATTTTGCAGATGGGTGGTCCGGCCCTTGTCCACATGCGCTCTCTCTATCGCAACTGGCTCTGACCTTTCTTTCGCCGAGTCCCAGTTCTCAGCCGGCGCCTTCGGGCGAGTCACTGCGGTGGCGTAGGGGCCTCTTAAACTTTCAGCGGGAGTGTATTCCACTATTTCCCCTATGGTGAGATTGTGGAGATGATCTGGGAGGTAATGCCTTTTTACCGATCGCCGGTTGACATAAAAGTCCCGGCCCGTCCCCAACTCCTGGATAAACCCATAGCCTTTTTCCTTGTCAAAGGACACCACGATCCCGCGGCGCCTTTCTAGCTGGGGCTTACCCGGAAAGGAGTCTCCCTGTATGGACTTAGCCATCTCCTCGAACCGCTTCTTCCGGCTGGTGTTCTTTGTCGCCACCGCGGCTCTCAGCTCCTCCATAATAGCCGGCCATTCTGCATGCCGGCGACGGATCGGTGGGGACTCAGGTCGGGTGATGCTTAGATCCATGGCCTGGGCCCAGGGGGTCGCCGTCCAGGCTAGAGGATCCCACGGCCCCAACTCCGGAAAGTCCGGTGGAGTGGCGCCCCACTCGCACGTGGTCTCAGCCTCTCTCTCTGCAGCGCACGCCATCTCTTCTCTTCCGGATTGCTGCATCGCTTCTGACTCCTCCCACGCACTGGGCCAGTCTATCTCCCTCGGAGCCCCGCCTCCCAGGCGTAACTTTTCAAAGTAGTTAGCCGCTTCGCCACTCCTCAAGGTGGGCGGCGCTCCAGGGCAGTCGTCTCCTCCTTCCTCTTGGAAGGTTTCGGCGCCAATTTTTCGCGCCTCTGCACATCCTGATGGCGCAGTAAAAAGCCTCATGGCGCCGGCGGCCATTTTAGATATCCTGATGCTGCAATTCACTGACAGCAAGCAGGATGATGAAAAGTCCAGTAAAACACAGTCCACAAATGCGATTTTCTCTCTGGGGGTAGCGCAACACTGTATAGCGTCTTTGATTCCTCCCAGGCGCAATTGTAATCCACAAGTTAGAAATAAAGGTTTACAGTCTTTGTAATACGGTGCTGGAATGGTTAAAGCACACAGTTCACACTTCTCTGCACTGTAGAAGTATGCGTATCCTGTTCGTGACGCCAAAAAGAGCGATGCAGTGTCCCAGGGGGTCAGTAGTGTAGGCTGGGCTTTGTAGTGCAGATTGACCACTAACCTGGGATCCACTGTCGTCTTCAAATGGGGCAAACACTGGAACAGGCAGGTAGTAACAGTTCGTGACGCCAGTGTCAATTAAACGGTGACACGCCGTGTAAAGTATGGTGGAAAAATGAAGCAAGCACAGGATAGCCAACAAAAACTGGAACTTTTACTGAATATCAGTCAGGATAATACACGGACACTGGTAGTGCACAGTTCCATAAAAGACGGTTGGTTTTAGAAGAATACAGATGGTTCTTGACATTACAGGAAGGCCGGTCTTAGCGATGAATTTTACAGAGTGTTAATTACAGGAGATGCAGTACAGGCGGCTTGCACACTATTCCTGTCTGGTCCCGCTATATGTGAATTTCTCTCCAAGGTCTAATGCCCTATAGCTGGCGTACCCTTGAAGCTGTCCTTATCTAGTACCTCCTCTGTTATCTTGAGTACCTCTCGCTTTATCTGATCGGCCTCTGTGGTAATCTGTGTCTTGGCTTGTGGCTCACTTATGCTGCTTCAGCTGAACGGATGGTGACTCAGGAGGGGAACCTTTTCCTTGGATCCGGAACCCGGTTACAGGGCCTTTACTACCCTCTCCTAGCCGACAGGCTTCAGGCCTGCTATGCTCTCACAGGCCCATAGCCTGGCTTTCTCTCAGACACAGGATCATTTCTGACCTCTGCTTCCCACTGTCTGACTCCTCTCTCACTACTTCCTGACTGGGCCTTATATAACCTAGGGTTCCCTAGCTCCCTCTAGTGACTCAGAGCTGGAACTACACCCTAGCCGGCCTGCAATGCACGTTTCACAGTAACAGGAAATACATAGCATGACATTATAGATATTCTATACCAACTTCCCCTTAAATACAGGGGGAACGACAATACCCAAGTGACCCTTCAGTAGTGACGGGCATCTCGCTCCTGTACACTACACCTGTCTTACAAAGGGGAGGCTAGCGAAGTACCGGAGGCCGCTGCGGTTGATAAAAAATATCAAAACTGATTTTTTTTATCGCCGCAGTGCGTGTAAAGTGAATGTGCAGTGATCAAAAAAAAATTTTTTTTTGTCACTGCGGTGGGGCGGGTGTGGGCGAACGCACGTGTGGGCGACCGATCAGGCCTGATCGGGCAAACACTGCGTTTTGGGTGGAGGGCGAACTAAAGTGACACTAATACAATTATAGATCTGACCGTGATCAGTTTTGATCACTTCCAGATACTATAAAAGTACAAATGCTGATTAGCGGTACGCTAATCAGCGAATCAGTGACTGCGGTGCGGTGGGCTGGGCGCTAACTGATCGCTAACTACCTAACCAAGGGGCCTAAACTATACCTAAAACCTAACGGTCAATAACAGTGAAAAAAAAAAGTGACAGTTTGCACTGATCACTTTTTTCTTTTCACTTGTGATTGACAGGGGTGATCAAAGGGGTGATCAAAGGGTTAATTGGGGTTCAGGGGGGTGATCAGGGGCTATAGTGTAGTGTTTGGTGTACTCACTGTGAAGCCTGCTCCTCTGCTGGATCCAACCGACGAAAAGAACCAGCAGAGGAGCAGGCAGCCATATAACAGATCATATTTACAAATATGATCTGCTATCTGGCACTTTGATTGGCTTTTTTAAAAATCAGCAACCTGCCAGCCACGATCATTGGCTGGCAGGTTGCTGACGAAATACTTCTGTGCGAAATGCCGGCGCGAACTGCGCATGCGCGCGCGCATAGTCGCGGCACCTCGCGTCTCGCGAGATGACGCGTATATGCGTGACTGTGCACAGCGCTGCCACCTCCGGAACGCACATGTGCGTTAGGCGGTCCGGAGGTGGTTAACAGCATTCACAGTGCAGTAGAAGTTACTGTACCTTATTGTGCAGGTTGTTTTACGGCGATACCAAATTAGTATAGTTTTTTCTCTCAGTTTTGATACTTCGCTACTAAAATAATTAGTTTTTATGTCACCACATTCTGAGAACCATTACTTTTCGATTTTGTTCTTTTTTTGTATTACAGGTTTTAGTATAATTTAGGTGTACATAGAACTTTCTGATTAAAGGGGTTCTCTGGGATTTTCACATGAGATCAGCGGGGGTCCTACTCCCGACACCCCAACCGATCAGCTGTTTGAAGAAGCTGCAGCAAATACCAGAGTTCTGCTGAACGCCGCGGCCTCCTCTCAGGTTTAGGCCGAAAGCACACGGCCGTTTTCCCGGCCGTGAGCGGTCTGTGGAGCCACGGGCTGGATTCCTGCTGAGAGCAGGAGCGCACGGCATCATGGGTTGCTATGACGCCGTGCGCTCCCTGCTGCCGCCACAGTACAGTAATACACTGGTATAGATCATACCAGTGTATTACTGTACTGCGGCCGTGTGCATTCAGGAAATGTTTTTTTTACAGTAGAAATTAATTTATGAAGTTATTATGATAGTTAGTAATAACTTTGGCTCTTCGGAGCCAATACATTCTAATACTGTACAGAGCGCTCCGTACAGTATTCAAACAAAGTATTATGCGAATCGACTTTGAATGTTTCATCCGAAGTTGATTAGCCCATCCTAAAGGTGACGTCACATCCTAGAAAGAGGCCTAAGTGCTCACGGAGCGCCACAGCCTCTTCATACAGCTGACATGCGGGAGTGCTGGGACTCAGGCCCCCACTGGTCTGGTATTGATGACCTAACCAGAGGATAGTATTTCAACAAGGGTCAGCCGGCACTCCGTTTGTAGGCGTGGTGCACGAGTCCAGGGCCGAAGTCCAAGTACAAGCAAAAGAAAAGACCGGCACTCACTTAATCTTCAATTTGAAGATTAAGTGAGTGCCGGTCTTTTCTTTTGCTAACCAGAGGATAGGTCATCAGTTAAAAAGTCTTGGAAAACCCCTTTAACGCCTCATTCACACATTCGTGTCCATGCTTAAATCCGTGAAAAGGTTGTCAGCGATGCCTCCGTTAAGCTGTCCGTGATGGATGCGTGTTGGGTCTGGGTGTCCGTTTTTTGATGTCTGTGTGTCATCCGTGTTTCATGGAAATAATTTTCAAAGCATCTCCTTCTAATGATCCGTGAAACACGGATGGCATCCGTGGTTTTCACGGACCCATAGACTATAATGGGTGTGATGGATCCGTGAACACAGACAAAATAGAGCATGCATCCGTGCTAAAAAAACGGACCCACGGACTTTCCTAAAACACTGATTTGTGAATACACATTAAAGCCTCCTGCACACGACCGTATGGCTTTTTCAGTATTTTGTGGTCTGTTTTTCACTGATCTGTTGTTCCGTTTTTTGTTTCAGTGGTGTTTCCATTTCCGCTTCCGTTCCGTTTTTCTGTTTGGTTTCCGTTTTTGATCCTTTTTTTGCGGATTGCAAACGGAAACGGAGGCATGCAATAATGCTTAAACAGTAAGTACATAAAAAAATTGTGCTGGGCATAAAATTTTCAATAGATGGTTCTGCAAAAATGGAACGGATACGGAAGACATACAGATGCATTCTGTATGCATTCCGTTTTTTTTACCGACCCATTCACTTGAATGCAGCTACGGATCGTTATTTGCGGGCAATAATAGGAAATGGAAGGCATACGAAGTACCTTCCATTTTTTTTGCAGATCCATTGAACGCAAAACACAGAATGCAAACGGAAAAAAAACCAAAAACGTTTGTGTGCAGGAGGCCTAAAATGAATGGGAACTCGTGCTGTCCGAGGGGAACACATACAGCGCACGTCCGTGGAGGCTTAAGTATTACCGCCCCTCAGTCATGGGCATTTGAAGCCAAGGACGCTCGTTCATGATCACTGCCCAGTGTAAACTTGTCCAGCAATCAAACGGTGAATGATAACGAGAACAGATCAGCTATATAATTGATCAGAGCTCTCGTAGGCAAATTATTGGTTCATGAAAAAAGGTTGTTGCAAGGCAGGGGATAAGTGGCTGATTGATGGGGGTCCAACCACTGGGACCCCCACCGATCATGAGAATGACTCCCAGTATGAATGGAGCGGCGGATGAGCATGCACGCTGCCACTAATGGGTCTATAAGGGACAGCCGGGCGCTGACTAGGGACATCTCAATGACTTCCTTTGTTGTAGCTATGACATGAACTAGGTATGGCGTTGTCACCGTCATTTGTGCGGTCGGACAAACAGAAAAGTGATGTGAGAATCACTTAGAGCAGCAGTGTGAATGTGAGAAATGCTGGAGGAGGCTGGAAGTAACAAGCAAGCGATGCACTAGCGCTAACGAACGCTAGTGTGAAAGTAGCAGTCAAGTGGATTTATTGCCATGTAGTATAGTGTGGGAAGAAATGGGACAATAGGTCCTGACTGTGAGAGGGAAGTCCGCATAGGTCACCGCCGGACTGTCCAGTCTCCAGGCATGAATACAGCATCAGGCCTCATGCACACGACCGTATGTGTTTTGCGGTCCGCAAATTGCGGATCCGCAAAAAAAATAACAATGACGTCCGTATGGCATCCGTTTTTTTTTTTTTGCGGATCCATTGTATTAATGCCTATCCTTGTCCGCAAACTAGAAAAAAATAGGACATGCACTATTTTTTTTGCGGGGCAACGGTACGGACATACTGATGCGGACAGAACATGGTGTGCTGTCCACAATTTTTGCGAACCCATTGAAATGAATGGGTCCGCCTCCTATCAGCAAAAAAAACGGAACAGACAAGGAAACAAAATACGGTCGTGTGCATGAGGCCTCATCCTGATATGTATGGCTGAATAACCGCAAGTAAAGATCCATTGCAATAAGAATATAACACGTCTTTCTTTAAAATGTGGTGGATTGTATGGAAAGGGGTATTTAAGGCTACTTTCACACTGGCGTTTTTGCTGGATCCGGCAGGGCTCAGCAAAAAACGCTTCCATTACTGACAATGCAACCGTCTGAATCCATTATGAACGGATCTGGTTGTATTATCTTTAAAATAGCCAAGACGGATCCGTCATGAACTCCATTGAAAGTCAATGGGAGACGGATCCGTTTCCTATTGCGTCCCCATTGACTTGCATTGGGGGTAATGCCGGATCCGTCTTGCTCCGCATCCCAGGACGGAAAGCAAATTACAACATGTTGCGGTTTGCTCTCCGGTATGGGAAAGCAACCAAATGGAACGGAATACATTTTGGAGCCCAACGTTCTGTTCAGTTACATTTTGTCCCCAAAACGGAAGCAGTTTTTTCCTGGTATTGAGACCCTATGACGGATCTCAATACCCAAAAACTAAAACGCTAGTGTGAAAGTAGCCTCACACGTCAGTGTTCGATCAGTGATTTCCATCAGTGATTTTGAGCCAAAACCAGGTACGGCTCTAAACACAGAACAGGAGCAGATCTTTCCCTTATCTCTGTGGAGGCGCCAATCACTGATGGAAATCACTGACGTGTGAATGAGGGATAAGGCTACTTTCACACTTGCGGCAGAGTGATCCGGCAAGCAGTTCTATCGGAACTGCCTGCCGGATCAGGCAAAACGGATCCTAACTGATGGCATTAGTAAGACTGATAAGGATCCTGATCAGGCAGAAAAATGCATTGAAATGCTGGATCCGTCTTTCCGGTGTCATCCGGCAAAACGGATCCGGCATTTATTTTTTTTCACCTTTTTTTCGGTCTGCGGATGCAGTATTTTGAATGCCGGATCCGGCACTAATACATTCCTATGGGAAAAAAAATCGGATCCAGCATTCAGGCAAGTCTTCAGTTTTTTTGGCCGGAGATAAAACCGTAGCATGTTCAAAATGCCTGAACTGAAGACATCCTGATGCATCCTGAACGGATTACTCTCCATTCAGAATGCATGGGGATATGCCTGATCAGTTCTTTTCCGGTATTGATCCCCTGTGACGGAACTCAGTGCCGGAAAAGAGAAACGCTAGTGTGAAAGTACCCTAACCTGGAAGTTAGGGAAGCAGAGTAGCTTGCTGTGCTATGCTGTTTGTGCCAGCCCCCATTCACTACTATGGGAGTCACAGAAACAGTGGAGCACAGGTCACTCGGCCATTTCTGTAACTCCGACTACCCGGTGCTGGCGCTTACTGGAGCTATTCCCATCCATGCCACGAAAGGCCGAGAATAAACCTCTAAATTGAAGGGGTTTTCCCATTAACATCACGTGTCTCCGATCCACCGGATAGTTGTTAATTGTAAGACTGCTAGCTGGCCAACCGCAATAACGGAGGTCCCCGAGTCCCACTGCAAGCATGACCACTGCTCATTCATGTCTGTACAACTGACGGAGATAGTCAAGTGATGTACTCCACTGTCCCACCGCTGCTCCATTCACACAAGGGACTCCGTTACGCCCATTATCGTGATCGGTGGTGGTCCCAGTCATGGATAATACCATATATATATTTTTTAAACATCTAAACTCCAACATGTATTTTAACTTTAGTGACCCTTTAATTAGCGGATCTTCTCAGACAAACATATATAGCATTGGAAATGACTAGGCCTTGGATAACCCAGGTAATAATTACATTTAGCATACTTTCTGAGGTGTGCACTGACAGTTATGGACATAATGTCTGCCTGCTGCTACCTGCAAAGTCATTAGGTGTTACGAGCCCGTAAAATAAATCCCTTTATCTGTTCCTAATGGGTTAATAGTCATCTAACACCACCACTGCCAACCGATGGATGTAATATATCTGTGTACAACATAATAACACCAGTAACGTGACTCAGGAGAAGATTTAAGCCTTGTGTGACATCATTTTATCACCTTTGTATACTATAATTACCGTACGTAACACGGGATCGGGATGGAGTGTCACTAAAGAACATGGACTAATAGAAGGGTGCATGGCGGAAGGGTCCTGGTGCTGTCATACAAAGTGCAGAGGGCGCAGCAGTTGCCTCTAGGTGTAACAGCAACGCCCCTGTTGCTCCTAGAGGCTCATTTGCATATATTAAAACATCATGAACACATATGAACATGAGACCAACACAGATGCCTTCAGCTGCCAAGTGCACGTGTAACAGGTCAGCCAGTGTCATAGGGACAAATCTGCTGACCAGGAGTGCACCACCAATGAGGCCAGGTGAGGAGGCGATCGCCTCAGGTGGGGGCAGCAGAAGGGCCATGGGCAATGAGCGCTTTCATTGGGGAAAAGGGGTTAGGTTAAGAAATGAGTTTTCACCTCAGGCAGCAGAAAGGCTAGGTGCACCCCTGCTGCTGATACGCCCATTGCAGTCTTTTGGTCCATGAAAAACCACTGATACAACTCGGATGGCATTGGTTTTCATGGACCATTGCTAGATGCTCTGGAAATCCCTTTTCAGCCTAGCAGTGTCGGTGGAATACGGATAACATGCCGAGTGCAAACAAAATAGAGACTCAGACCAAACTCAGATCCTTCACGGATGAACCACTGTGAAGGACGTCATCGCGGACACGGAAGATCTGAAAGGGGACTACTGTGCATGGACTGCTTTTCGGCAGTGTATCTTACCTGGGGGATATTCCTAATGCAACAACAGCTGTCGGATTTAGGAGCCCGCGGCGAATGAAATATTTGTTTAGAGGACAATAAGGCGGTATGTTTGTGACTACCCTGCGTAACCTCGACTTAATTATGCTCCAGGGAGATTACATGTGTATTCCTGCACCATGGTTTCTGCTTTCTCTTCCCTTGCACATTTAACTCTAACTTGCCCGATGCGGCCGACTAGGCAGTAAGCAGATATTGTTTGGCTCCTGACTCCCACGATAAACGCTGCCGTTCCAGTCCGCCGTGTGATGCATCAGCACATTCAACTCTACAAATTCCGCCGGCCGTTAGCTTTGTACAATTCAGCAGCTCCAGAATCGGGAATAGCCTGATGCCTGCTGTATGGCATTGAGGTGCAGCCGTGCTGTAAACCCCTGAGGAAAGGAAGAATTAGCCCCAGCGCTGCCTCCATTCAGAACGGAGCTGGCATTTGAAATGCAATGAGCTGGATTGAGTTTTAACTGTTTGGGCTCATATATGAGAGGGATACCGTGGCCGGCAGCGCGTCAGAAAGTTTCACAGGTTCTGCAGAATATAGCCTGTGTTGTCAGTGTTTAGGCCTCTTGCCCGTTTGCGGGCCATTTTTTTTGCCTCCGTATACGGAACCATTCATTTCAATGGTTCTGCAAAAAAAAAATAAAAAAAAAATGAATGTACTCCGTATGCAATCTGTTTCCCTATTTCAGTTTTTCCATTCTGTTGAAAGATAGAACATGTCTTATTATTGCCCGCAAATCACGTTCCGTGAAGTCAAAGGGTCCGCAAAAAAACGGAACACGTACGGAACCATCTATTGAAAGTTTTATGCCCACCCCAATTTTTCTATGTAATTACTGTATACTGTATCTGCCATGCTTCCGTTGTCGTTTGCGATCCGCAAAAACGGAACGGAACTGGAAACACTACTGAACAAAAAAAAAACAAAAACTGAAAAATGGATCCGTGAAAAATGGCCCGCAAAACACTGAAAAAGCCATACAGCTGTCTAAAAGAGGCCTTAGGCCTCTTTCCCATGGGCGTGTGCGCCCCGTGGTCGTGCTGCGGCCTGTGGGGTGGCCGCAGCGGATTGCAAAAAGATAGGACATGTTCTATCTTTTTGTGGAACCGAAGTACGGGACGAAACCCCACGGAAGCACTCCGTTCCGCACCATTCAGCATCTCCGGATTTGCGGACCTATCGAAGTGAATGGGTTCGCATCCGTGATGCGGAATGCCCACGGAACGGCGCCCGTGTATTGCAGATCCGCAAATGCAGTCCGCAATACGGCAACACACCCGTGGAAAAGAGGCCTTAGGCCTCATGCACACGACCGTTGTGTGCATCCGTGGCCGTTGTGCCGTTTTCCGTTTTTTTTCGCGGACCCATTGACTTTCAATGGGTCCGTGGAAAAATCGGAAAATGCACCGTTTTGCAGCCGAGACCGTGATCCGTGTATCCTGTCCGTCAAGGAGGAGAGCATTCCCAACCCTAATTCTATACAACCTGATGTATCTGAGACACAGAAACTTCTTAAGAATCTATACCGCAGTAGAACCAAAACATGGTGGAATAAAGCTGCGCTTGAACAGTACCTGACCAGAGATCTGGCACCTAGGGGCCTTCGAGTTCAGGTATGTCCCTCATTCCCATTGGGAGATGATATCCTAAAACAGAGATGGGAAGATGCCTGTAAATTATGCTCACGTACATTCATCGAGCTTTTAATTGGATATGAAAAAAAGCAACTTGAGGATATAGAAAAGTCAATTGCACCACTACAAGATAAATTGCGACTGATAGGTAGCCCGGAGATGATGGCACGATTTGAGCAAGATTTAAATAACGATCAAGCCCGATGGGAAAAAGAAATTCAAGAACAAAAGGCAAAGAAATTTCAGCGTGATATTGCAGATTACCAAAATGAAAGAATATTTCGGTGGCACTATAAACGCAACACCGATCGTTCTGCCTCAAGCTCGGTGACATCCATACGGAGTAATCACTCACAACGTGCTGAGGGTTCAACAATAGTGGGACAGACGATGCCGACATCAAAAACTCCAATTAAACGAAAATATAACAATCTGGATGACTCCAAAAATGGGGAACTAAAGGTAATTAACCTTTCGGATATAACCTTTTCTGATCCCCAATTGGAAGTGTTGTCTTTTGGACTATCTTTTAGTCCTGTGTCTGTATATGACAACTTCACTGCAATCAAGGACACGTTCCTGTTTGCAAGGAAGTTAGTCTATAGAAAACACTTTTCTAAGACATGTTCAAATGATATCTTTACAGCCCCGGAGGAATTGGAGGCGCTTCGAACATTAGAGGAACTACTGATGGAACAGGAAGGAGGTGAGTCGAAATTTCCGCCCTTCACCCGTGGCCGGTCTGTCACATTTCCACCCTTGTCTTTGAGTCCGGCAATTGAAACGTTTGTAAAAATGGTGGTGAAGGATTTATTTATCCTCCCCACGAAACGCTCATATGACAACTTGAACCACTCTCAGAGAGTGGCTCTGAAACAATTAAAAGCAATGAAGAAGGTGGTATTCAAGCCGGCGGACAAGGGTGGAAATGTGGTAGTTTGGCCTATCGAGATGTATGAGGCGGAGGCTCATCGTCAATTGCGTGACATTGCCTGTTATCGTAGATTGACCTCTAACCCTACCAATGACTATCAGACGCAGATACAGGCCGTTCTGCTGACAGCGGTGGAGTCATCAATTATTAATAGGACTGTATACAATGGCTTGGTGGTGAAGCATCCAATAACCCCCACACTGTATCTACTACCGAAGGTGCATAAATCTTCAACGAGACCTCCGGGTAGACCGATAGTGTCGGGGTGTGGTGGGCTCAGCGAACCCATTTGTCGTTTTTTGGACTTTTACCTCAAGCCATGTGTCCAATGTCTTCCATCATATGTCCGTGACTCCACCGATGTGTTAAAGCGGTTGGAGAATGTCCATATGGAAGACGATATGTATCTCGTGACATGCGATGTAGAATCGCTGTATACCTGCATTCAGCATGAACTTGGTTTGAAGGCCTCCAGTTTCTTTTTGCGGACAAGGAATTTGTCGCCGGAACTGGTGGAATTCATACTAATTCTATTGGATTTTGTACTCACACATAATCACTTCCTTTTCAAGGACCGACACTATCTCCAATTACGAGGTGTGGCGATGGGGGCGACTTGTGCGCCCTCATACGCTAACCTATTTTTGGGTCTTTGGGAACGTGAATATGTACAACAGATCATGGATGGGGCGGATGGACAGGTCATATCCTGGATCCGCTTTATAGATGATATTTTGTTTGTTTGGCAGGGATCCAGGAGGGCACTTGATTTATTTTTGGTACAACTGAACGCGAATGATTGGAATATAAGATTGACCCAAACCATCTCCCAAAGTCAAATGACATTCTTGGATATCAACATCAAGACGACTACGGATGGCACTCTATCGACGGCAATTCATCGCAAGGATACCGCTGTAAACTCTTTGCTGCACGCATCGTCTTTTCATCCACAACATCAGAAACGATCTATACCGATTGGTCAGTTTCTAAGAGCCAAAAGATTATGCACTACAACAGAGGACTTTGAAAAAGAATCGACTCAGCTTCGACAACGCTTTGCACAAAGAGGATATCACCCTGTGGTTATTGAACGGGGGTACCAGCGAGCTGTCAACACATCACGACAGACCCTCCTTATAACAAAGCCTAAAAAAGTCCAAAATGCATCAGTGGATGAAGTTCGACCAGTCTGTATGATCACGGATTATAATCCACAATGGAATAACATTAGAAAAACGTTTGTAAAATATTGGCCTGTATTGCAAAGTGATCATGTCTTGAATTCGGTTCTCACCTCGGCCCCCACTCTGGTCTCTAGACGTAGCAGGAATCTTAGTGATATTCTGGTATCTAGCCATTATGTCCCACCTAACAACCAGGAATTCCTGTTTCAGTCCAAGGGACCAAAGTGGGGCTCGACACCGTGCGGACACTGTAGCATTTGCAAGGCTATGGTAAAAAGTGTGTCATTTAGCGATTCATCTGGTAAAGATGTATACAAAATTGTGCATTTTATCAACTGTAGTACCTGTGGCGTTATTTATTACGCAACATGCCCATGTGGGTTAATCTACATTGGCATGACGACACGTGAATTGCGTATACGCCTTCAGGAACATCAGAGTGATATTCGGATGGCGTCAAAAGTGCCAGCTGATGATAGAGAACGAATATTGAAACTCAAACCAGTTGCACGACACTTTCGGTTGAAACACAATAATCGATGGCAGGACCTGAGGGTTCGTGGCATTGATAGGGTAAATCTTGGATCTCGAGGAGGCGATCTCTTCAGACGACTTGAACAAGTGGAAAGTAAATGGATAATTAAACTTCAAACCCAGGTGCCATATGGGTTGAATGATAAGGTGCCTTTTGCATCTTTCCTGTGAATGCCTCCTCCTTGAATCTCCGTGATCTGTCCAGGTTCCTTTATGTTTATGTGTATGGCGATGATTGTAGGGCACTCATGAATGGGTGGTGGATAGGATGGGTGAATCTTTTATGCATATAGAGGCTCGGGGTATGATGAGTGGCCGCATGATACCTTTAGTGTGACTGGGGATGTGATCAGTTTGAACATCGGTTTCATCGGTGTATAGATGATTGGCGTTTGGATAGGGGTGTATGCGAAATATTCACGGCTGGGTAGGGTACATCCTCATTTGTTCTTTCCTTATGTTCGAACAATTTAGGATGTCTATATATACATATTTTTGGCTCACGGTATATATAGCCAACTATATGTAATTGTGACATTCTATATATTATCAATGTGTAGAATCGATGCAATTTAAATAGTTATTTATTCACTTTGATTTTGCTCTTGCTTCCCTTTTTTATGCAATTATCTATTCTCTTTTTAGTACTTCACTGTGCACTTCCAGGCCTCTGTTTCGGGAGACTTTATTACTACTTACTCCTGCCATGGCTAATTGTGCATGTCAGGAGGAAAAGAGGGCGATAGTAATAATAACGCTTAATATCCTCCTAATTTGTAGTCTGAGGCCCCCCACAGAGGTCGAGTGATAACACCTTTTGGTCAAATCTATGGCCTCAGTACATTATAAAACTGATTATTATGTTAATTAGCTTGTAATTCCTGTCTTTAAATGTAATAATAATCTTTTATCACTTAATTTTCACAGCATTTGGCATAGGCTTGGTCCTTGCCCTTTCCTGCGCATGCGTCACCACCCTAGTATCGCATATCGAATTAATTGTTATTCGATGTGCACGACTTTTGTGGCTGTCGATTGTACAATATCTGTTTAGTGCAAGTGCACTTCGGGTACTGTCACCTGACAAACATATATATATATATATGCATATACATTGAAGTTGAACTGTGATGAGGTTCTGTGCACGTGTATACACACTTTGATAGACTGACCAATATTGGATGTGGACGTCAGTATATATATGTTCATGCCTCAGGATAGCAAATGTGTTTATCATAGTGTGGTTTATATATGATAAGACACCGTCATCTCATGCAAAGTAATTTGATTTTTCTGATACATCCCCATGTTATGTCATGCGCCCTCATCCAATATGGCGGATCTGGTGTGCTTGGTGATCTGCGCATGCTCCGCGCTCGTGTGCCGCCGGCCGCTCCAGAGTGACGCGTGTCGCACAGGATGTGCGTGACTGCCTTCCTCTGGACCGGCGCGGCGTCACCGGATGTGGCGGCATGCGGCTGAGAGGCCAGGCGCCAGTAATCCACGCCATGTGATAATACCCAGGTGAGCCTTAAAAGCAATTAAACACTAGTCCAACAACCAATCAAATGTATTTACCTGACCTATTTATGGAGGACCCTCCTCTCTGCCAACCAACACCCCTTGAAAAAGCTGTACGCGAAACGTGCGTTGGGGAGTGGACCGGTGGTATTGCTGCACGATACAATCGAATCAATTGGTCAGTATATATAATGGTTTCCATCATGTGTCAAATCTAATTTTGATTATTGTTATTGCCCTAATTTTGATAACTTTGGTGTAAATCTTCACACCAGCTTGTGGCAAATTCTGACATATATATACATGTGGATAATTGTGGTGTCTAATAGCTACAGCTTTGGGATACTATATGTCCACTACCAATGACCATTTGGATAAATTCTTGCACTTGCACTTTACCCGAGATATATGTATTGGCAGCCCACCATCGGTTCACTTGGTTTTTAACATGTACTGTAACCTGTATGTATTGTTTTATTTGTGACCAGTGCTGATCATGTGTCTTCTGTGATTTTCTTAATAAAATTGAGTATTTTTGTACTATTGCAGTATATTTTCTTTATATTAAATTACGTTTTACCTACCTTACTCCGTCAATCGGTTATATATATTCTAATTAGGGGTAAGCCCGCAATCTTGTTAGGGCTATATATAGGTTCGTCAAAAAAATATGACCTGACCTGTGAAAGAACACGGATGCACACAAGATTGGCATCCGTGTCCGTGATCCGTGGCCGTAGGTTACTTTCATACAGACAGATTCGAAGATCCTTCTGCATAAAAGCTTTTTCAGAGCTGAGTTTTCGTGAAAACTCAGATCCGACAGTATATTCTAACACAGAGGCGTTCCCATAGTGATGGGGACGCTTCTAGTTAGAATATACTAAAAGAACTGTGTACATGACTGCCCCCTGCTGCCTGGCAGGTGCTGCAAGGCAGCAGGGGGCAGACCCCCCCCTGTTCTTAACTCATTGGTGGCCAGTGCGGCCGCCCCCCTCCCCCCCTGTAGTTAACTCATTGGTGGCCAGTGCGGCCGGCCCCCCCTCCCTCCCCTGTAGTTAACTCATTGGTGGCCAGTGGGCCCCCCTCCCTCCCCTGTAGTTAACTCATTGGTGGCCAGTGGGCCCCCCTCCCTCCCCTGTAGTTAACTCATTGGTGGCCAGTGGGCCCCCCCTCCCTCCCCTGTAGTTAACTCATTGGTGGCCAGTGGGCCCTCTCCCCTCCCTCCCCCTCCTAATTAAAATCTCCCCCCCTATCATTGGTGGCAGTGGAGAGTACCAATCGGAGTCCCAGTTTAATTGCTGGGGCTCCGATCAGTAACCATGGCAACCGGGACGCTACTGCAGTCCCGGTTGCCATGGTTACTTAGCAATTTGTAGAAGCATCATACTTACCTGCGAGCTGCGATGTCTGTGTCCGGCCGGGAGCTCCTCCTACTGGTAAGTGACAGGTCTGTGCGGTGCATTGCCTAATGATCTGTCACTTACCAGTATGAGGAGCTCCCGGCCGGACACAGACATCGCAGCTCGCAGGTAAGTATGATGCTTCTACAAATTGCTAAGTAACCATGGCAACCGGGACTGCAGTAGCGTCCCGGTTGCCATGGTTACCGATCGGAGCCCCAGCAATTAAACTGGGACTCCGATCGGTACTCTCCACTGCCACCAATGATAGGGGGGGAGATTTTAATTAGGAGGGGGAGGGAGGGGAGAGGGCCCACTGGCCACCAACGAGTTAACTACAGGGGAGGGAGGGGGGGCCCACTGGCCACCAATGAGTTAACTACAGGGGAGGGAGGGGGGGCCCACTGGCCACCAATGAGTTAACTACCGGGGAGGGAGGGGGGCCCACTGGCCACCAATGAGTTAACTACAGGGGAGGGAGGGGGGCCCACTGGCCACCAATGAGTTAACTACAGGGGAGGGAGAGGGGGGGCCCACTGGCCACCAATGAGTTAAAAACAGGGGGGGGGGGGGGTCTGCACCCTGCTGCCTGGCAGCACCTGCCAGGCAGCAGGGGGCAGTCATGTACACAGTTTTTTAGTATATTCTAACCTGAAGCGTCCCCATCACCATGGGAACACCTCTGTGTTAGAATATACTGTCGGATCTGAGTTTCACGATGTAACTCATATCCGACAGTATATTCTAACATAGAGGCGTTCCCATGGTGATGGGGACGCTTCAAGTTAAAATATACCATCGGATTGGAGAAAACTCCGATCCAATGGTATAATAGCGACTCCTGACTTTACATTGAAAGTCAATGGGGGACGGATCCGTTTGCAATTGCACCATATTGTGTCAACGTCAAACGGATCCGTCCACAATGACTTGCATTGTAATTCAGGACGGATCTGTTTGGCTCCGCACGGCCAGGCGGACACAAAAACGACTTTTTTTTCATGTCCGTGGATCCTCCAAAAATCAAGGAAGACCCACGGACGAAAAAACGGTCACAGATCACGGACCTACGGACCCCGTTTTTGCGGACCGTGAAAAAATACTGTCGTGTGCATGAGGCCTTAGTCTGGAGAGTTTTCTGTTTGCAAAGAAATGTGTTGCCCCAATTTCTTCCTGGATTGTAAGCTCTTGGGTCAGGGCCTCTGTTTTGAATTGTTTCTTAGTTTCTTACTATGTCTCCTTTTGTGTGCACAAAATACATAAATATTATTAGAATTATTATAAAAGAACTAGTAGCTTTAATTGTAACATGGCATAATTATATAATATATATGTTATGGACAGGAGCACATGCTTATGGTATGGGTCACAATCATTTACCTTTGCCCACAATGGCTAATATGGAAACATTGATTGTTGCAGTGATCCTGTAAAGCCGTCTTAAAAAAAAAAAAAAAAAAAAAAAAAAAAGTTGGGTAATTCTGTATGTTTGAGGCCTTACCTGATTTAGCATTTCTCTTTCAGGACAACATCGCCCTCTGGTGTGTATTATGGGTATAACATTTTATAAAGGTAATTGCATGAATCTGTTTATCCTTGGTGTACAGTACCATGCATGCCTCCCAAGTGTCCCTCTTTTAGAGGGACAGTCCCCCTTTTTAAGCCAAGTCCCTCTGTCCCTCTTTGATCCTTAAATGTCCCTCTTTTTGACCTGGGGAATTAATGTGCATTCATAAACTTACTACATTGCTTACTAAAGTGTCTGTATATTAGACCATAACTTATTAATTATTTGGTGCAATTTGGACTTTAGAATATCTATAATCCGATGATTTATCTGCTAATATTTAAATAGTTATTGAAGTGCAAGAAAAAAAATTGTCCCAGGGGCTCCACATGCTGTAAATAAATAAAGGAACTTACACTCACCTCACCGTTCCCAGCTGCAGTCAGTAATTATGTTCTGGGTGGAGTTAGAGGCGTGGCCTAGTATGGAAAAAGATGCCGTGATGTGCGCCGCACATATTGTCCCTCTTTGCGATTTTCAAAAGTTGGGAGGTTTATACCAGGTTTTCTTTTTTTTTTTGCACACGCTCGGACTGGCTCACAGGGGAACAGGTGAATTCTCTGGTGGGCCCCTGAGTAGTCCTCCAACCCCTGCACAAGTGGCACTACATATAGACAAGCAGTAGACAGTGTCTCAACTAGGGTGGCCAGACAGTCTGGTTTTCTGGCTCCCTGTCCTCCGTCTGGCGCAGGGCCTGGACGGACACAGGGATGTCCTCCTTTTTCAGTAGCTCACGCGCAGACAGCAGCACTGCGCTGTCTGATGGTGAGCTGCAGCTACAAACTGACTGAGGCTTCTCTAACCCCATGTCAGTCAGTAGAGCCCGCAGACATGGCTCCCTGTGGCGGACTGAGGGGGAGAGAAGCACTCTGGTCTGCCCCCAGCTCACCTTCCCATCTGATAGTTCTTTTTTTTTTTTCAATCCTTTTGCCAGCAACGGATTGGTGGTGGTTTAGTGATCCAGGGGTGTGGTCTGTGATGTCCAGGTTTATGGGGTGAACCCAGTGGCCACCATAGTCTCAACCAACCGATGTTCCTATTAAAAACTGGGTAGATTATTTAACAAACTATCCAGTTTTTATTAGAGAGGCACTGGGCAGGTTTGCCAACGAGAATATTTTATCATACTTATCCCCAAATCATGGACAGCCAATCATTTTTATGGACAAATTGAAAAACCGTAATGAATGATAAAGATTATAAGCAATCCATGTCTATAGCTCAATATACTGTTAAGAACTCATTACTGGCATTTACTGCTGAAAATAATTATAGCTACCACTGAAATATTTTAGTCAAGTACCACCAGTCTCAAAAAACAAATCACGGACACAGGAAAAAAATGTGTCTGTTTTTACGGACTGTCCAGAAATTTTGGAACGATTGGTAGGCACAGAGGCAGGCCAGTGTCACGGCTGAGGATGGGGGAAACCCTCGGCCGTGCAATGACAGAAGATAATGGTCGCTGTTAGGCCAGGACAGAAATCAGGGAGCAGGTCACCTCCTAATACGTCCCTAATTCTGACCCTGACTCCTAGCTGTATGAGCCAACCCTGATGGTAGGAGGGCTCATACTCCGGAACCTAGGGCCCCTACTAGCCCTCAGGGTAGCCCTAGACTAGGAGCAGGGTAAGACGACCGGTTCCTCCTAGACATGGAGCAACAGGAGTCTCACTGGCCAAGCTGCAAGGAAAGGAACATATACAGCATATGGCAATGGCAGGTAAGTGAAACAAGTACCACACCTACCTGCCACAGACACACAGCCTGGAACCCATGTACAAGTGCTGCTGTCCACAACAACACAAACGGACACAGCACACACCATACATCACACAGGAACCCAGGAAACCATAGCTGCAATAAACTTAAAGAGACCATAGAAACATCTTCATAGCATCATACATAAACTTATGACCACAAGGGTGGTCCTCACTGGAGAGATGGTATATGACCAGGAGGATGACTCCAGCATAACCCATGGCTGGAGTACCCCTCAGATACAGGCATCCAGCGGAAGCTAAATAGCCCAAGTAGCCACACCCACACACAGACACACCCAGTGTTCACACACTAGGAAGTAAGTTAACCCTTCCAACACCAGGCAAGGGAAGAAAGCCACTTAAAGGGGAAGTGTACAAACAACATCACAGTGCACCTGTTACCGCCGGCAACGACATGCGTGGCAACCATGTCCTGGGAGCCAGCCAGAAGGCCGAGACACTGCCACCACATGTACACAACACCAGACGTTGCCACGGGCAAGCGCAAGTGAAGAAAAGTGTCACAACGTACACCATAGGCCGTGACAGCCAGCCAGTATCATCAGGAATGTCACGAACCAGCGGGTGTGAACCCACTGTGCCAAGTGTCCTACCTCCTCTAAGGGCGTTGTCTAAGTGAACCCCTATATCTTCACAGTACCCCTGATGGTGGGGATTTACCTCTTGAAGAGGATAGGTACACGAGGCAGATAGTCCAGGTGGACCAGGAGGTACCTGAGAAATGTACCAGAGGTACAGGTGTTATCATTACCAGGAGTAACAGTGCAGGACCGAAGGATGAGGCAGAGGCGAAGTCAGACAGGCAATAGGTTAGGGCAGAGGGCACAGGTACAGGTCAAGCAATCCAGTTCGACAACAGGAGAGTCAAGGCAAGCAGGCAGGGATCAAACAGGTAGCCAGGAGTCAAGGAACACAATACAAGTCAGGAACACCAGCGGATATCAGGAACCTTAGCTGGACACAAGGACCTTGACACTGAGGCATCTGGGAAGGGGGCTGAGCCACTTATATATGTGCAGGAGGGGCTAGGATTGGTTGGCAAGGTCATATGATCCAACCCATAAAACACAGGAAGTGACGAGCGCCGGCCCTTAAGGAAATGCTGCAGGAAACAAACAGCAAGCATGCTGTGGCCAGGGCTGAAAGGAAACACTGGCAGCAGATCACCAGTAAACACGGCGCCTGGGACCACGACGGTAAGCAGGGGAACTGCGGTGCACAGCAGCTGCTGTTACAGTCAGAATCTCCAGATACCGGAGTTGGAGTAGAAGGAGCCGTCGAGAAGCGATTAAGAACTACTGGTTTTAGTAAGGACACATGTAAGGCATTAGGAATATGCAGAGAGAGAGGCAGACGTAACTAATATTTCACTTCGTTGATCCTCCTCAATACTTCAAAGGGTCCAAGGAACCTAGAGGCAAACTTGAAACTGGAAAACCTTAAGCGGATGTTATTAGAGGAGAGCCATACCTTATCTCCAGACGAGAACTGAGGCAGTTTATTTCTCCTCTTGTCTGCATTTGTTTTTATGCGAGTCACTGCTTTGTTGATGCAGTCCTTTGTGTCACGCCAAAAATCCCTAAAAGAGGAATCCGCAGCTGGTACCCCAGAATATGTAGGAACAGGGAGAGGAGTACGAGGGTGTTGTCCATAAACGACAAAGAATGGAGAGGATCCAGTAGACTCATTAGAGTGGTTGTTATAGGAGAATTCAGCCCAAGGTAGCAATTGTACCTAGTTGTCGTGTTGGGCTTGAACAAAATGCCAGAGATAGTTTTCTAATATGTGATAGACCCGCTCAACTTACCCGTTGATTTGGGGATGATAACCGGAAGAGAAGTCCAGCTCAATTTCAAGCAGCAGGCAAAGAGATCTCCAGAGCTTAGAGGTAAACTGGACTCCGCGATCGGAAACAATATGCCAAGGTATACCATGCAAGCAGAAGATGTGTCTCACGAACAGTTTAGCAAGTTCAGCAGCCGAAGGCAGTTCAGCCAAAGTAACGAAGTGTGACATCTTGGAGAACCGGTCCACGACCACTCAGATAGCTGTACATCTGGCAGAAGAGGGCAGATCTGTAACAAAATCAATGGCAATGTGGCATCAGGAACAGGAAGCTGTAACACAGCCCGGGTGGTTTGGTCCTGGAGACTTTATTCTGAGCACAGATGGTGCAGGCAGACAAGTAATCACGCACACCCTTAGACAGTGTGGGCCACCAGTAGTGGCAAAACAAAAGTTCTGTACTCTTGCGGAACCCTGGGTAACCAGCCAGTTTGGAGTTGTGCCCCCAAGCTAGAATATGTTTTCTCTTGGCAGATGGCACGAATGTCTTCCCAGGAGGGATGTCTTTTACTAGGACAGGAGCCACTGTGATCAAGCAAGCAGGATCTACAATGTACTGGTGCTTCTCCTGCTGGTTGTAGAAGTCAAATGAGAATTCACAAAGATGTAGAATATAGTGCTATATATTCGTAATTGCGAATATTAAAAAAATTTTTTTTATCAGTAACCTCCCTTCTTGCTTGTGGGCCAATGAGAAGGCTGCAATGTCTTTGTCTGAGCTTAGCAACATCCCCAGCAACCAATAGGAAAGTTGCCTGCCCCTTACTATATAAGAACCTCCCCAGCAGCCATTTTCTACCGTTTTTTTGCAGATCTGAGAAATCTGTGACATTGCTGTGCTCTGTGCTTTCATCTGGATCCTATTCCTTATCCAATTACATTAGATAGTTAGCTCATTTATATCATACAGATAGTTAGTGGGAGATAGTCAGTGTAGGTTAGATCATGATATAGTGTAGCTGATAGGTTCCAGTGCAGGATGTTAGGCAGTGTGATAGGGATTACTGTTTCTCTGCTGTCCATACATACATGCTACAGACATAGTGCTGTGATCAGGGCCGGCTCCAGGTTCATGTGGGTCCTTGGGTGATGAAGTCTCAGTGGGCCCCCTTACACAGTGATAACTCTACAGATAGTGTAGTAGATATCACCTGCAGTCCTATGTAAAACCACAGATAACACTAGTGTAGATCATGCGGTAGTGTTACCTACGTCCTTAGTGTGCCTCCCTGTGTCTATCCCACAGGACTCCATGATGGTGGCGCTGCCTCTTCTTCCTTCTTCTTATTGCCCTGCACAGAACGTCCTGATGCAGCTGTGTCAAGTGTGGAGACACACACATTCACACAGGGAGAGACAAACACACACATACAGGGACAGACACATACATATGGACAGACACTTATACGATGGTGAGATTGTCATAGCACCTGCTGTGTATGGGGCAGGCTCACCACTGCAGTCCGCTCCATCCATTGTCTCAGCAACGCATAGTGAGTGGGGCTGTCACATTATGTGCATACATATATATGGATGAGGAAAAGAAATGCACAGCAAGCAGTAAAGCAAATATTCCTAAATGCTCAGTCAGCAGCATGTCCAGCCTCTCAGTCAGCAGTAAAGGAGTATGTAATTACTGATAACTTCAGTGATAAGATATCAGTAATGACAGACTCACTGCTGACTGAGCCTTTAGGAATATTTGCTTTACTGCTTGTTGTGCATTTCTCATCCATATACATTACATTAGATTTGGTAGCCTGAGGTTAGGTGTACTTGGGGTGTGGGGAGGATCCTGGGGGCCCCAAAAACACAACACCATGCATTAAAACAACACACCATGCATTAGCCCTGCAGCCACCCCCTCATGTTACTGGTGTGTGGTGTCAGTGGTCACACATCACAGTGACTCACATCTCACACTAATGGCTGCCCTGCTCCTGGTTTCTTCGGCGCTCGGCTGTGGTTCAGCTGCGCTCCCGCTGCTGATCAGCTCCCCCTCTGCTCCGCCCCTGCTGTGATAACGTGCACGTTCCTCCAGTCCTCCTCCAATCTGCTGGAGATCCTGTGAGATGGCAACGCAGCGCAGCATAAAGTTAAAGTACGTCAAAAAGTTTGAAGGGGCCGCAAAAACGAGTGGGCCCCCTAAGGAACAGTGGGCCCCGGCACTTGCCCGGGTATGCCGGGTGCTGACCCCGGCCCTGGCTGTGATGTCACAACAATACTTAGTGCACCAATCAGTAATATCTACTCAGACCTGATAAAATGTGAAGTTGCATGTATTGTGCAAAAAATATGCGCATCATTAGTGCCGATTTGACCAATCGCGAAAATAATGACTGAATTCTAGAATTCGCGAATTTATTGCAAATATTATGCAAAAAAATTGCGAATTATTGCAAAAACGAATATTGCCTATGCCACTAATCACTATTTACCAACTCCTGGAATACCGCGGGAGCATTGCACAGACCAAGATACTTGTAGTGTCCATCAAGCAGTCTTCTACTCATCGCCCTTTCGAATGCAGATAAGGTTGTATGCGCCCCGCAGGTCGAATTTTATGAAGACCTTAGCTCTCCGTATCCTGTCAAAGAGTTCGGAGATTAGCGGAAGAGGGTATCGATTCTTGACTGTGACCTTTTTCAGACCTTGATAGTTGATACAGGGCCATAAGGATCCATCTTTTTTCTGCACAAAGAAGAACCCAGCACCCAGTGGTGAAGTAGATTTCCGGATAAACCCCCTCTCGAGATCATTTGGACAATCATAAGGACGATGAGGAGGCAGGGTCTCGGCCTCTTTCTTACTGATGACATCCGCAAAACTGGCATACCGCTGCGAAAGTCCAGGCAGGTCTACAGGTACAGTAGGCGAGGAAGCAGGTGGGACCTCTGATAAGCAGGTGGACTGGCAGGATGATCCCTAACACAGAATCTGACCGGAGTGCCAGTCCAGAACTGGAGTGTGCTGACGCAGCAAGGGGAGACCAAGGGATAACCAGATACACGGATGCTGGCAGCACATAGAAAGAGATCATCTCTGAATGCAGAACCCCTATTTGCAAGTCAAGGGGCATAGTAACAGAAAGCACAGGTTCGGAAAGTGGCAGTCCATTTACAGAAGGCACTGACAGAGGCCTTTCTAGATGGATGGTAGGAAGCCGGTACTGATGGACCAGAGTTTGCTGAATGAAGTTACCAGCTGACCCAGAGTCCAAGAATGCAGGCACAGACAGTGTGACTCCCTTGTGAGAGAGAATCACCGGAACTGAAAGTTTCAGAGAGGACTTCTTGTCTAGGACAACCACTCCAACTGACCCTAGACATTGGCGTTTCCAGGCTTCTATGGACAATTACACACAAAGTGGGCCTTGCCTCCACAATACAGACACAGGTTCTCTGCTTTGCAGCGTAAACGTTCCTGGTCAGACAATCGAATGTGCTCTATTTGTATGGGCTCCTCAGATCGGATGGACACTAGAGGAAGAACCGGTCTCTGGAAGGATGAAGTCAAATGGGGTGGTCTTTTGGTGCCTGCATCCTCCCTAGAACATTCCACAAAACGCATATCTATCCTTGTGGCCAAGGTGATCAGGTCATTCAGAGTAGACGGACGTGAGCAGCTAATTCATCCTTAGTCAGAAAGGCCCTCCCAGAATACCGCCAGTTGAGCCTCATTGTTCCATGCAAGTTCGGAAGCCAGGGTACGAAACTGGATGGTGTACTGACCCACAGACGAGGAACCCTGTCATAGACGCAGCAGAGCTGATGCAGCAGAGGACGTGCGGCCGGGCTCTTCAAAGACCAGCCGGAAGGTAGCCAGGAAAGACTGCAGATTAGTGGTCTCTGGACCTCCATGTTCCCAAATAGGATTTACCGAAGCAAGGGCCTCATCAGACAGCAGGGACACAATGAAGGCAAACCTTGGACCGCTCAGTGGGAAACTTCTGCCCATGCAACTCAAAGTGGATCAGACACTGGTTCAGGAATCCACGACAGGTTTTTGGATCTCCACCACAGCGTAATATGGCAGAGGGAGTTGCACACCAGCGGCACACAAAATTCAGATTCACTGTTGTGGGAATTGCAGGAGTAGCAGCAACTGGCAACCCTGCAGTAGCTCGAGAAGAGATGGCATCCAGACAAGCAGCAACATTTTGCATGAACTGCAACATGACATCCTGACGTTCACTCTGACACTTAACTTCATGTAACAATTCCTGAACGACAGGCTTGGGGTGACTAGCGGGGTCCATGGCCTCAGTGTACTGTTACGAACCATATAAAAAGGGACCTGAACATGTGATCTTCACCTGCAAGCCTCCAGAAGAACTACAGCTGTAAAATCATGGGTTTCTTGAGAGAGACCCAGGCTACTGCAGACAATGAACAGCTTCCCCGATCTCAGTAAGGTGAATCCGTTCGGTCCTTAGGAGAAAGCTGCCTTATATGTCTGCGAAATAGCAGAAACCCAGGGTTATTGCGCCTGCTGCGCTTGCTAGCAGGCACCATCTTTAAAAACCCAATTTCAGCTGTACATGTACTGCAGCAGTCGGTAAGGGGTTGTCCCACCATAACAACGTTGATGTAGCGGAGGTCAGGCATGTGCTCAGCCACTACATTAAGCTCTATGGGACTTCTGGAGATAGCCAAGCACTGTACTCACCTTCTTTTCTGCAGTCCCGTACATGCTTGACCGCTGCTCCATTCAATTTTGGGACTCCGGCGACTCATTCTTGCGATCGGTAGTCCAAACGGTCGAACCCCCATTGATCACTTAGTTCTTATGGAGGGACAACCCCTTTAATAGCACTATTCAGCTCTAGAATTATTTTCCCCTGGGACTGTAGTAGCTTCTGTATTGATAGTATTACTGACTGCTAGAGATAGCCTTGCGGTTCGCTCGGCGGTCGTTTCCACAAAATACTGATTGAGGGGTGTGCTACACCAGCTTCCACAAAATATTGCTTGAGGCGTGTTATACACCGCCTTCCACAAAAAACTGATAGAGGGGATTGATATACCAGCATCCAGCAAATAATGATTGAGTCCTGCGACTTCTTTTCCACTGCTACTGCCAGGACGTCTTTTGGCAGGCCAGGAAAATCTCTGGCCATTTTAGAAGATCTTACACGGCCATAGCCCGCCTTGCTGACGTTCAGCGGCGACACCACCTGCCCGTCAGACGTCTGATTTGTGACAGCCCGACGCGCTGGAACTCCACCTTGTATATGCTTTATAGGCTGCTCCAGCAGCAAAGTGCCGTTAACGACTACCTGTACAAACTCTGCAGCAGGACAGGTTCTGGAAAGCTTGGTTTCTTTTCACCGCGCCAGTGGCTGCTCATGCGGGACACATGCAGACTTCTGCGACCATTTGATGAGATCACCAAACTGGTCAGTCGTAGCCGGGGCGCCGTCAGTGACATTGTGCCTTACGCCTTCTTTCTGGAGCGTTCATTGCATCGTGTAATTGATCAAGCTGTCGAGAAGCAGGAGCTAGAAGATGAAGAAGTCGCAATGCTGAATGAATTCCTGGGGGGCTACTCCATCTGAGACAAATCAGCAGGAGTCTGAAGAGGAGTCAGAGGAGGATGGTGCCTGGGGGGAGGAGGAGGAGGAGCAAGAAGAGCAGGCTTTAAACTTTTCTGGGATCCCTGGTGTTGTCCGTGGATGGGGGGAGGAAACCGAGGACGACATTCTCCTGGTAGATGAGCAGGAGCCAGGGCGCTCCACCGCTTCTAATTTAGTGCAAATGGGGGTCTTCATGCTCTAGTGTTTGAAGAAGGACCCCCGTATAAAAAGTATAAAGGGCAAGGACCAGTACTGGGTGGCAACGTACTTAGACCCCCGGTACAAACACAAAATGGCAGACATGTTACCAGCATCACAGAGGGCTGTCAGAATGCAGCATTTCCAGGCCTTGCTGCGAAAGATGTTGCATTCTGCTGTTGTGGGCGCTGGCAGAGGAATTTCCACTCACAGAGAAACAGTTGCGGGTAACAGTCCTACCGCGCATGCAAGAAGAGGGCAGTTTGTAGATGTGTTGGTCACTTCGGATATGAGATCCTTCTTGCAGCCAACCCATCGACAGCCGCCCTACGGATCCAGCCTCAGGGAATGCCTAGATCGACAGGTGTCCGACTACATCGGGCTAACGGCCGATGTGAATGCTCTGAGAAGTGAGGAACCCCTGGACTACTGGGTGTGCAGGCTTGACCTGTGGCCAGAGCTGGCACAATTTGCCATGGAACTCTTGGCTTGCTCCTCATCGAGTGTCCTGTCCGAAAGGACTTTCAGCACAGCAGGGGGGATTGTGACCGGTAAGTGCACACGCCTAGCTCATGACAGTGTGGACTACCTCACATTTCTAAAAATGAATGAGGCATGGATCTCGGAGGAATTCAACACCTGTGACAACCACGTTTAATTGAATTTCCTCATGCCAGCCCACACATATCCTCCACCACCCAGAACAAAGAATGGTCCCCGTCTTATGTAAATACAGCGGCCTGTACTCCACTGGCCTGCAGTAAAATTGGTATCCAATGACTGTCTAATATACCTCCAGCCACATAATCACTTGATCTTTTCTGTACGGTGAATGCCTAATTGTTGGGGCCTCAGAGGAATTCAACACCTGTGACGACCACGTGTTATCGAATTTCACCTATTATCATTTGGGGTTTATTCAAGAGGGGGGATTTTGTTAGCCATGTTATTAATTCAATTTTATATTTTTAGTTCTTTTAAACATATGTATTTGACATGTATTTGTACTGGCCTGCAGTAAAATTGATATCCAATGACCATCTAATATACCTCCAGCCACATAAACACTTGATCTTTTCTGTACGGTGAATTCCTAATGTTTGAGGCCTGTACTGCAGTGGGCTACAGTAAAATTGTTATTCAGTGAATGCATATTGTACCTCGAGCCACATAATCACAATTTCTTTTATGTCAGGTGAACGCCTAATGTTTAGGGCCTGTACTCCTGTTGCCTAAAATAAAAAATTTCTAGGCTCCAGCAGGGCACATTTTTGAAAATGTAAGACGCATAAAAATGGCCCATGATTAAAATACATATTTTTTGTGGGAATTTTTGTCATTGATCCCCTTCTAGTATGTCACTGTCCATGTTGTGGGACTATTTGTGCACTTCTAGTAAGTTTTTGGTGGCTGCAAATATGACCTGAAGGTTTTTCAGGTTCGCCTGCCATTAAGGTCAATGGGGCCCGCCGCGAACTTGCGGTTCACGAACATTTGATCGCGTTCGTGCGATCGTGAATCGTTTCGGCCGATGTTCATCCATCACTACTGATATCAAATGGTATTACTGACTGCAACTTCCCGGAAATATGCGAGCACTGTGGCAGTCCTATAGATAATAAATGGAGCAGCAGGGTACATGTTTGGCCTACTGCTCCATCAGGAGGTGGACATGGGACCCCTGTTCTCAGGATCAGTGTGGGTCCCAGAGAATGAACCCCCACCAATCAGTGATACCCTATCCTGTGGTAGAAAACTTCAACACTTGGCACAACCCTTTTAATCTCACCAATTGGACAACCCCTTTTTGTTAGAAGGGTACACCAAAGCAGATCACGGGGTGTCCTATTGCCCCCAGCGATCAGGCAGCAAGTATTAATTTTCCCTGCAGTGGGTCCTCAGTGTAACTCTCTTTGTACCGCTGTATGCAGGACGTGAATAAAGGACCCTCCTATATTAAATGGGTTGTGCATTGTCAGATATTGCTGACTTGGGGCCCCTGCACATTACCATATGTTTGGTGCACATTCTGCGTATCAGATGTGGACCCATTCATTTCAATGGGGCTTCAAAATATGCGGACATCACACCGTGTGATGTCTGCATCCGTATGTCCGTTCCGCGGCCCCGCAAAAAAGAAAGAACATGTCCTAATCATCTCAGTTTTGTGACAAGGATAAGACAGTTCTACAGTAGTTTGAAAAAATATAGTTGCATACATATGGCCAGGGCCTGTGTTTTGCGGATCCGCGATTTGGATACTGTCGTGTGCATGAGCCCTTATCCTCAGCATAGGTGATTGAATAAAATATAACTCATAATTAATCTTTTCTCATAAAACTATTCATCAGTCTGCTCAGCTCATCCTGCCAGCAGATAGGACACCATCTTAAATGCTTTAAATGATTCCTAGAGTTGCATTTATGAAAAACCTACCACAATGCTCCATGAAAGCGACATGCTCGTGCTGGTGTTTTTTTTATTGTGGTCATATTTTCCCCATTGCTGCATCTGTGCTTCTCATATTCATTTACATAGACTTCCATCATATGACAAGGCAAAATAGAATTATTAATTTGCTTTACACAGAACACAGTATGTACAGTATGTACATAACCATGTGGAGGCAAACACCACTGTCTAATAGCACATGAAGGGTTAAGAAGGGTGAAGCTTGAATCTAGAGGGAAGACACAATGGGAAAGAGCATCCAGAGAATGTCGGGTGACAAGCGTTCCTTAGGCCTGTGTGAACAGCAGGTTATCAGGACAGCTTCTCAGCCTAATGATAATGAATGTTTCATCCATTCAGAACGTGTCTATGTAATTTTTATTGGTAGACTCTTATAGGGGCACAATGGGAACCTTAAGTGGCCCTAGAAAAAAATCTAAAACTGGCCCTGTGTTAAAATTGGCAGAAGGCTGGACAACACAACAGACCGTATTTTTTGCACCAAAAGACACACTTTTTCCTCCAAAAGTGGGGCGAAATGGTAGTGCGCCTTAAAGGGATTCTGTCACCTCTTTTTACCCTATAGAGATGCGGACATGCACGGCTAGATCGCCGCTAGCATGTCTACAATATACCTGTCCCATATCTGTGTGTGGTTTTATTGAGTGTAAAAAATGATTTTATATACACTCACCTAAAGAATTATTAGGAACACCATACTAATACGGTGTTGGACCCCCTTTTGCCTTCAGAACTTGGCACTAAGGGGCCTAAAGTGTGCCCAGAAAACATCCCCCACACCATTACACCACCACCACCAGCCTGCACAGTGGTAACAAGGCATGATGGATACATGTTCTCATTCTGTTTACGCCAAATTCGGACTCTACCATTTGAATGTCTCAACAGAAATCGAGACTCATCAGACCAGGCAACATTTTTCCAGTCTTCAACAGTCCAATTTTGGTGAGCTCGTGCAAATTGTAGCCTCTTTTTCCTATTTGTAGTGGAGATGAGTGGTACCCGGTGGGGTCTTCTGCTGTTGTAACCCATCCGCCTCAAGGTTGTGCGTGTTGTGGCTTCACAAATGCTTTGCTGCATACCTCGGTTGTAACAAGTGGTTATTTCAGTCAACGTTGCTCTTCTATCAGCTTGAATCAGTCGGCCCATTCCCCTCTGACCTCTAGCATCAACAAGGCATTTTCGCTCACAGGACTGCCGCATACTGGATGTTTTTCCCTTTTCACACCATTCTTTGTAAACCCTAGAAATGGTTGTGCGTGAAAATCCCAGTAACTGAGCAGATTGTGAAATACTCAGACCGGCCCGTCTGGCACCAACAACCATGCCACGCTCAAAATTGCTTAAATCACCTTTCTTTCCCATTCTGACATTCAGTTTGGAGTTCAGGAGATTGTCTTGACCAGGACCACAACCCTACATGCATTGAAGCAACTGCCATGTGATTGGTTGACTAGATAATCGCATTAATGAGAAATAGAACAGGTGTTCCTAATAATTCTTTAGGTGAGTGTATATGTAAATCAGCCTGGTAAGGAGCCCAGGGGACTGCACTAACCGTTCTGGAGCCCAGCCACGCCCCCCTGTGAAGAAGCCCAGCCACGCCCCCCTGTGAAGGAGCCCAGCCACGTCCCCCCTGTGAAGGAGCCCAGCCACGCCCCCCTGTGAAGGAGCCCAGCCACGCCCCCCTGTGAAGGAGCCCAGCCACGCCCCCCTGTGAAGGAGCCCAGCCACGCCCCTCTGTGAAGGAGCCCAGCCATGCCCCCCTGTGAAGGAGCCCAGCCACGCCCCCCTGTGAAGGAGCCCAGCCACGCCCCCCTGTGAAGGAGCCCAGCCACGCCTCCCTGTGAAGAAGCCAAGCACCGCCTGTATCCAGGAATCTCCTCCTTGCTCACAAAGTCAAATCACCGTAATCTCGTGATGCGTGAGCTCGCGCATGCGCAGTGCCATAGTGTTCCTTCCCTGTGCTGGCATCAGCCTCAGGGAAGGGACTGCGCATGCGCGAGCTTGCGCACCGCGAGACTACGGCGATCTGACTTTGTGAGCAAGGAGGAGATTCCTAGACACAGGCAGTGCATGTCCGCATCTCTGTAGGGTAAAAAGAGGTGAGAGAATCCCTTAAGAAGCTAATATTAATTTGTGATTTCATTATTGAAGAGCTCATTAATACACTATAGGAATGGGGAGCAGTGAACATAGTGCTCCCGGTGCTCACCATCCCCTCATCTTCTTCAGTCGCCGTGCTGTACTCACCATTCCCTGGTCTTCTTCAGTCGCCACGTTGCACTGTCCTGACTGTGTGCAGCATCAGGATGTAATGCGCGTCACTGTGCATCACGGGGCTGGTGGAAGACCAGGGATCGAGGAGTGCAGGAAGGGTCCACTAGATCTTCTGAGTTGCAACGCCATCTGGAGCAAGAGAGGCACGTTTATTTATTTATTTTATGTCTGATTTGAGGTCTTATGAGGATTGGGGGTCTGATAAAGCTTGGGGGACTGATTGGTGCTCTGAGCTAAGGTCTGATTAACCCCTTCAGGACCTAGCCATTTTTCACCTTAAGAACCATGTGATTTTTAGCAAATCTGACATGTGTCACTTTATGTGGTGATAACTTTAAAACGCTTTTACTTATCCAGGCCATTCTCATCACATATTGTACTTCATGACAGTGGTAAATTTGAGTAAAAAAATATCATTTTTATTTATTAAAAAAATACTTAATTTACCCAAAAAATTGAAACATTTTCAAATTTCAATTTCTCTACTTTTATAATAGTAATACCTCCAAAAATAGTTATTACTTTACATTTCCCATATGTCTACTTCATGTTTGGATCATTTTGAAAATGACATTTTATTTTTGGGGACGTTAGAAGGCTTAGAAGTTTAGAAGCAAATCTTAAAATATTTAAGAACATTTCCACACCTTAATTTTTACAGGACCAGTTCAGTTATGAAGTCACTTTCTAGGGTTTACATATTAGAAACCACCTATAAATCACCCCATTTTAGAAACTACACCCCTCAAGCTATTCAAAAATTATTTTACAAACTTTGTTAACCCTTTAGGTGCCCCACGGGAATTAAATAAAAAAGGAAATTACATTTAAAAATTTTACTTTTTTTAGCAGATTTTTTATATATTTTTCATGCAACACATCAAAGGTTAAACATCAAGGACCAAACAAAGCTCAAAATCTATTACCCTGAATCTGTAGTTTACAGAAACTCCCCATATGTGCTCAAAAAATGATGTATGGCCACACGGCAGGCTTCATAGAGGAAGGAGCACCATATGGCGGTTAGGAGAGAGGATTTAGCTGGAATGGTAATTGGGAGCTATGTCGCATATGAATACACCCTGAGGTGGCCCTAGAGTGGAAACTAGGGATCGACCGATATTGATTTTTTAGGGCCGATACCGATACCGATAATTTGTGAACTTTCAGGCCGATAATTTATACCGATATTCTGGGAATTTTCATTTTTGAAAAAATAAATAAAAATCCCACAAATCTGCTGAAAATTTATGTTTATTGTTAATGTGTATATTTTCTTTTGTAAATCTTTCTTTTTCATTTATATTTAATATTTTGGTGTTTTTATTTTTGTAACTTACTTTTAGCCCCCTTAGGGACTAGAACCCTTGTCCTATTCACCCTGATAGAGATCTATCAGGGTGAATAGGAGCTCACACTGTCCCTGCTGCTCTGTGCTTTGTGCACACAGCAGCATGGAGCTTATCATGGCAGCCAGGGCTTCAATAGCGTCCTGGCTGCCATGGTAACCGATCGGAGCCCCAGCATTACACTGCTGGGAGGAGCAGGGGAGAGGGGATCCTGTGGGGGGGCGCACTGCGACTGGGGTGGGGGGGCCCTATGCGCCACCACTGCTTAATACTGGGGGGGAGGGGGGGCGCACTGCGCCACCAATGCTTAATACTGGGGGGGCTTGGGGGGGAGGCGCACTGCGCCACCAATGCTTAATACTGGGGGGGGAGGGGGGCGCACTGCGCCACCAATGTCTAATACTGGGGGCTTGGGGGGGCGCACTGCGCCACCAATAAAGCTTAATCTCTAATTTATTAATATACAGGAGGCGGGAGCTGGCTGCAGGATCACATAGCCGGCTCCCGACCTCTATGACAAGTAGCTGCGATCCGCGGCACCTGAGGAGTTAACTACCGCAGATCGCAGCTACAGCTCATAGAGGTCGGGAGCCGGCTATGTGATCCTGCAGCTCCCGCCTCCTGTATATGAATAAATGAGAGATTAAGCTTCATTGGTGGCGCAGTGGCCATAGCTCCTCCCCTCCTCCTGTCCCCTGTCCTCTCATTGGCGGCAGCGGCAGCACAGGGGGAGGAGACACTGCTCCTTCTCCCCTGTGCTGCTGCTGAGGGAACACGGAGAGCGCTGTCAGCAGCGCGATCTGTGTTCCCCATACGCTATCGGAATATCGGCAAAATAAATGCCGATACCGATAGCGTTCAAAATCCTGAATATCAGCCGATAATATCGGTAAATCTGATAATCGGTCGATCCCTAGTGGAAACCCCCCAAAAGTGACCCCATTCCAGAAACTACACCCCTCAAGTAATATTTCAAGGTGTGTAGTGAGCACTTAGACCCATTAGACGTTTCACAGAATTAGGAAACGCTTGGCTGTGAAAATAAAAAATGAAATTTTTTTCCAGAAAAAGTTGCTTTACACCCACATTTTTCACTTTCACAAGGGGTAACAGGACAAAATGCACCCCACAATTTGTTCCCTATTTCCTCCCAAATACGCCAAAACCCCATATGTGCTAAAACAAAATGATGTATGGGCACATGGCAGGGCTCTAGATACAAACAGCTAAATATGGATTTTGCTGACCTGAATAGGCAGACAGGGATTTTAGGTGCCATATCGCATGAAATAAATTCCTGAGGTCCCCAGAAATAAAAAACCTCAAAAAGTGACCCCATTTTGGAAAGAACACCCCCGTACGAACATTTTAAGTGGTGGAAAGGGTACTTTTTAGCAAACAGGTGCCTCACAGAAGGCAGAATTACTTCAGACAAGCATTTTCAAAGCACACATTTGTAAAAATGAAAAATTACTAGCAGACCCTAATTTTTCACTTTCACAAAGGGTTAAAGGAGAAAATGCACCCTAGTATATGTTCCCCATTTTCTCCCTATTTTGCGAACACCCCATATGTGCTCGTAGCAGGCTGTATTGGCACACATCAGGCCTCTAGACGCAAAGTGCAAAATATGTTTTTTGCAGGCCTGAATTGGCAGACATGGATTTTAGCTGCCATGTCACATTAATTTTTTTCCCTAAGGTACCCAGAAATGAAAACCCACAAGAAATGACCCCATTTTGGAAAGAGCACCCCCATATGAACATTTTAAGTGGTGGAAACAGTACTTTTTAGCAAACAGGTGTCTCACAGAAGGCAGAAACACTAGAGAGAGGATTTCAAAGCACACATTTGTAAAAATGGAAAAATTACTAGCAGACCCCAATTTTTCACTTTCACAAGGGGTTAAAGCAGAAAATGTGCCCCAGTATATGTTCCCCATTTTCTCCCTATTTTGCGAACACACCATTTGTGCTCGTAGCCTGCTGTATTGGCGCACAGCAGGCCTCTAGAGGCAAAGTGCAAAATATGGCTTTCGCAGGCCTGAATTGGCAGACATGGATTTTAGCTGCCATGTCGCATTCAGAAAATGTCCTAAGGGTCCCCAGAAATAAAAAAAACCAAGAAGTGACCTCATTTCGGAAAGTGGACCCCCGTACGAACATTTTCAGGGGTGGAAAGGGTACTTTTGACCTAACAGGTGTTTCATAGAAATGAATATGTAGTGGTTGGTGAAAAGTGGATATGTGAGCTATGCGGACTAAATCAAAGGTATAAGGTGGTAAAATTACAGGGTACATCAAGGATGAAATTAATACTCCATGGACGTGTGGTAGATTCTAAAACACTCCTGCATGCATAGGCCAGGTTTTTCAGGGCAGGTTTCGCAGTGGTAAATGGTGTCTTTCCTTATCCCCCTTTTGGAACACACCCTGCATCTTTTTTGGGTCCTTCCCTTCCTTGCTGTCTGGGGGACTTGACCTAGGAAATGTTGCCCTGGTATGACACGGGCACCATGACTTCCAGAAGTACTGGGACCCTCCCCAGCCTGGCTTTGAAAAATTAGGGCCTTGATAGCCACCTCTTGGAACTGGAGGAAAGTTCCTGTGTGAGCCAACCCAAAAACAGAACCAATAACCCCAAATAAAAAAAGTGGGAGACACACATATAAAATTTATGTAATTTATTGAGACATGATCACATAACAAACAATATATGAAACAAAAGGCAAAAGTGTACAGGAGGGGGGGGAGACCTCATGTAAGGAGGTCAAATACAACCTCTCTCCCAAACACCCAACTGGCAGGGAAAAAACGAAGCCTCTCCAGGTGAAACGTACGTCGAGGTGCAGCTTTTGGTCACACGCTCTGGGTCCAGCATATCATGGGTAATACATGTTTTGTTGTTTTGCTCAGTTAGTTGTTACATTTCTTTTTATATCTCTATTGCCACCTGCACTTGGCACACTTGCCTCCGTCTGTATTGTACAGTTCAATGGCTATGTGCATACCTTATGCGGCCATCCCAGGTTTTTGGGTGGGCTAGTTTGCCTTGTGCTATTTGTACATTTTTTCATTTTTTTTCTTTCTGTGCATGCAACATATATACCAGTACAGGTTACTTTGAGTGAACCTACAGTTCTCACAATTTTCATGCTGATGTATCTAGGGCTGTGACATCTTTTTCCCTGCCAGTTGGGTGTTTGGGAGAGAGGTTGTATTTGACCTCCTTACATGAGGTCTCCCCCCCCCTCCTGTACACTTGTGCCTTTTGTTTCATATATTGTTTGTTATGTGATCATGTCTCAATAAATTACATATATTTTATATGTGAGTCTCCCACTTTTCTTTGGGGTTATTGGTTCTGTTTTTGGGTTGGCTCAGTATATTATAGTAGACCCCAGTGTAATCTATACATTATATGTGAGTTTTTTCTCATAGGTTGGTCTAACGGAAAGTTCCTGTGTGGCCTGCAGATTAAAATAGCACATACACATTGCCATGTGTACAATGTGTATGGTCAGCTTTTTGTACCAAACTTTTGTTTTTCGTGTGGCACTGTAGGGCTTCAGAATTTGATCTAAAAGATCAACCCCTCCCATGTGCTATGTGCTTATTGTAGTCCAGGATGCAAACTGCTTTGGGGACAGTCGTAGTGGTACCTCACACATGAGTAGGGGAGCTGGTATTTGTGTGAACGGTGGTCAGTAAAGGACATCCCTCTTGTCCTTATACTTAACCACCAGCATGTTCTCATGAAGGAGAGCCCTGCTTTCACCCACTCAGTGGTTGCCCTACCAGGGATCTAGGAAGGCCTCTCAGATTTTTGCGCACTGTGCCGCAAGCTACAGTACTTCTGGCAGTTAGGGACCTGAATAGGGGTATGCTGGTATAATATCCACATAGAGGTGGTAACCCTTATCCAGCAGTAGGTGCAGCAAGTCCCACACAATCTTTCCACTAACTCCTATGATTGGGGGGGTATTCTGGAGGTTCTATGTGGGAATCTTTGCCTTCATAAACATGGAATTTGTGGGTGTACCCGGAGCTACTCTCACAAAGTTTGTAAATTTTTATGCCATACGTTGCCTGTTTGCTAGGCAGGTACTGGCGAAATCTAACACTCCCTTTGTAAAGTAACAGGGACTCATCTACACATACATTTTTATCGGGGTTGTACACCTCAGCAAACTATGTGTTAAATTGGTCAAGGACGGGACTAACCTTGAACAGACGGTCAAATGTCGGGTCATTTTGGGGTGGGCACTGTGTATTGTCGTTGTAGTGTAGGAATTTCCGAATTGACTCAAAACGCTTCCGGGTCATGGTCTGACTGTAAATTGGAGATTTTCTGGTAGAAAATGTCCAAACTCCAATATTGTCTGACGTTTGGTTTCTTTACTACGCCCATATGCAGCACAAGTCCCCAAAACTTCATAATCTCTGCTGCACTTACTGGGGTCCAACCTAGGGGTCTAGCGTATGGCGAGGTAGGGTTCTGAGCTATAAATTGTTGGGCGTACGAATTGGCCCCGGCCACCTTCCCCCACCCCGCAGCTTACATGTTCTTCCGGCGCTGGGGGGCCGAAATAGCCGATGCTGCACTTACCCGGCATGGCTGCCTGTCGGTAAGAGCGCCATCGCGCTCCGATCCCTCCGCGATTTTCCCCCAGAGCCCGGCGATCCTTAAGTCACGTCCGGTAGCGCCGTACATTTATGCTGCGGGTCCTCTATGGGTTAAGATTGGGGGTCTGATCTGAGATGTGATGAAAAATATTTTTTCTTATTTTCCTCCTTTAAAACCTAGGTGCATCTTATGGTCAGATGACCGATCTCTCATGAAGCCATGCTGATATGACATTATTTTCTTATTTTCATTGATGTACTCCAAGATAGCTCTTTCAGAAAACCTTCAAACAGTTTACCCACAACAGATGTTAGACTTACCGGCTAACATTTTCAGGTTTAATATTTTTACTTTAGTATTATATATAACTGAAGAACATTTTAGGGTTAGTTTTACTCTCTTTGACAATAAGTCTTTCTGCCACCTTTTTGACTGCCTTTAACATATTCAATTTTTTTCCTTATAGTTTTCTTTTGTGCTTCTTCGCTACCTTCCTGTTTTAGTAATGGAAATGCTTTCTTTTTATTTATTGCTCCCTTTACATTTCTATCTATCCACATTATTCCTGTTCCTGACCCTTTTTTTCCTAGAAGGTATCACCAGATCCCAACCCAGCTGGATACAGCCATTCACCACCAGACCCCACTGACTATACCAAAAACTGCCACTTGTGCTGTCAAGTGGATGGATCCCCTCAAGATCCTATTAAAGACAATAGAGTCCAGTGTTGAACAACTGTATCCAGCTGCTGCGGATCGGGTGAACTCCAGCAGGCTGTTCTCTGCCAGATACGATAAATGGAGGTGTGAATCTAGCCCAATTTGTATGTACGTATAATGTATATCGAGATCCCAACAATACATCCTCTACTGGATCTATATTTCTAACCAACTTGCATCCAGTACCTGACCATTGGTACATGTACATTGTGGGGTTTCGCTCTGGTAGATAGGGTAAGCGGGTGCAATACAGAGGTAAAATACAAGTTCTTAACTCAAAATGTCAGTGTTTTCTCACACTTGAGGCAATTTGCACAAAACAGCACATAACTTTGCAGTCTTGGTGTTAATTCACACACAATAGAAAGTTCATATAACACAAGTCACCTTGCTGGAAGTTCTGCCTTCATTAGTCCACAGCAGGCTTTAGGGGGCCTGTTTCCCCAGCGTGCGGCTCTCAGCCCTCCAGCACAGCACAAAGCCTCAGATCCCAAAAACAGAGACATCTCTGCTAAGCCCAGCTGCCTATTCAAGGACAGCCAGGTGCTGCCAAAACCCAGACCGGCACTTGACCTCACCTGGCTGGAAACCAGCCCAGCCGCACATGCGGGGACAAAAATACCTGCCTTGCCAGACACAACCCCTCACTGTGTCACATACCCTCCCCCCTTTGTTCAACCCTGAGGGGGTGGACACATGCCAGACAATGCACCTGGGACAGGGCATCTGCGTTTCCCTGCAACTGGCCTGCTCTGTGTTCTACTGAGAACTTAAAGTTCTGCAGAGACAAAAACCATCTGGTGACTCGGGCATTCCTGTCTTTGGCCTGGCTCATCCACTTGAGGGGGGAGTGATCGGTCACCAGGCAGAACTTTCTCCCCAACAAATAGTAGCATAGAGACTTGAGTGCCGACTTGATAGCCAGGCACTCCCTCTCCACTATACTGTACCTGGTTTTGGCTGGAGAGAGCTTGCGGCTTAGGAAGACAACAGGATGCTCCTCCCTGTTGACTTCCTGAGACAGTAAAGCACCGAGGCCTACTTCGGAGGCATCCGTTTGTACCACGACCTCTCTCTTTAAGTCGGGCGTCACCAAAACCGGTGACCCACACAGGGCCGACTTCAAAGTGGAAAAGCCTCTTCCGCCTGCTCATCCCAGCGAACCATCACAGATTTTTGTCCCTTCAAGAGCTCTGAAGAGGGAGTGGCTATAGTGGCAAAATGGGGAACAAATCTCATGTAATAGCCCACCATTCCCAGGAATTACTTTGCCTAGTGGTGATGACAGGTCGGGACCAATTCCGTATCGCCTCTATTTTGTTCACTTGGGGTTTGATGACTCTGCGTGCAATGACATACCCCAAGTACTTAGTCTCTTCTAACCCTAACGCACATTTTTTGGGGTTAGCGGCTGGGCCAGCTTTCCGAAGGGAGTCCACTACAACCTGCACTTTGGGTAGGTGACTTTCCCAGTCAGTACTGTGGATGACAATATCGTCCAGGTAAGCCAAAGCATGCCGACGATGTGGACGAAGCACAATGTCCATTAGTCGCTGAAAAGTGGCGGGGACGCCATGCAGACCAAAGGGTAAGACCTTATATTGATACAGCCCCTCAGGCGTGATGAAGTCAGTTTTTTCTTTGGCAGCCTCCGTTAAGGACACCTGCCAGTACCATTTTGTGAGGTCCAAAACAGAAAAATACCGGGCAGGTCCTAAACTCTCGATGCCCGGGGCATGGGATATGCATCGAATTTGGAAACCTCATTAAGTTTTCGACAGTTTTACAAAACCACAATGTCCTGTCCAGCTTGGGTATCAATACTATAAGACTGGCCCACTCACTTTTTGACTCCTCAATGACGTCTAGCTGCAACATTAGCTGCACCTTCTCCGATACGGCTGGTCGCTGAGCCTCAGGGAACCCGTTATGGTTTTAATCAGACTTTTGCCTGAGGCTCAGTGACAATGTCATGTTGGATTATGGAAGTGCGTCCAGGGGGGTCCAAGAACACATCCGTGTCCCGACTAATGAACTTCCTGGCCTCCTGAGTCTGTTTAGAAGAGAGGCTGTCAGCAATTTTTACTGTGGCAGCCGCCTCTCTTGCATCAGACAGAGGGGCCGGTACCTCTTCTCCTAGAAAACCCAGCCGCGGGCTGTCTTCTGTACTTCTCCCTATCTTTCCACAGTTTGAGTAAATTCACATGGTAAACCTGCTCCAGCTTTCGCCGCCCTGGCTGGTGTACCTTGAAGTCTACATCTCCAATTTTCTCGAGTACCTTGTAGGGCCCCTGCCACCTAGCCAGGAACTTACTGTCCATGGTCGGCACCAGAACCAAAACCCGATAACCAGGGTTAAAGATCCGGACCAGAGCCTGACGATTATAGACCCGTCTCTGGACTCACTGAGCTGCCTCCATATGCTCCCTAACAAGAGGCAACACTGTCTCTATCCGATCTTGCATCTGGGTAACGTACTCAATGACACTTATTTGAAGTGGGTTGTTGTTCCCACGCCTCTTTGGCCAAGTCCAAGGCGAGGGTGTCTGCCATATAGCTGTCACGGCTATGGCTATGACCGTGACTCCTTTACCGCATGCGGTTGCCTGCGGTTTATTTTGGGTTTCAACCACAGGTGTGGGTCGCTGGTTGTGGCCTCACTTGTAGTTGCCGCGGGCAACTAGTTGTGTATGTGTGTGTGCAGCAGAGCAGCCTGAGCGTCGCTAGGCGGCTTGCTGCCCTGGCATGCGGTCTCACCTGACTTCCTTTATGTTAGGTGTGTGTGTATTGTGTTTGTATGTCTGGTGTGCACTTTGTGTTGTCTGGTGTGCACTTTGACATCTTCCTTTCTCTGTGGCTGCCCGGGGCAACGTTTGGTATGTGGTACATGTGGTGGCAGTGTCCTAGCCTTCGGGCTGTCTCCCAGGACGGCTGCCACCCATGTCGTTGCCTGCGGCAACAGCCACAGGGTGATCTTAGTTTGGTCACTTCCCCTTTATGTGTGTTTCCCTTCTGTGGTGCTGGAAGGGTTAACTTTCTTCCCAGTGTGTGTGTGATGTCACTGGGTGTGTCCGACTGTGGGGTGTGGCTTCTTGGCCTATATAGCCTGGGTGTTTGGCATGGCTCAGTAGGTTGCTTCAGTCATGCTTGGCTGGAGCAGCCTCCTGTGCATACTACCTGCCAGTGAGAGCCACCCCTGTGGTCATAAAGATTTTGTCGTGATGTTTATGTCTTGCTGTGTGTTGATGTTGTATGTTATGTTCTGTTGGGACCTTTCTATGTGTTTTGGTTCAGCTTACGGTTCTGGATTCCTGTTTGCACAAGGGATCCAGTCAGCAAGGCTGTGGCAGGTTGGTGGAACTTCTCGTTCGCCTGCCATTCCCGTAAAGCTGTTTGTGTTCCCCTTTTCCCAACAGCTTGGCCATTGAGACTCCTGCTCCTCCGTGCCAAGGAGGAGTAGGTCGTCTTACCCAGCTCCTAGCTCAGGGATCTGCGGAGGGTAAGACAGGGCTCCGAGGTTCCTGCGCATGGGTCCTCCTACCTTAAAGGTCAGCCCATGCAGGTTAGGAGTTAGGGTCAGGGTAGGGACGCTGTAGGAGGTGACCTGCTCCCTATCCTGTTCTCATAGCCGAGTAGCCACTACAGCATCTGGCCTCACACGGCTGAGGGTTTCCCCCATCCTCAGCCGTGACAATAGCAGTTGAAAGGTCGAGAACCCAGTAGAGGTCTGGGGTACCTCTCGCACTGCTTACATGAGATAGGGCAGAAGGAGGTCCCAGTCCTTCCCATCTTGTCACGGACGGTGTACAGAAAACAAGACAAAGCAACATGCATATATGACTCACTGGATCCAAAGCTAAGGAACCAAAAGGGAGACCCCTGCAACAAGACCTGGCACTTTCCCTGGCTGCTCAGCCTATGCAAAGATCCCAAAGGTGGATGGTTGCATATCCACGTACCTCGACTATATAACCCCTGAACACCCTACAATAGTGAGGGGACACGACCACCGGCTCCCTACACCAGACACGGAGGGAGTCAGGGTCACCTGGGATCCAGCAAACAGAAAATAACAGATAAATGTACAGCACTTAACTTTGTAGCAGACTGGGAAACAGGATCAGCATGCACACACACTCCAGGAAGAAGTATAAGCTGCCCAGTAATGCATTATGGGGCGGAATTTAAAGGGATGCAATCAGTCCAACTACATGACAGCTGAGAGAGGCTAACGAGATGAGGAACTGAACATCACAACAAAGAAAACTCAAGGAGGAGGTTCTGAAAGGCTTCTGTCAGAGCTTCTCAGCTGTCTGGTTGTGACACATCTTTAGACACTAAATTTTTTAATGTTTGATTAAACTATTCTACTAGACCGTCCGTTTGCGGATGGTAAACGGACGTGCGTAGTTGTTTTATGTGCAGCAACTTACAGAGTTCCCTCATCACCTTGGACATAAAAGGAGTCTCTTGGTCGGTCAGAACCTCTTTAGGTAGTCCCACTCGGGAAAACATCTCCATTAACTCCTTAGCTATGAGTTTGGGTGAGGTATGTCGCAGTGGTACTGCCTCCGGGTACCGAGTGACGCAGTCTAAAATGACTAAGATATGTTGATGCCCTCTGGCGGACTTCGGTACTGGGCCTATGAGGTCCATAGCTATTCGGTCAAACGGTACTACGGTAATACCTCTGCTACTGGGCAAAAAACATTTGCCCTATACTAAATCGAGTATGCAGATTACAAATCCAAAGTCAGGATTGTTCTAACACGTCATAAAATTTTGCTATGCATAAGTATGCCTAAATGAATTAAGCACTTGGAAAGCATTGAATAATTTTGAACAGAACTGCAATAATTACCTGATCTACATCAAAGTTTGCGTAGTAAACAGTGTATAAAAAAGGTAATGGAATAACAAAATTTCTAAAAATCTTGTTTTTCAGTTTAAAACTCTTACTTGAGCCCAGTACTGTTAAAAGTGCTTCAGGCATCTGCTTTTGCGTATGTGAACAGTCATATTTTCCCGTTGCAAAAACCAGCAGTAGTCCCCTATCATGTTGGAGTTCAAGCGGCCTTGATACCTGTTCTCCATTGTAGAAATATCTTTATGGAACCGCTCTCCATGTTCGTCACTTATGTGACCCAAGTTGGGTGGGAAAAAGTCAAGATGGGAATATAAGAAATGTACTTTCAATGACATTCGGCAGCCAAGTTGTTCATATTCTGTAAGCATGTTGTCTACTAATTCAGCATAGTTTGCAGCTCATCTTTTCCCAAGGAAGTTCTGCACTACTAGCACAAATGCATCCCAAGCTGCAAGACGCACTCGCTTTGTCAGATTCTTGCGCTTATCATAAGTAGTGTATTTGCCACATATGTAGCAGAAATTGTCTGGATTGTTAACACATTTGCGTTAATCTATCTTAAGTTTCAAAACTGATAGCGCTATAACAGATCACTTTATAAAAATCTGTCCAGTTTGCCTTATATACTTACTGCTGACATCAGCCTGAGTGCGTCCAAACCGGTCTGGACATATCCATTGGAATATCTTCAATACAATGCATTAATATTATAACTGAATAGGCTTTGCATGTACTTAAAGTCTCTCCCTATTATAAGTTTGTAGTGTAAATTTGGGGCAACTGCCACTTTGTGAGTCCATCTGCCAGCCCCTGTGGTTAGAGACACCAGGGCGGTGGAATAGTCTTTTAAGTCTTCATGGATGCACATGACCCTGACTTTCCGGCCAGTATACTCCGCTGACTATATCAGGGGAGCCCTTACTAGGGATACCAGACTCCCTGTGCAGCAGAGCTTCTGCTGGAGTGTCTCCTACCTCCACCTGGCACAGATGGTTTAGAGTTTTTGGGGTACCTGCTGCAAATAGATTCCTGGCATATAGCAACTGACAGTAGCCATAGTTAGTATCCATGGGTTCCACCTGATGGGGACAGTCAGCTCTTAGATAGCCCGGCTCCTGACACCGCCAGCAGACTATCGGAGCCAGGTCTGTAAAGGGTGGGTTTGGTTGGTACAAGTCACTGGGTCTGGGATGGAGATTTACGGGGTTTGACTGCCCCCCTCCCAACAGAACCCCCTGTAACTGTCACCGCCAGATCTCTGAGAAGCTCTGACAGACGTTCTTCAGTACCTCTTGCTTGAGGTTCTTTTGTTTTGGTTTCGTTTTGTCATCTCGTTTCCCTCTCTCAGCTGTCATCTAGTTGAACTGATTGCATCCCTTTATATCCCCTCCCACACTGCATCACTTTGCGGTTTATACAACTTCCTGGATTGTGCTCACTGCTAGATGCTGTAACTGCTGGTTCCTCAGTTAAGTATTTTCCTTTATTTGTGTTTTCCTGTTGGCTTGATTCTAGGTGACCCTGACTCCCTCCGTATTAGGTGCAGGGAGCCGGTGGTCGTGTCCCCTCACTATTGTAGGGTTTTTAGGTGTCACTCAGTGTCACAACCAGACAGCGGAGAAGCTCTGACAGAGGCCTTTCAGAACCTCCTCCTTGAGTTTCTGTGTTGTGGTATTCAGTTCCTCCTCTCGTTAGCCTCTCTCAGCTGTCATGTGTTGGACTAATTGCTTCCCTTTAAATTCCTCCCCAGAATGCTTTTCTGGGCGGCTTATACTACTTACTGGAGTGTGTGTGCATGCTGACTTTGTTCTCCTGTTTGCTTCAAAGCTAAGTGTTGTACCTTTATCTGTTATTTTCTGTTTGCTGGATCCCAGGTGACCCTGACTCCCTCCATATCTTGTGTAGGGAGCCGGTGGTCGTGTCCCCTCACTATTGTAGGGTGCTCAGGGCTTTATAGTCAAGGTTCGTGGATATGCAAACCTCCACCATTAGGATCTTTGCATAGGCTGAGCAGCCAGGGAAAGTGCCAGGTCTTCTGCAGGGGTCTCCCTTGGTTCCCTAGCTTTTGGATCCAGCGAGTCATTTATACATGTTGCTTTGCCTTGTTTCCTGTACACCGTCCGTGACATTATAAGCCGCCATAACCGTCTCAAGCATGGATCCGGTTTCACTTTTGGCTGAACGCTTCCAGGGTCTTTCATTGGAGGTAGCTGATCTCCGTAAGACTTTTTCTCAGCTTCAAGTGACCGGTTCAGCTTGCGTTCATGGAGTTTGTTCTGAGCCTAAGATCTCGCTCCCGGATACGTTCTCCGGGGGTAGTGAGAATTTTGTGCGTTTTAGAGAGGCTTGCAAACTCCATTTTCGCCTTCTTCCCCACTCCTCTGGTGATGAGGAACGGAGGGTGGGGATCATTATATCGCTGCTCAGAGGTAACGCTCAGTCCTGGGCCTTTTCGCTGCCGGAGGGGGCACGGCCTCTCCGTTCAGTGGATGAATTCTTTTTAGCCCTGGGTCAGATATATGATGATCCGGATCGTATTGCTCTGGCTGAGTCTAAACTACGTCTATTATGCCAGGGTAAACAATCCGCAGAAATGTACTGCTCAGAATTTCGGAGATGGGCAGTTGATACTGGTTGGAATGATGCTGCGCTCCGAAGTCAATTTTGCCATGGTCTTTCAGAGGGATTGAAAGATGCATTTGCCTTTCATGAGAGGCCTATTTCTTTGGACTCTGCTATGTCTCAGGCCGTTCGTATTGACAGGCGTCTTAGAGAGAGAGGAGAGATGTCCCCTTCCTGTCATACTCAGTCCCAGGACAGTGCAGCGGTCCCGCTTCTGTGCGCAGGGGTCTCAGTCGCCGTCAGCCCCTTCTGAGCAGGAGCCCATGCAGCTGGGGTTGATTGCTTCTGACAATAGCAGATTCAGCTCGCATGGGAGGGTTTGTTTTTGTTGTGGAGGTATAAATCATTTGGCAAATATTTGTCCCTCTAGGAGATTCAGGCAGTTTTCTGGGAGTATAAAGAAACAAACAGGAAAAAATCTTTTAAAAATGTTCCGTCTGTTACTATTGGCAGGGTTGAGGTGGAAATTGAAGGTTTTCCATTTGCTTGTAGTTCCCGTTTTGTCCTGCCGGCTAGGGTGGCGCTAGAGAGCAAGAACATTTTTTGTGAGATTTTTGTGGATAGTGGAGCAGCGGTCAATCTCATTGATAATCAATTTGCGATAACTCATGGTTTCCAGGTGCGCACTTTGGGAAAGGATATTCCTGTTTTTGCTATCGATTCCGCTCCACTTTCTCAAAAATCATTAAAGGGCATAGTTCACAATATCCGTTTAATTGTGAGTGATGCTCATGTTGAGGATGTGTCATGTTTCGTTCTTAGCGGTTTACCTACCCCTCTGGTGTTGGGGCTGCCCTGGCTCACTAAGCATAACCCCACCATTGATTGGCAAGCGAGGCAAATAAATGGTTGGAGTGACTTTTGCAGAGAGAATTGCCTCATGACATCTGTTTCTGAGGTTGCTACTAAGACTGTACCATCTTTTCTCTCTGAATTTTCGGATGTCTTCTCTGAGAGTGGAGTTCAGGATTTGCCCCCGCACAGGGAGTACGATTGCCCTATTAATCTCATCCCAGACGCCAAGCTGCCTAAATCTCGTTTATACAATCTTTCCCAACCTGAGAGGATCGCTATGCGTGCTTATATCTCTGAGAGTCTGAGAAAGGGACACATACGACCCTCGAAGGTCACCTGTTGCCGCTGGTTTTTTCTTTGTTAAGAAAAAAGATGGTTCTTTAAGACCTTGTCTGGATTTCAGGGAGCTGAACAATATCACAATTCGTGACCCTTATCCGCTTCCTCTGATCCCGGACCTGTTTAACCAGGTTGTTGGGGCTAAAGTCTTTTCCAAATTAGATCTAAGAGGGGCATACAACCTGGTCAGGGTCAGAGAAGGGGACGAATGGAAGACGGCCTTCAATACCCCTGAGGGCCATTTTGAAAATTTGGTTATGCCTTTTGGTTTGATGAATGCCCCAGCCGTTTTTCAGCATTTCGTGAACAGCATTTTTTATCATTTGATGGGAAAATTTGTATTGGTGTATTTGGATGACATTTTGATTTTTTCTCCCGATTTCAAAACTCATAAGGAACATTTACGTCAGGTCTTGCTCATCCTGCGGGAGAATAAATTATATGCGAAACTGGAAAAATGTGTGTTTGCGGTTCCAGAAATTCAATTTCTGGGGTTTCTTCTCTCCGCTTCTGGTTTTCGCATGGACCCCGAGAAGGTCCGCGCTGTGCTTGAGTGGGAGCTTCCTGAGAATCAGAAGGCGCTGATGCGTTTTTTGGGCTTTGCCAATTATTACAGGAAGTTCATTTTGAATTATTCTTCTATTGTTAAACCACTCACTGATATGACCAGAAAGGGGGTAGATTTTTCTTCTTGGTCAGTAGAGGCGCGTAAGGCTTTTTCTGATATCAAGGAGAGTTTTGCTTCCGCTCCCATCTTGGTGCAACCTGATGTTTCTTTACCCTTCATAGTGGAGGTTGATGCTTCTGAGGTGGGTGTGGGGGCGGTCTTGTCTCAGGGTTCCTCTCCTGCCAATTGGCGACCGTGTGCCTTTTTCTCAAGAAAAGAGAGAAATTACGATGTGGGAGATAGGGAATTGTTGGCCATCAAGTTGGCTTTTGAGGAATGGCGCCATTGGCTAGAGGGAGCCAGACACCCTATTACCGTATTTACTGACCATAAAAATCTGGCCTACTTGGAGTCAGCCAAGCGTCTGAACCCGAGACAGGCCAGATGGTCTTTGTTCTTTTCTAGGTTTAATTTTGTTGTCACGTTCCGCCCTGGAGTTAAGAATGTGAAGGCAGATGCCCTGTCACGTTGTTTTCCGGGAGGCGGGAATTTTGAAGACCCGGGTCCCATTTTGGCTGAAGGTGTGGTGGTCTCTGCTCTTTTTCCTGAATTGGAGGCAGAGGTGCAGGCAGCCTAGTCAGAGGCTCCTGATCTTTGTCCTCCTGGGAGGTTGTTTGTGCCTCTCGCTTTAAGACACAAGATTTTTAAAGAACACCACGATACGGTCCTTGCTGGGCACCCGGGGGTAAGAGCCACACTGGATCTCATCGCTCGGAGATTCTGGTGGCCTGCGCTTCGTAAGTCGGTTGAGGGTTTTAGTGGCAGCCTGCGAGACTTGCGCTCGTGCCAAAGTCCCTCATTCACGGCCATCAGGTCCTCTCCTTCCCTTACCCATTCCTTCCCGTCCTTGGTCACATCTGTCCATGGACTTCATAACGGACCTGCCTCGTTCCTCGGGGAAGACCGTGATTCTGGTGGTGGTGGACCGTTTTAGCAAAATGGTGCATTTCATCCCTTTTCCTGGTTTGCCCAATGCTAAGACGCTGGCGCAGGCATTTATTGATCACATTGTCAAATTGCACGGTATTCCTTCAGACATAGTCTCTGATAGGGGCACGCAGTTTGTTTCCAGATTCTGGAAGGCTTTCTGTTCTCGCTTGGGGGTTCGGTTGTCATTCTCTTCTGCTTTCCACCCGCAGTCGAATGGCCAGACAGAGCGCGTCAATCAGAATCTGGAGACATATCTGCGCTGTTTTGTGGCGGAGAATCAAGAGGATTGGTGTTCTTTTTTGTCCCTTGCTGAGTTTGCTTTAAATAACCGTCGTCAGGAGTCCTCTGATAAGTCACCATTTTTTGGTGCATATGGGTTTCATCCGCAGTTTGGGACTTTCTCCGGAGAGGGGTCTTCTGGTTTACCTGATGAGGACAGATTCTCCTCCTCTTTGTCATCTATTTGGCAAAAGATTCAGGATAATCTAAAGAGCATGAGTGAGAGATATAAGCGTGTGGCAGATAAGAGACTTGTGCTTGGTCCGGACCTGAATGTTGGTGATCTGGTGTGGTTGTCTACCAAGAATATCAAATTGAAGGTTCCTCCTGGAAGTTGGGTCCTAGATTTATTGGGCCTTACAAAATCCTGTCTGTCATCAATCCTGTTGCATACCGTCTTGATCTTCCTCAGACTTGGAAGATCCATAATGTTTTTCATAAGTCCTTATTGAAACCTTATGTTCAACCCATTGTACCCTCGCCTTTGCCTCCTCCTCCGATTATGGTTGATGGGAATCTTGAATTTCAGGTCTCTAGGATTGTGGATTCTCGTCTTGTCCGCGGTTCTCTTCAGTACCTTGTTCATTGGGAGGGGTATGGTCCTGAGGAGAGGATGTGGGTCCCAGTGACGGACATTAAGGCCTCTCAGTCTCATCAGGGCTTTCCATAGGTCCCATCCTGAGAAGGTGGGTTCTGAGTGTCCGGAGTCCACTCGTAGAGAGAGGGGTACTGTCACAACCAGACAGCTGAGAAGCTCTGACAGAGGCCTTTCAGAACCTCCTCCTTGAGTTTGTGTTGTGGTATTCAGTTCCTCCTCTCGTTAGCCTCTCTCAGCTGTCATGTGTTGGACTAATTGCTTCCCTTTAAATTCCTCCCCAGAATGCTTTTCTGGGCGGCTTATACTTACTTCCTGGAGTGTGTGTGCATGCTGACTTTGTTCTCCTGTTTGCTACAAAGCTAAGTGTTGTACCTTTATCTGTTATTTTCTGTTTGCTGGATCCCAGGTGACCCCTGACTTTCCTTCCGTAGTCTTGTTGTAGGGAGCCGGTGGTCGTGTCCCCTCACTATTGTAGGGTGCTCAGGGCTTTATAGTCAAGGTTCGTGGATATGCATACCTCCACCTATTCGGCTCTATGCCTAGCTGGAGCAGCCCGGGAAGTGCAGGTCTTCTGACAGGGGTCTCCCCTTTCGTTCCCTTAGCTTTTGGAATCCAGCGAGCCAATTTATACATGTTGCTTTTGCCTTGTTTACCTGTTACACCTTCCGTGACCCTACTAGTACAGGGCATGCAATTTTTATTCATTAGACTGTGGGTCGGCTCAGGAGACTCTACTTTATGGGCCCAGCCATAGTGCTCTTAATGTTGGGATAAGTCAGTAGGATGATGTTGTGACTTCAGTTTTTCTGCACCTGCACACACCTCCGGGTAACAGTCTCGTATTGTACTCAATAGTGCTCGGCCAGGTCTACCATTTCTAGGTGTTGCCAGGAGACACCTGACCTGGCCGATCCAGTGCTGGAGAGGGGGTGACAGAGCCCTCCAGAACATATCAGCCAATAGTCTATCCAGCATAGCCGTGGGACTCAGCACATCAGGCTGTAGCCACTTTTGCAAGAGGTGGAGTAAGTCATAATACTGGGTCCTCGCAGGCTCAGCCGGCTTAAACCCCCACTGATGTACCCACTGGGCCCGGACCAACACATTAACCCCCAGTCTTGCCAAAATCTCGCCCTTTACTTTTTGGTAGTCGGCCGCTTGATCGTCCCGCAAGTCGAAATACACCCGCTGGGAATCAGATGCCAGGACTGAAGCGACAACCTCAGCCCACTGGTCACGTGGTAGCTTTTCCCTTATGGCCACTTTCTCGTACATCTCCAGGTAGGTTTCGATGTCGTCTGCGGGGGTCATCTTAGGAATCGCGGCGCGGACTGCTTTCCGGGCATCGTGGATGCTCGGGGTTGCTCCTGCTGTCTGCAAAGCCATCACGTGTTGTAGCAGCAACTGGTTAGTCTCCTGCTGCTGCTTATTAGCCTCGCGTTGCTGCAAGTTTGTCTCTTGCTGCTGCAGATTAGCCTCCATGAGGGCCTTCACAACAGCATCCATTTTGTCGTGGGTGTCATGGTCTTACCTTCTTGCTGTCCTCCTTCGTTTGACATGTGCTGGCGGCCATCTTGGTTTCTGGGTTTCTTGTAGCCTCCCACCCTGCGGCTTCTCCTTCCCACTGGGAGGAGCTGGATGCCTAGCTCAGATATATAGGAGGTCTGTGGCTTCAGTTCCCTGCTTGGTCCTCCTGTGTTCACATGCTTCTAAGACTGCTGCTGCTTCTGGTTCCTGATCCTGGCTTCGTCTGACTACCCTTCTGGTTCCTGATCCTGGCTTCGTCTGACTACCCTGCTGGTTCCTGATCCAGGCCTCGTCTGACTACCCTGCTGGTTCCTGATCCTGGCTTCGTCTGACTACCCTTCTGGTTCCCGACTTCTGGCTTCGCAAGACCCTGCTTCGGTTTAGCCATCCGCTTGGACTTTTGCCTTACAGCTTTATTTTCAATAAAGCCTTCTTATTTCCACTTATCTCTTGTTGTACGTCTGGTTCATGGTTCCATGACATTAGGACCAAGCCATGAATCCTGATGGTACAGGGCCATCCTCGCTACCTACGCTGGTTGCCAGACTTGATCAGCAGGATCACCTGTTGGGTCGGTTCGCTGTGGCGTTGCAAACCCTGCTTGAACGCACGGCTCATTTAGCTTCCGTTGCCGATGGGTCGGTTGTCGCTCCTGGGCCCGCTCCTACTGCCGCTCCGGTTGTTGCGCCAGAGTCTACCCCGACACCTGTTGCTGCGCCTGCGGTGTTTCGGGGTATGACCGGTTCTGCCCCCCTTCCACAGCGCTTTGGGGGAGAGCCAACTCAGTGCCGAGGTTTCCTTAACCAGGTGGGCATTTATTTCGAGTTGCTGCCACATGCCTTTCCTACTGAGAGATCAAAGGTGGGCTTCTTGATCTCGCTGCTCTCGGACAAGGCCTTGGCCTGGGCCAGCCCTTTATGGGAGAACAACAATCCGGTGGTTGCCGAGTTTTCCGGTTTTGTTGCTTCTCTTCGGAAGGTATTCGATGTGCCGGCTCGTGCTGCCTCTGCTGCGAAGCTCCTTATGTCCATCAGACAGGGTTCACGATCCGTAGCTGAATACGCCATTGAGTTTCGTACCCTGGCAGCAGAGGTGGGCTGGAATAATGAGGCTCTGGTCGCTGCTTTCTCTCATGGTCTCTCGGATGCCTTGAAGGATGAGGTTGCAGCTAAGGACCTACCAGTGGAGCTCGAGTCCCTTATTTCTTTCCTGATTTTGATTGACACCAGACTCAGGGAGAGACCTTCCTTTAAGGAGAGCCTGCGGAGGTCTTCTAACAGATTGGCGCCTACGTTTGCTGTCCCACCCGTGCCTCCCTCTCCTCCCACGCCTCCTGGGGATGACTTGTCTGGGGGTGAACCCATGCAGCTGGGGTTTGCTCGCCTGTCCGAGGGGGAGAGGGTACTCCGGAGACGCGAGGGCCGATGCATGTACTGTGGTCTCGGTGGGCATTTTCGGTTGGCATGCCCGAACCGTCCGGGAAACGCTCGCACCTGAGATCCTGTCGGGGGCAGATCTTGGGTGGAGTCTCCTCGTCCCCGGTTTCCCGTGTTGACAAACCACTGATTACTGTTGTTCTCTCCTGGGTCGGGGGCTCGGTGACGACCCAGGCGTTGGTGGACTCTGGTGCTGGTGGTTTGTTCATTGATAGTGTGTTCGCTGCCGCCAATTCCATTCCTCTGCAGCCTCGAGGTTCCCCACTGGCTCTTGAGGCGATAGACGGCAGACCCCTTCTGCCGCCACACGTGACTCAGGAGACCCTTCCAGTGGGGATGGCCATTGGTGCCGTTCACAGAGAGTCGGTCTGTCTCCAGGTTATTTCGTCTCCACACTACTCGGTGGTCTTGGGGTACCCCTGGCTCCAGAAGCATAATCCGACTTTCGATTGGAGATCGGCCGAGATCCTCTCGTGGTCACCGCAGTGTGGGGCTAGTTGCATCCATGGGCCTGTCAAGTTGCTGTGTACTTCCTCGGACTCTCTGTTGCCTCCTGAATACGAGGAGTACCGGGAAGTATTCGATAAGGTGCGTGCGGTTGCCCTACCTCCGCACCGCCCATACGATTGTGCCATAGAGTTACAATCTGGTGCCGTTCCTCCTCGTGGCAAAGTCTATCCACTGTCGGTAGCGGAGAATGAGGCCATGGAGGAGTACGTGAGGGAGGCGCTTTCACGCGGACACATTCGCAAATCCTCGTCCCCGGCAGGGGCTGGATTTTTCTTTGTGAAAAAGAAGGGCGGTGAGTTGAGGCCTTGCATCGACTACAGGGGTCTCAATCGCATCACGATCAAGAACGCTTACCCGATACCCTTGATTTCCGAGCTGTTCGATCGCCTCAAAGGGGCCACGGTCTTTACCAAACTCGACCTGAGGGCGGCATATAACCTGGTAAGGATCAAGGCGGGCGATGAGTGGAAGACCGCGTTTAACACCAGGACCGGTCATTATGAATCCTTGGTTATGCCCTTTGGGTTGTGCAATGCGCCCGCAGTCTTCCAGGAATTCATCAACGATGTTTTCCGTGACCTGTTGCAGCAGTGTGTGGTGGTCTATTTGGATGACATCTTGGTATATTCTGAATCCATGGAGGCCCACATTCTGGATGTCAGACGAGTGTTGCAACGCTTACGAGAGAACAAGCTGTTCGGTAAGCTTGAGAAATGCGAATTTCACCGATCCCAGGTAACCTTCTTAGGTTACATCATTTCCGCTGAGGGGTTCTCCATGGATCCTGAGAAGGTTTCGGCTGTCTTACAGTGGCCCCAGCCCAGTGGGCTTCGTGCCCTGCAGCGCTTTTTGGGCTTCGCCAATTATTATCGGAAGTTCATCAGGGACTTTTCCATGCTAGCCAAGCCTCTCACGGATCTGACCAGGAAGGGCAGTAATCCCCAGGTCTGGCCGCTCGAGGCCATCCGAGCTTTTGAGGCTCTAAAGTCCGCCTTTGTGTCGGCTCCGATTCTGTCGCATCCCAACCCTGGGTTGCCTTTTGTCCTCGAGGTGGACGCGTCTGAGACGGGAGTAGGCGCCCTCCTGTCTCAGCGTAGAACACCAGAGGGTCCTCTGCTTCCTTGTGGGTTTTACTCCCGGAAACTGTCTTCCGCGGAGTGCAACTATCAGATTGGTGACAGGGAGTTATTGGCCATCGTGCAGGCCCTTAAAGAATGGAGGCACTTGCTCGAGGGCTCGGTGGTTCCGGTTCTCATCCTGACGGACCACAAGAATCTGACCTACCTCTCTGAGGCCAAGAGATTGACACCACGTCAGGCCAGATGGGCTCTGTTCTTGTCACGTTTTAATTACGTGGTCTCCTACCTACCCGGTTCCAAGAACATCAGAGCGGATGCCTTATCACGGCAGTACTCCGAGCTGTCCGGGGAGGAGTCGATTCCGACTTCGGTCATACCTCCGAATCAGATCCTGGCCGCTATTCGCACCAGCCTGACCTCTCCCCTGGGTGAGCAGATTTTGGCGGCTCAATCTGGTGCTCCCTCTGGGAGACCCAACGGCAGATGTTTTGTGCCTGAGGAGTTGCGCACTCGGTTGTTGCGAACCTACCATAACTCCAAGGCCGCGGGGCATCCTGGAAAGAATCAGCTGTCCTGGGCTGTTTCACGTCTGTTCTGGTGGCCTTCTCTACGTTCCGACATCGCCGCATATGTAGCGGCATGCTCCGTTTGTGCCCAGAGTAAGTCCCCTCGGCACCTTCCGTTGGGCCTTTTGCAACCCATAGCCACCGGGGAGCGTCCTTGGTCACACCTGGGGATGGATTTCATTGTGGACCTCCCTGCATCCCGAGGCCATACGGTCATTCTCATGATTGTGGATCGGTTTTCCAAAATGTGCCACTGTGTTCCTCTCAAGAAGTTACCCTCTGCACAAGAGTTGGCCTCGATTTTTGCCAGGGAGGTCTTCCGGTTGCACGGTTTGCCCAAGGAGATTGTGTCGGATCGGGGGAGTCAGTTTGTGTCCAGGTTCTGGCGCGCCTTTTGCTCCCAGTTGGGGATTCATCTCTCCTTCTCCTCGGCCTACCACCCTCAGTCCAATGGGGCCGCAGAACGATCCAATCAGGCCTTGGAGCAATTCCTTCGTTGCTATGTCTCCGATCACCAAGACAATTGGGTTGACCTCCTGCCTTGGGCTGAGTTTGCCAGGAACACGGCGGTGAACTCTTCCTCTGGGACGTCTCCCTTCATGGCCAATTATGGGTTTCAACCTGCCGTGTTACCGGAGGTATTCTCTCCCCAGGATATTCCGGCTGTGGAGGATCACCTTTCCGTCCTACGTGCTTCTTGGGTACAGATCCAGAGGTCCCTTGAGGTCTCTGCGCAGCGCCAGAGACTCCAGGCTGATCGCAGACGAGCGCCCGCTCCTTCCTACCAGGTCGGAGACCGCGTATGGTTGTCCACCCGCAACCTCAACCTTCGAGTGCCCACTCCCAAGCTGGCGCCTCGCTTTGTTGGTCCCTTCCGAGTGCTTCGCAGGGTAAACCCGGTAGCCTATGCCCTCGCGCTTCCTCCTGGCATGCGGATCTCCAACGTGTTTCATGTCTCCCTGTTGAAGCCACTGGTGTGTAATCGTTTCACTTCCTCGGTTCCTCGGCCTCGTCCGGTCCAAGTGGGCAATCGTGAGGAGTATGAGGTGAGCAATATCCTGGACTCACGCCTGGTCCGCGGTCGGGTGCAGTTTTTGGTCCATTGGCGTGGTTATGGTCCAGAGGAGCGTTCCTGGGTTCCCTCCGCAGATGTCCATGCTCCTGCCTTGCTCCGAGCCTTCCACGCACGCTTCCCTCAGAAACCGTTCTTTACTCCGCGGAGGAGGGGCCCTTGAGGGGGAGGTACTGTCATGGTCTTACCTTCTTGCTGTCCTCCTTCGTTTGACATGTGCTGGCGGCCATCTTGGTTTCTGGGTTTCTTGTAGCCTCCCACCCTGCGGCTTCTCCTTCCCACTGGGAGGAGCTGGATGCCTAGCTCAGATATATAGGAGGTCTGTGGCTTCAGTTCCCTGCTTGGTCCTCATGTGTTCACATGCTTCTAAGACTGCTGCTGCTTCTGGTTCCTGATCCTGGCTTCGTCTGACTACCCTTCTGGTTCCTGATCCTGGCTTCGTCTGACTACCCTGCTGGTTCCTGATCCAGGCCTCGTCTGACTACCCTGCTGGTTCCTGATCCTGGCTTCGTCTGACTACCCTTCTGGTTCCCGACTTCTGGCTTCGCAAGACCCTGCTTCGGTTTAGCCATCTGCTTGGACTTTTGCCTTACAGCTTTATTTTCAATAAAGCCTTCTTATTTCCACGTATCTCTTGTTGTACGTCTGGTTCATGGTTCCATGACAGTGGGGCACCGGTTGTAATACAGCTGGTTTAATGTACGACATACAACCGTGCCTGAAAAATGCAGAAACCAAAAATATCAGCGTTCACGCCAGCCTCACTGCTCTTGCCCGCATCCTCTACCAATTGTGGGGTTTTGCTCTGGAAGATAGGGTAAGCGGGCACAGTACAGAGGTAAAATACAAGTTCTTAACTCAAAACGTCAGTGATTCATTCACACTTGAGGCAATTGCACAAAACAGCACGTAACTTTGCAGTCTTGCTGTTAATTGACACACAATGGAAAGTTCATATAACACAAGTCACCTTGCTGGCAGTTCTGCCTCCGGTAGTCCACAGCAGGCTTTTGGGGGCCTGTTTCCCTAGCGTGCGGCTCTCAGCCCTCCAGCACGACACAAAGCCTCAGATACCCAAAACAGAAACATCTCTGCTCAGCCCACCTGCCTATTTATGGACAGCCAGGTGCTGCCAAAACCCGGATGGGTACTTAACCACCTCAGCTCCGCTAGCTTAAACCCCCTTAATGACCAGACCACTTTTTACAATTCTGCACTACACTACTTTCACGGTTTATTGCTCGGTCAAACAACTTACCACCCAAATTAATTTTACCTCCTTTTCTTCTCACTAATAGAGCTTTCATTTGGTGGTATTTTATTGCTACTGACATTTTTACTTTTTTTGTTATTAATCATAATGTACCGAATTATTTGCAAAAAAAATTGAAATTTTTCACTTTCACTTGTAAAATTTTTCAAATAAAACTACATTTCTATATAAATTTTTCTCTAAATTTATTGTTCTACATGTCTTTGATAAAAAAAATGCAATAAGTGTATATTTATTGGTTTGCGCAAAAGTTCTACAATGCCCAGACAGTACAAACACCCCACAAATAACCCCATTTCGGAAAGTAGACACCCTAAGGTATTCGCTGATGGGCATAGTGAGTTCATAGAACTTTTTATTTTTTGTCACAAGTTAGCGGAAAATGATGAATTTTTTTTTATTAATTTTTTTCCTTACAAAGTCTCATATTCCACTAACTTGTGACAAAAAATAAAAACTTCCATGAACTCACTATACCCATCATGAAATACCTTGGGGTGTCTTCTTTCCAAAATGGGGTCACTTGTGGGGTAGTTATACTGCCCTGGCATTTTAGGGGCCCAAATGCGTGCAAAGTAGTTTGAAATCAAAATCTGTAAAAAAATGGCCTGTGAAATCCGAAAGGTTCTCTTTGGAATGTGGGCCCCTTTGCCCACCTAGGCTGCAAAAAAGTGTCACATATGTGGTATCGCCGTACTCAGGAGAAGTTGGGGAATGTGTTTTGGGGTGTCATTTTACATATACCCATGCTGGGTGAGAGAAATATCTTGGCAAAAGACAACTTTTCCCATTTTTTTATACAAAGTTGGCATTTGACCAAGATATTTCTCTCACCCAGCATGGGTATATTTAAAATGACACCCCAAAACACATTCCCCAACTTCTCCTGAGTACGGCGATACCAGATGTGTGACACTTTTTTGCAGTCTAGATGCGCAAAGGGGCCCAAATTCCTTTTAGGAGGGCATTTTTAGACTTTTGGATCCCAGACTTCTTCTCACGCTTCGGGCCCCTAAAATGCCAGGGCAGTATAAATACCCCACATGTGACCCCATTTTGGAAAGAAGACACCCCAAGGTATTCAATGAGGGGCATGGCGAGTTCATAGAATTATTTTTTTGGGCACAAGTTAGCGGAATTTTTTTTTTTTTTTTTTTTTTTCTCACAGTCTCCCTTTCCACTAACTTGGGACAAAAATGTCAATCTTTCATGGACTCAATATGCCCCTCACAGAATACCTTGGGGTGTCTTCTTTCCGAAATGGGGTCACATGTGGGGTATTTATACTGCCCTGGCATTTTAGGGGCCCTAAAGCGTTAGAAGAAGTCTGGAATATAAATGTCTAAAAAATTTTACACATTTGGATTCCGTGAGGGATATGGTGAGTTCATGTGAGATTTTATTTTTTGACACAAGTTAGTGGAATATGAGACTTTGCAAGAAAAAAAAAAAAAAAAAACAATTTCCGCTAACTTGTGCCAAAAAAATGTCTGAATGGAGCCTTACAGGGGGGTGATCAATGACGGGGGGTGATCAGGAAGTCTATATGGGGTGATCACCACCCTGTCACTGATCACCCCCCTGTAAGGCTCCATTCAGACATTTTTTTGGCACAAGTTAGCGGAAATTTTTTTAAAAAAAATTTCTGTGTTTTGAGGATCAGCAGTGTCGTGTTTTGCGGATCCACGGATCCGCAAAACACATACGGACGTCTAAATGGAGCCTTACAGGGGGGTGATCAATGACAGGGGGGGTGATCACCCCATATAGACTCCCTGATCAACCCCCTGTCATTGATCACCCCCCTGTAAGGCTCCATTCAGAGGTCCGTATGTGTTTTGCGGATCCACGGATCCATGAATTGGATCCGCAAAACACATACGGACGTCTGAATGGAGCCTTACAGGGGGGTGATCAATGACAGGGGGGTGATCAATGACAGGGGGTGATCAGGGAGTCTATATGGGGTGATCACCCCCCTGTCATTGATCACCCCCCTGTAAGGCTCCATTCAGACGTCCGTATGTGTTTTGCGGATCCGATCCATGGATGCGTGGATCCGTAAAACACATACGGACGTCTGAATGGAGCCTTACAGGGGGGTGATCAATGACAGGGAAGTGATCAGGGAGTCTATATTGGCTGATCACCCCCCTGTCACTGATCACCCCCCTGTAAGGCTCCATTCAGACCTCCGTATGTGTTTTGCGGATCCGATCCAAGGATGCGTGGATCCGTAAAACACATACGGGCATCTGAATGGAGCCTTACAGGGGGGTGATCAATGACAGGGGGGTGATCAATGACAGGGGGTGATCAGGGAGTGTATATGGGGTGATCACCCCCCTGTAAGGCTCCATTCAGACGTTCGTATGTGTTTTGCGGATCCGATCCATGGATGCGTGGATCCGTAAAACACATACGGACATCTGAATGGAGCCTTACAGGGGGGTGATCAATGACAGGGGGGTGATCAATGACAGGGGGTGATCAGGGAGTCTATATGGGGTGATCAGGGGTTCATAAGGGGTTAATAAGTGACAGGGGGGGGTGTAGTGTAGTGGTGTTTGGTGCTACTTTACAGAGCTACCTGTGTCCTCTGGTGGTCGATCCAAGCAAAAGGGACCACCACGCTATTAAAAAAAAGGGACCACCAGAGGACCAGGTATATTAGACGCTGTTATCAAAACAGCGTCTAATATACCTGTTAGGGGTTAAAAAAAATCGCATCTACAGCCTGCCAGCGAACGATCGCCGCTGGCAGCCTGTAGATCCTGTCTCTTACCTTCCGATCCTGTGAACGCGCGCGCCTGTGTGCGCGCGTTCACAGGAAGTCTCGCGTTATGACGCGTAGGTGCGTGACTCTGCCTGGGACAGCCGCCTCCGGACCGCGATCCTGCGTTAGGCGGTCCAGAGGCGGTTAATAGCGTCCTGGCTGCCATAGTAACACTGAACGCATTTTGAAGACGGATCAGTCTTCAAATGCTTTCAGTTCACTTGCGGTGTTACGGATCCGGCGGGCACTTCCGGCAAATGGAGTACACAACGGATCCGGACAACGCAAGTGTGAAAGATCCCTTAGTTGCCCATAGCAACCAGATTCCACCTTCAGAAACGGAAAGGATCAATCTGATTGGTTGCTATAGGCAACTAAACCAGTTTTCTTTTGCACCACTCCTGACGTCTCCCCCATTTCCCAGTTAGAGAGGCACAGGACGGGGGCTCCTCTACAGACCACCCAAGACAAAGGGCCGCACCGTCCACCAGTAGGCCGCAGCGCCCAGCCTGGCCTTCGGAGCCGGCGGCGGCGGCCCATCACCATGGTGATGACACAGTGGGCGGGATGGGGGCGGGGCTTAGCGACGTTCCCGGCATGCTGCAGCTCCTTGGCCTCTCTTCACAGTGACGATGGCGCCGGTGTACAGCAAGTACCTGACTGTCCGCAACTCCTCGGCGGCCGGGGCGGCGCTCGTCCTGCTGTACCTGCTCCGGAGGGGAGCGAGTAGGTGAGAGCACCGGGGACGGGGCGGGTGACAGCCGGGGGCACGGAGCCGGCTCAGGCCGGGGACAGAGCTCCTTGTCTGTGTCATTGACTGTGCTGGGACTTGTAGTTCTCCTGCAGTGCTGCTTGGTGCATGAGTGAATGCCCCCTAATGTGGAGCCAGCCTGCAGTGCATGGCCCTCCTTGGCACTGGCAGTCATGTGATGGTGGGGGATGGGCCCCTCCACAGCCAAGGAGCCTGGGACAGGTGGGTGACCAGCAGTCTGAGGGCTGATCTGGTTACTGGTGGTCACCCAGCTTTCCATGGAGCAGATAGAACTAAGAAACAGAGGAGGGGGGATTCCCTGTAAGCTGGTAGCAGGTATATAGAGGGTCTGGCAGCCCTCTCCTTAGGGGTGACCTCGCCTTTACCTGCGCTCATCCGGTCATCCCCACCGGTAACCTTTGCATCTTCCTGAACTCCGTCCAGAATTCCTGATGTTTATCTTTGTACATTGCACCTTAAGACCTAGAAAAAGTGCAGCGTAATACAGAACCAGCCGGGAGCGAAGACGAGTCTGAGGTCAGGTGAATCCGCAAGTGACACCTGTGCAGAGGAATCCAAAAACCTGAAGCCTTAAAGGGTTGTCTCACTTCAGCAAATGGCATTTATCATGTAAAGAAAGTGAATACAAGGCACTTACTAATGTATTGTGATTGTCCGTATTGCCTCCTTTGCTGGCTGGATCCATTTTTTCTATCACATTATACATCGATCGTATCCGGGGGTTTACGACCACCCTCCAAATCTATGAGAGGTGGTCGTGCTTGCAAATGATAGGAAAAAGCAACGGCCTATTTGCACTTCCACAGTCCAGGCGCCTTTTCCTATAATGTGCAAGCACGACCACCACTGCTGGATACGAGGCCCCCCCCCCCCGGATACGAGCAGTGTATAATGTGATTGAAAAAATTATCCAGCCAGCAGCAAAGGAAGCAATCTGGACAATCGCAATACATTAGTAAGTACCCTTTGCTGAAGTCAGACAACTGCCTTTAAGGGCTCATTCAGACGGCCGTAGAAATGAGTCCCCATCCGTTCCTCAATTTGGCAAAATGACTGCGGACCCATTCATTTCAATGGGGCCGCAAAAGAGGCGGACAGCACACAGTGTGTGTGGTCCGCATCCTTGATTGCGTTCCATGGCCCTGCAAGCGTTCAGGGCTCTCACAAGCGGTCCAAAACGGATCAGTTTTGCCTTAATGCATTCTGAATGGAAAAGGATCCGCTCAGAATGCATCAGTTTGCCTCCGATCCGTCTCCATTCTGCTCTGGAGGCGGACACCAAAACATTGCCTGCAGCGTTTTGGTGTCCGTCTGACGAAACTGAGCCAAACGTAAGTCAATGGGGACGGATCAGTTTTCACGGACACAATATAAAACGGATCCGTCCTCCATTGACTTATATTGTCAGGACGGATCCGTCTTGGCTATGTTAAAGATAATACAAACGGATCTGTTCTGAACGGATCCGCCTGTGCAGATCCATGACGGATCCACACCAAACGCGAGTGTGAAAGTAGCCTTATTCGCACGTCAGTGATTTCCATAAGTGATTGTGAACTGAAGCCAGGCGTGGAGGCTACGCAGAGATAATGTGAAGAGAAAAGATCTGCACCTGTTCTGTGTTTAGAGCCGCAACTAGTTTTGGCTCAAAATCACTGATGGAAATCACGGACTGTGTGAATTAGGCCTCTTGCACATGACCGTGTGTCCCGTGTTGCTGTATTGCGGCACGCATACTGCTGGTCCGCAATACATGGGACACCGGCCGCGTGCATTCTGCGTCATGGATGCGTCCTGAGATACGGAACGGAAGAACTACAGAGTGCTTTCGTTGGGGTTCCATTTCGTGCTTCCGTTCCGCTAAAAGATAGAATTTGTCCTATCTTTTTGCGGAACGGACAGATCGCATACCCCATTCAAGTGAATGGGGTCACGATCCGCATGCGGCTGGCCCATGGTTGGTGCTTGTGCATTGCGGACCATAATTTGTTAGTATGCAAGAGGCCTAAGGCTACACAACGACATTTGTCGCGCGACACGTTGCAGTGTAGCCCTAGCCTAAAGCATTATCCGAGATGTACTGTGATCCTGCTCTTCCAGGATCCTGTGCCGTGCATTGGGCATGTGATCCTAGCCTGGGATTATAACTAGAGATGAGCAGATAGACTTTGGATAAAACATCCGAAGTCGATTCGCATAAAAATGCGTTCTAATACTGTACGGAGCAGGAGCCAGTGATTGACTTTAGCAGTCACATGTGTAGGTTTGACACGAAAGGACTAAGACCTCTTGCACACGACCGTATGCCCTCCGAGATACAGTCCGTGAGCGGGCCTTATATCCCCGAGCGGCATTGATGGAGCGCACAGCATCATAGATTAGAAATGATGCCGTGCACGTCGGGCCGCCCCGCGGTGCTGTTGTCCTGCACTAATATGATCTTATTGTCCCACAGGCGGCCCGACGTCCACAGCATCATTGTAATCTATGATGCTGTGTGAGCACGATCAATGCCGCTCCGGGACATATGGCCCGCTCACGGACTGTTTATCTCGGACGGCATACGGTCGTGTGCAAGAGGCCTAATGGAGAGAGTTTTGCACCTTTTTACTGCACGGTGTGTTTTGGTTCCTCTCTGCTTGTTGCCAATGAGTAGACACACCTGTATCCAGATCTTAGGGCTCTTTCACACTTGCGTTGTCCGGATCCGGCGTGTACTCCATTTGCCGGAATTACACGCCGGATCCGGAAAAACGCAAGTGAACTGAAAGCATTTGAAGACGGATCAGTCTTCAAAATGCGTTCAGTGTTACTATGGCAGCCAGGACGCTATTAAAGTCCTGGTTGCCATAGTAGGAGCGGGGGAGCAGTATACTTACCATCCGTGCGGCTCCCGGGGCAATCCATGCGCGTGGGGCGCCCTGACGTCACACCGAAGCGCCCCGGGAGCCGCACGGACGGTAAGTATACTGCTCCCCCGCTCCCCACTACACTTTACCATGGCAAACAGGACTTTAGCGTCCCGGCAGCCATGGTAACCATTCAGAAAAGGCTAAACGTCGGATCCGGTAATGCGCCGAAACAACGTTTAGCTTAAGGCCGGATCCGGGTTAATGCCTTTCAATGGGCATTAATTCCGGATCCGGCCTTGCGGCAAGTGTTCAGGATTTTTGGCCGGAGCAAAAAGCGCAGCATGCTGCGGTATTTTCTCCGGCCAAAAAACGTTCCGGTCCTGAACTGAAGACATCCTGATGCATCCTGAACGGATTTCTCTCCATTCAGAATGCATGGGGATAATCCTGATCGGGATTCTTCCGGCATAGAGCCCCGACGACGGAACTCTATGCCGGACCAGAACGCAAGTGTGAAAGAGCCCTTACCCATTAGCAGCACACACATTCTTCCTCTGCTGATTGATACAATGTATCCGTTTGGGCAGAATGTATCACTCTGCAGTGCAGGCAGAGGGTTTCCCTGGCTTGATACAGTTATAGCAAACGCTCAGCAGTCAAAAATCTATTAAAGGGGTTGTCCATACCTCTTTTTTTACCCCGACAGCCCCCCTGACATGAGCATCGGAGCAGTTCATGCTCCGATGCTCTCCTTTGCTTTGTGCTAAATCGCGCAGGGCAAAGGCATTTTCAGAAGTTCCGGTGACATACCGGGCCTCTCCTTGGGGCTGCCAGGAACCCCGGTGATGTCACCGGCACTTATGGGCGGGCTTTAGCTCTGCCCTAGCCTGTAAAACAGCTAGGACAGCGCTAAAGCCCGCCCATCAGAGCCGGTGACGTCACCGAACACACTGCCGGGCAGAAACCTCTGCCCGGCAGTGTCATTGTAAACAAAGGAGCCCGTGCCCTGCTCCGAAGCTAGCCTCAGGGGGGCTGCCGGGATGAAAATATGGGTTCAGCTCTGAACCTGGACAACCCCCTTAAGCTGTGTGCACTCTTGTGCTGTGGTTTCCATTTCTAACAGAAACCACGGTGCAGGGTTGGCGCCATCGTATGTGTGCTTGATACCACCAGTGCTGTCGGAGGTGTGAGAGTTTTCCACATTGTGCTGTACGGAGCCTAACTGCAGACATCTGTAAGATGGTTAGGGATTTAAAGGGGGACCCGTCCCCTCTCCTGACATGTCTGTTTTAGTAACTACTTGCGTTCCCCATGAAATAACAATTTTGGAACTCTGTTGTCATTATTTCTTCTGTAAATTACTCAACTGGGTGTTACTATTTGACTTGGTAATTGATAGAGTAATGGCACAACACACAGGGTGCAGTCATACGACTGTATATATTTTGCAGACGGCTAAATGTAGATCTGCAAAAAATACGGATAACTTCCGTGTTTCATAGGTTTTTATTATTTTTTTGCGGATCCATTGTAAAAATGCCTATTCTTGTCCACAAAACGAACTAGAATAGGACATGTTCTATCTTTTTTGCGGAACGGACATGCGGATGAGGATAGCACACAGTTTGCTGTCCAGATTTTTTGCAAACTGGTTGGAATGAATGGGTCTGCATCCAATCTGCGAAAAATGCGAATTGGATACGGGCCAAAAATAGTTGTGTGAATGGGACCTTATAGGAATAGTTGGGGGTCGCCATTTAAAGGGGTTTTCTAAGAGGGAAAATATGGCTGACCTATCCAGGGGATAGGCGATCAGTATCAGATGGGTGGGTACAAGCCTCTGCAACATGCTGACGGAAGGCTTTAATGAAATGGAGGTCAGGAGACGCGCCAGGTTCTCTTACAAGCAGATTAACACGTTATGTAACTGCTCTCCACAGTGACTCAGCCGAAAAACCTGAACATCTACAACACAGATGTCTCCCATTATTTGTACACCATCAAGACAACTTTATGGTCCTTCCATAAAGCGGACAGGTGGGTGACCACCAGTCTGGGGGCTGATCTGGTTTCTGGTGGTCACCCAGCTTTCCAAGGAGCAGATATTTCTAAGAAACAGGGGGGTATTTGCTGGTAGTGGGTATATAGAGGGTCTGCAGCTTTGGAAGCCAGAATCAGGAGTGGATCATACTTCGAGATACGACTTCTACTCTTTTTGAATTTTTCCGGTTTTGTCTTCCAAATCTGCATCAGGAACCTGAGTGTGACCTTACCCTAAGCTCAGGTGAGGTGAAGTGTAATAGAGTCCACCTGCAGCGGCTGCGAGGGTAGATGGCAGGTTACTGATTGGGACACTGCTCGTTAGCATGTTCTGCAGTAATCTCTGGGGGTTAACATATGATGTGCTGCTGACAGTAAGGCCTCATGCACACGACAGTTTATTTTCACGGTCCGCAAAAACGGGGTCCGTAGGTCCGTGATCCGTAACAGTTTTTTCGTCCGTGGGTCTTCCTTGTTTTTTGGAGGATCCACGGACATGAAAAATGAAAGAAAAATCGAAGTCAAGTTTGCCATTGAATTTATAGGAAAAAACACGGATCACGGACACCGATCACGGACACGGATGACAATCTTGTGTGCATCCGTGATTTTTCACGGACCAATTGACTTGAATGGGTCCGTGAACCGTTGGCCGTGAAACAAATAGGACAGGTCATATTTTTTTCACGGCCAGGAAACACAGATCACGGATGCGGCTGCCAAACGGTGCATTTTCCGATTTTTCCACGGACCCATTGAAAGTCAATGGGTCCGTGAAAAAAAACGGAAAACGGCACAACGGCCACGGATGCACACAACTGTGCCATATTTTCTTTTGCGATCCGCAAAAAACGTATGCCACCCGTGTGCCTTCCACAATTTGCGGAACAAGGGGCCCACTATAGAGACGCCTATTCTTGTCTGCAAAACGGACAAGAATAGGACATGTCTCATGATTTTTGCGGGGTCACGGAACGGAGCAACGAATGCGGACAGCACACAGAGTGCTGTCCGCAGGGTCCATTGAAATGAATGGTTCCGTATACGGAATTCAAAAAAATGTTTGTGTGCATGAGCCCTAAGGTTGGTGCCCGTGCATTTCTTCTTTTTGTGTTCTGTATACTGTCCGTAAATGGACCCATTCATTTCAATAGATCCGCAAAAAAAAAATGAAGGTATTCCGTATGCCTTTCTTTTTCCATATTTCCGTTTTGCCTTCCGTTTCTGTATTTCTGTTCCGTTCAAAGATAGAACATGTCCTATTATTGTCCGCATAATGGACAAGGATAGTACTGTTCTATCAGGGGCCAGCTGTTCCGTTCCGCAAAAAACGGAATGCACACGGACATCATCCGTATTTTTTGCAGACCGTAAAATACTGAAAAAGCCATACGGTCGTGTGCAATAGGTCTTACTGTGTGACTGGTACTTAAGGGTCCATTCACATGTCCGTAGTGTATTGCGGATCCGCAATACATCCGGCCGGCACCCCCATAGAACTGCTTATTCTTGTCCGCAATTGTGGACAAGAATAGGACAGGAATATTGGGGGTGCACTCCGGAAATGTGGATGCGGACAGCACACTGCCTCATAGAGAATGAATGGGTCCGCACCCGTTCTGCAATTTGCGGAATGGATGCAGACACATTCACAGGCGTGTGAATGGACCCTAAAGCCTCATTCACACGTCGGTGTCCGTTCTCAAATCCGTGAAAAGGTGGTCAGTGATGCATCCGTGAAGCTGTCCGTGAACAATCCGTGTTGGGTCCGTTTTATGTTGTCCCGGTGTCATCTGTGTTTCACTGACCCTGCACATCTCTTCCTAATGATCTGCCGCATGTATTTTCCATCCTTGTGCTATCCCCATTTTTTGCGGTTCGCGCACCCAAAGTGCGGACGTCTGAATGGAGCCTAAGGCCTCATGCACACGACCGTTGTGTGCATCCGTGGCCGTTGTGCCATCTTCCGTTTTCTTTCGCGGACCCATTGACTTTCAATGGGTCCGTGGAAAAATCGGAAAATGCACCGTTTGGCAGCCGCATCCGTGATCCGTGTTTCCTGGCCGTGAAAAAAATATGACCTGTCCTATTTTTTTCACGGCCAACGGTTCACGGATCCATTCAAGTCAATGGGTCTGTGAAAAATCACGGATGCACACAAGATTGTCATCCGTGATCCGTGTCTGTTTTTTCCTATCATTTCAATGGCAAACTTGACTTAGATTTTTTTTTCATGTCCGTGGATCTTCCAAAAATCACGGAAGAAAAAACGGGCACGGATCACGGTACAACGGATCCACGTTTTGCGGGACGTTAAAAAAAAATACTGTCGTGTGCAGGAGGCCTTAGGCTAATTTAAAATTTTACTTAATTTATTGGTAGAAAATAGATTATGTTGCCGCCACCATTTCTGAAAAAAGGGTGGATTTTTATTTTACTTTGAAGATGATTAGTTATGTTCCTTTAAGAAAAAAATAAGCAGATTTACAAAAACTAGAATTCCTGACCCAACGCTGGAGAATAGGACAAAGGATCCATTATGCGAGAAGAACAGTTGAGTCGGGAAATCTTAGTACTTGCCAGTAATTCCCCAGTGTCTCGCTATGAAGGTTTCAGTCTTCACTCGACTTGATTATTGGTATAGGTTACCCCAATAAGAGAATATTCTCACACGGCAGATTTGTTGGTGAGGTGAAATTGCTTATGACTAGGGATGAGCGAACTTGTGTTTTCAAGTTCGGGTTATATAAGGATTCAATTATGGATTCCGCTACCACCGACGATAAGTTATAGTTCGTGGTAGCAGAATCCATAACAGAATTAGATATTCCGAACCTTGGACTCCAAACTTGAAACACAAGTTCACTCAACACTACTTATTTTACTATTTAGCTGACCCATGGACCTATAGTAAAAGGGGCCAGAGGGCATTTTTTAGGTTCATCCTACCTCCAAAATATAAGTATAAAAAGCGATCCAAAAGGTATATGTACCCCAAAATGATACTAATGAAAACTGCAAGTTGTTCCTCAAAAACGAGCCTTCCTAAAGCTCCACAACGGAGAATTTAAGGAAGTCATTCATTATTGATCTGTGATTTTCTGGTGCAGAAAAGTTGAATATTTTGTCTGAAGCGCCAGTTTGAGGCCAAATTTGAGTCTTTTTATCGCTTTCCGAAGGAGACTAGCCCAGAGGCAGGACCTCCATGGCGTGACTCATTTTACAACATGTGCACCAGAAAATGGGAGCGCGTTACAGCGGAAAGCTACTCCTTTTCCAGTGCATAGACAGCAACAGATGTGACAAGTCTTTATTTAGTAAATGACCCGCAAATTTTTTTTTTTTTATTATAAACTAGGTGTTTTAATTGTTCAGAAGTAATGAGACATAATGATAACAATTTGATAGTACTAGAATTGTAACGACTCGCCGACTGAAGGAGACATATTGCGATATAAACAACTCCCAAAGAAACAATGGCGGAATTGCTGTAGTTTCCCCAACCCCCCCCCCCCCCCCCCCCAAGAAAATGAATAACTTATAGAATACAATATAGGAACCCCAAAATGGTTCCTATAAAATTTACAGCCCTTTGCACAAAAGGTTAACAGAAAAAAATTTAAATGTTATGGCTTTCGGAAGCGAATTGAGGAGAGACAAGAAATCTGTAGATTCACTGTTGCCCTCTTTGATGTGCGCATTAGACTATCCACGATGGCGATGTCCGTAGGGTTGGGTATGTTTGCAACAGTGTCTGTTGCTGATGCACATGGTCATAGCTGCGGACCACTGGTCTAAACCATACGGTTCATTGCAACCCCATCATGGCTGAAGCATGCGTGGAGTTGGCGGTCACTGCTCTGCAGGGCATCCCTCTTACACACAGCGGTAGAAGTTATTTATTGCTGCCTTCATTACGCAACCTTGGACAGGTTCTTAGCAAGCGATTCTTATCTTGTTTTCTTATATTATTAACTCGTGTGAACTGAAGATGCGGCATGGCCATAGTAAGGCAAAGGTTACCAATAAACGGATGTGCTTATGCGTTTCACACTAGGCAGTATGTGTCAGGGTTACTTGTCAGGTACTGTTGCGCGAACTTGTGTTTTCAAGTTCAGCGTACAAGGTTCAGGTTATCTAAGAATCCCGTTATGGATTCCGCTACCACGGACCATAACTGAATTCTATGACTGCATGCACCACGGAAGCCTGTATTGCATTCCTTCATAATAGAAGTCTATGGCCTGATGTTACAGTTATTGACAGGTCTATGGAGATATAATATGGAACAAGAAATAAAGAAATATTACTAATAGACTTGTGAACACTACTTACTATTACTTAACCAAGTTGACGCAATAAGATTATACAATGAGCTTACAGGACGTAATTACCACACACAGGCGTTTTTTTTGGTCCCCGTGGCTCCCATCTCTGAGTCCGTCCCCCCCCCTCCAGGTTTTTTACAGCTCCCCATTTTTGTTCACAACCTGTCTGTTATCCAAGAACCTGTTGGCCTCCCCCACCCCTCATACAGACTCTTGAGCAATGGCTTATTTAGCATTTTATTGCAGTTTGCTCTCATTTACACATCTGGTGTGCTTTATTGTTCACTCCCTATCGGCATATGTAATGCCTGTATTACACAAGCTAATTGAGCAAGTCCTCATTTGCTGGCAGCACATCGTGCTATCTAATAGTGACCTGCCGCCGGCAAATGACTAGACTGCATGCTGGACAAGCGATGGCACAATGATATAACTGAGATCGCTTCATGTAATAGTAGAGCTCTCCTCCCCCAGTAAGCAGGCGATTGCCGGGAGGGAACATGATCCACCCCGTCAGATGAACTCCGATTAAAAAAATAAATAAAAAATCTGTGCCAAAACAGACATTTTCTGGTCGCCTTGCCTCACAAAAAGTGCAATACCTACCAAGTGATCAAAAAGGCGTGTTTTGCCTAAAATGTTACCCATCATCTCATCCTACAAAAAATGACACCCTACCTAGGACAATCGCCCAAAAAATAAAAAATATGGCTCTCAGAAAATGGCAACACAAAAACAAGATTTTATTCTGTTCGAAAAGGTTTCCACTGTGTAAAACTTACCCAATATGTCCATCATTTTTATATTTATCGCCGCGTCCGTAACAACCTGCTCAAAAAAATATCACATTTATATGCCCCCTCAGGTGAATGCTGTAAAAAAAAAAAAAAAAAAAAAACTTGCCTCACAAAAAGTGTAATACCAAAAAGTCTTATGTACCCCCAAAATGGTACAAATGGAAACGTCAACTTAACCCGCAAAAAATGAGCCCCCACAATCGCTTAAAAAAATAAAAACCAATAGCACCCATAAACCAATCCAGCAAAATCTGCGCTGCAAAAGCCATATGGCACTCCTTCTATTCTGAGTCCTGCCATGTGCCCCCACAGAGTTTACTACCACATATGGGGTGTTGCCGTATTCAGGAGAAAGCGGGTAACCGATTACGAGGTGCTTTTTCTCCTGTTATCCCTTGTGAAAATAAAAAATTTGGGGCTAAAGCAACACTTACACAGCCAAGTGTTTCCAAATTCTGTTAAACGCTTAAAAGTGCTCAGTACACCCCTGGGGTCACTTTTTAAGGATTTCCACTGTAAGGGCACGTCAGGGTCTCTTCAAATACAAAATGGCGCTTAAAAGGCATTCTAGCAAAATCTGCCTCCAAAATCCATATGGCGCTCCTTTCTTCTGACCACTGCCATGTGCCCATAGGGCAGTTTACCACCACATATGGGGTATTTCTGTAAACTGCAGAACAAGAGTATTATATATTGAGGTTTATTTTGCTGTTAACTCTTACTGTGTTGCAAGAAAAAAACGGATTAACATAAAATAGCTACCAAAAAAGTGGAATTTTGAAATTTTACCTCAATTTTCTTTTAATTCTTGTCAAACACCTCGCGTTAACAAAGTTTATAACATCAGTGTTGAGGGGTGAATTTGAGGGGTGTAGTTTCTAAAATGGGGTCATTTATGGGTGGTTTTCATTATGTAAGCCCCCTCAAAATCACTGAATTGGTGCTAAAAAAAATAAAAAAAATTGAAAATTTGAAAAAATTTCTTCTAACGTCCTAAAAAAATAAAATAATTACAAAATGATGCCAACATAAAGCAGACATATGGGGAATGTTGATTGATAACTATTTTATGAGGAATTACTATCTATTTTAAAAGTTAGAAACATTTTAATTTAGAAAATTGTGAATTTTTCCAAATTATTGGTACATTTTGGATTATTTTATAAATAAAGGTGAAATATATCGACTCAAATTTACCACTCTCATGAAGTACAATGTGTCACGAGAATGGCTTGGATAAAGTGACACATTTTAGATTTTCAAAAATTTGCCTGGGATTTAAGGTGAAAAGTAGTTCGGTACTGAAGGGCTTAAGCCTGCTTAAAAATAACAATTGCCCCAATGAACAAGCTCATTCATCGTGCAGTCGTGGCAGTATTAGGCCACTTGCACACGAACCTATTTTCTTGTGTCGGTTCCGTTATTTATTTTTGGCAGACCGTATGCAGAACCATTCATTTCAATGGGTCCGTAAAAAAAAAAAATTACTGTGTGCATTCTGTTTCCGAATTTCCGTTTTGCAAAAAAGTAGAACATGTCCTATTAATGTCCGCATTACGGACAAGGATAGGACTGTTCTATTAGGGGCCGGCTGTTCTGTTCCGTAAAATACGTGTGCAAGAGGCCTTACACTGCAAGATTTGTATGAATGCTTGTTAGCGATCAATCTGCTGAAAAATTGGCAGGTGTAATACAGCCTAAAGCCTCCTGCACGCGACCGTTCCCCCCCCCCCCCCGTTACTGGCTGTTTTTTGCGTTCCGTATACGGAACCATTCATTTCAATGGTTCCACAAAAAAACCTGAATGTACTCTGTATGCAATCCATTTCCGTTTTTCCGTTCCGTTGAAAGATGGAACATGTCTTATTATTGCCCGCAAATCGCGTTCCGTGGCTCTATTCAAGTCAATGGGTCCGCAAAAAAAGGAACACATACGGAATGCATCCGTATGTCTTTCGTTACGTTTTTTTTGCGGAATCATCAATTGAAAATGTTATGCCCAGATTTATATATGTAATTACTGTATATGCCATAAGGAAAAAACGGAACGGAAACACAATGGAAACAAAAAACGGAACAACGGATCCGTGAAAAACAGACTGCAAAACACTAAAAAAGCCATACGGTTGTGTGCAGGAGGCCGATACAGGATAATCACAGACCTATTTCCTGGGAGAACCAGAGTAAACTAGAACAAAGAGCTAAGGCTACTTTCACATTAGCGTTCAGAGCGGATCCGTCTGGGGTCTGCCCAGACGGATCCGCTCATATAATGCAGATGATGGGATCCGTTCAGAACGGATCCGTCTGCATTATATTTTAGAAAATATTCTAAGTGTGAAAGTAGCTCAGACGGATCCGTCCAGACTTTACATTGAAAGTCAATGGGGGACGAATCCGTTTGAAAATTGAGCCATATTGTGTCATCTTCAAACGGATCCGTCCCCATTGACTTACATTGGATCCGTTTGCCTCCGCACTGCCAGGCGGACACCCGAACGCTGCAAGCAGAGTTCAGGTGTCCACCTGCTGAGCGGAGCGGAGGACAAACGCTGCCAGACTGAGGCATTCTGAGCGGATCCGCATCTACTCAGAATGCATTAGGGCTGGACGGATGCGTTCGGGGCCGCTTGTGAGAGCCTTCAAACGGAACTCGCAAGCGGATCCCCGAACGCTAGTGTGAAAGTAGCCTTAGTATATAGTAATGACATGTATTCCATTCAGATTTAAACCCGCATACCAGTCTCTGAATTTCAGATTCACACAAAATACTTTTTATTATATAAAATATAATGCAATAGAAGGTTTCCAATTTTTAAAAACCTTTGTTTCCACCATTGCAGACTGGAGCTGTTCTTTAGGCTAGTTTCACACTAGTGCTAGGGAGATCCAGCAGGGAACAACCTACCGCGTCTCTCTGGATCCGGCAGTGCCGGAAGCTACGTGAATGTCGTCTGGCCCATTGACTCTCCTGGAGACTGGCACAGATGCGGCCGCAACCCGTCAAATATGCTGAGAATTGGCCTGACAAATGTGTGTATATTTGCCGAGTTGTGGCCGGATCTTCGCTGGTCCCCATTATAGTTAATGAGGCCGGACAGCATTCACGTAGCTTCTGGCTATGCCAGATCCAGAGAGACCCAGCAGGCTGTTCCCTGACGGATCTCCCGAATGCTACTGTGAAACTATCCTTAGTTTCCTACACAGCCGGATGGCCAGGAGTGCCACCTTGTAGGAAGGATGTAGAGGGAGACACTGCAGTGAAAACCAGTAAAACCACCCAAAAGGAGATGGTCATGAGCTGAGAGCCCTCTGTGCCAGACCAAAGTGATGCCCAGCTGGTTATATGGAGAGATCTTCATTAAAGGGGTTGTCTCACTTCAGTAAGTGGCCTTTATCATGTGAAGAAAGTTAATACAAGGCACTTACTAATGTATTGTGATTCTCCATATTGCCTCCTTTGCTGGCTGGATTCATCTTTCCATCACATTATACACTTCCCAGGGGTTACGACCACTCTGCAATCCAGCAGCAGTGGTCGTGCTTACACTATCTATAGGAAAGAAGCCGGCCTCTCTGGTGGCTGGGACCATGGGAGTGCGGATAGGCTGGTTCTTTTCCCTGTAGTGTGCAAGCACGGCCACCACTGCTGGATTGCAGAGTGGTCATAACTAGTGTTGAGGGAAGTGAGCTTGGGAAGCTTCGGAATAATACTGTACAGAGATTCGTCTCCGCACAGTATTAGAATGTATGGGCTCCCATGAGCGGTAGTAAGTTATTCGCGAGGTCGCTCGTGACTTCATTGAATCACTTCGGTAGTTGAATTTTAAAGTGGTAAGCCACTTGAAACCGAACTCTGCTTCGGTTCTGACTGGTACTAGAAGCTGAGTTCGGTTTCAAGTTTTAGGGTCTATTCACACGTCTGTATGTGTTTTGCGGATCTGCAAAACAGACACCGGCAATGTGCGTTATGCATTTTGTGGACCGCCATCACTGGCTCTGTCATAGAAAATGCCTTTTCTTGTCCGCAATTGCGGACAAGAATAGGACATGTTTTAGTTTTTTTGCGGAACGGAAGTGCAGATCTGCTAATGCGGATGTGGACAGCACATTCCGTCCCCATTTGAAAATGAATAGGTCCGCACCTGTTCTGCAAACTTGCCGAACGGATGCGGACCCATTTTGCGGACGTGTGACTGGACCCTTAGGTCCCTTTCACACGAGCGTGGTTTCCGCACGGGTGCAATGCGTGACGTGAACGCATAGCACCCGCACTGAATCCTGACCCATTCATTTCAATGGGTCTGTGCACATGACCGTTGTTTTTCACGCATCAGTTCTGCGTTGCGTGAAAAACGCATTGCATCCGCAAGCAAGTGCTGGTGCGATGCGTTTTTCACTGATGGTTGCTAAGAGATGTTGTTTGTAAACATTCAGTTTTTAACACGCGCGTGAAAAACGCATCAAAACGCATTGCACCCGCGCGGAAAAAAACTGAACAACTGAACGCAATCGCAGACAAAACTGACTGAACTTGCTTGCAAAATAGTGCGAGTTACACTGAACGCACCCTGAACGCATCCGGCCCCAATCCACCACGCCCGTGTGAAACCAGCCTTAAAGTGGTTTTCCACTTTAAAAATAAATTACCAAAGTTATTCAATTAAGTCAGGCGCAACTTTCCGAATAACTAACTTCCGCTCATTGGAGCCCATACATTCTAATACTGTACGGAGACTAATCTCCGTACTGTGTTATTTCGACGTTTTCAATGAAGTGAATTCGGATGAAGCATCCGAAGCTCCCTTCACTCAACTCTAGTTACAACCATGGAAACGAGCAGTGTATAATGTGATGGAAAAATGAATCCAGCCAGCAAAGGAGGCAATATGGAGAATCATAGACATTAGTAAGTGCCTGGTATTCATTTTTCTTTACATGATAAATGCCAGTGAGACAATCCCTATAATTTTCATTGATCCAGGAGTCGCATGTGAACTTGTTTGAGGAATCGTACACTTTCAATACATACATAGAAATGATGAAATGCAGTGGAAGGACTTGTAGAGAAATGGTGTGGATTGCGGACCCGTAACACTACATCCTGACCGTTAACGATATATTAGGGAGTTGTTATTTAGGCAACTAGTCAGTGTATATTTTAGCAGCTCTCCAAATAATACATCTCCACTTTATAATTTCCTATTTATGAGCTGGAAACAAATCCTTGAGCTCTCGATCTGCGGAGGGCGGCTGCTGACTGTCCCAGCACATGTCCCTGTTGTGTCACACTGCTCTCAATAATACATGAACCTTTACCGGCAATGTTTCCAGATAACAGGTGCGGTGCCTACAGGGCTCCCCTCTAAGCCCCTCTCAATGGGAGGAGCAGTGCAGATCCTGAAGGCCACATTGCCTAATCCTTTGTGCCGTCAAGTGGAGTAAATGAAAGTTCAAATCCACACCGGCACATAGCTGGCATAGGCCTGAGTTTCTGCCTTCAGATGCACCCGGTTTATTAAAAGGCGCAAGCCTCTAAATTTGGCACATTCTGCGACAACGAACTTTATACTGCGACTGGTGTAAGTAACGCCAGCCTGTTAAAAAATACCAGGAGGAAAGTGCTAAAAAAAAAGAGGAGGGGGGGGAAGCGGTGGCATTTTACAAAGTTTCTTACATAAACTCGTACAACCGATTTATGCAAACACTGTTGAAAGTAGCCCTGCAAAAAGTTCAGTACAAGGATAGGCATTGTTACAATGGATCCGCCAAAAAAACAAACGGATGCAACACGGATGTCATCAGTATTTTTTGCGGACTGAAAAAATACTTGCGGTTGTGTGAATGTAGCCTAAAGCTGATCATTTACCTCAGTTCACATCTAAAATCCATCTCGAAAGACAAAATGGATAATCGACTCGCTGAGGAATCTGGTTACATGCTGCCCGTAGAGGTCTAGAGAGCAGTAGTGAACTGCTAGAGAGAGAAAGGTAGAGATACAGGTGCGCTGCTGCTGGCTCTAGTAAGTTTTCTCTCACCCCAGTGCTGGATTCACGGCTACACTGCTCAGTATTGCTGTGTAGTGTCCTCCATGCTTCTTCTGCCTCCGGGGGTATACTACAGAGATGGCAGAGCAGGATCGCCTCTGTGTACAGTATAGCAGCTAGTCTACAACCACTCAAGGAAGACCATATGAGATGGCACCTCTGGAGGAGCATACTATTGGAAAATGCTGAATATAAGTCATGTAATGGGCAGGTATAGTGTTATCCTCACACACACCACACATTTTATATCTCATGTATTTTAGAAGTATAGAGAAAGGATGCAAATGAGCTCTTAACCAGCTCTACCTCTAATGCTATCCGATGTAAGGCGGATATCCTGTAACATTTTTGACCATTTAAACAGTCCTTGAGACATGACGCTGATATAAAATAAGTCAGCATCTCATCTGCAGGCAGCTTTTCAGGGTGATTGTCCCTCGTCAGTGCAGAGCAGAGAGTACTGGCTTAACTGGGTGAGAGGCCAAGTCAGGATTTGGGAGGTTTCTAACTCTCCTTGGGTAGAGAATTCGAGGAGCATGTGTGGCCTATAAGGCTACTTTCACACTAGCGTTTAACTTTTCCGGTATTGAGTTCCATCATAGGGGCTCAATGCCTAGAAAAAAACTCTTCAGTTTTGTCCTCATTCATTGTCAATGGGGACAAAACTGAACAGAACGTTGGGCTCCAAAATGCATTCTGTTCCATTTAGTTGCGTTCCCAGACCGGAGGGCAAACCGCAACATGTTGTATTTTAGGGTAACCTTTGTAGCGCATTGTATTTGCTTGCCTTTCTGCCATGCTGCTCTTACCTTTTTTTTAATTTTCAAAAGCGAATTTCATTGGGTCGAAGGCTCTGCGACATCTCTAACCTTGTGGTTTCCAAAGCAAACAGCCTTTACACATAGCCGGCAGCGGATTAACAGTGGCTTGATATACAGTGTCATAAGCGAGAACTGACATCGTCCTCTTTAAAGCAAGAAAACATTCTCACTAATGTCAGCGCTGTACAGTTTTATGGGAACCTATAGGAGTTATCTGCTTATCTATATGGTGTTTCCTAGCTGCACCTAATGAGGGATTACATTGCTCATGTATAATGCCTGCTGGCCAATGGGCACGGGTGACTTCCAGGGTACGAAGTATCTGACTGAGACGCTTGTGATTTAGTTCCTTCCCTTCTGAACAGAGCAACGGATGCGGACAGCATTTTCTTGCAGGGCCGTTGAAATGAATGGGCTCTTATTCCGTTCCGCAAATTTGCGGAATGTATGTGAATTACAAAATACTGACGTGCGAATGGACCCTTAGGCCTCATGCACACAACCGTTTTGTTTTTTGCGATCCGCAAATTGCGGATCTGCAAAACATGGAAGCCGCCCGTGTGCCTTCTGCAATTTGTGGAGCGGAACAGGCGGCCCATTGTAGAAATGCCTTTTCTTGTCCACAAAACGGACAAGAATAGGACATCTCATTTATTTTTATTTTTTTGGGCGGGGCTACGGAACGGAGCAACGGATGCGGACAGCACACAGAGTGCTGTCCCGCATCTTTTGCGGCCCCATTGAAGTGAATGGGTCCACATCCGAGCTGCAAAAACTGTGTAGCTCGGATGCGGACCAGAACAGTCTTGTGCATGAGGCCTCAGTCTGTTCGGTCATCACTGCCCACACCATCCTGGTGCAGACAGCAGTAACTGAACGGAGCTCCCAAGCTGCGCTAATACGGTGCTCCGGATCACCGCGGCAGCCCACCACTGACTGAAAGCCACTTAATGTCTTAGATACAGAGGTCCCTAGTGACTGACATCTAGGCAGAGGGACATGGCAACCAAGGCCTAACATGACTATATTACCTGTACAGCAGACACAGCCTAAGGCTACATGCACACGACCGTATTTTGTTTCAGTGTCCGATCCGTTTTTTTTGCGGATAGGATGCGGACCCATTCATTTCAATGGGTCTGCAAAAAACAAGGACCGCACACAGTGTGCTGTCCGCATCAGTATGTCCGTTCCATTGCTCCGCTAAAAAAATAGTGCATGTCCTATTTTTTTCTAGTTTGCGGACAAGGATAGGCATTATTACAATGGATCCGCAAAAAAAACGGATGCCATACATAACATCATCCGTTTTTTTTGTAAAAAAAAGTTAATAAAGTTTTTAATTAAAATATATATATTTTTTTTTTCGTTTAAAGTGGTTTTATTTTGTGTAGGTGGTAGAAAAAACACACACATTATCACACTGTTTGCATGAACCCTAATAATAAAGATAACATGTTAAACCGCCCCATGTAGAATGTAAAAAAGCAGAGTTCTGGCTCTTGGAATGCAGCGATATAAAGAGACTTGCTGTTATTGTGCAAAAGTAGTAAATAACACATTCTGTAAAAACGGCACATGTTTATTATCAATATAATTGTACTGAGCCACAGAATACCGGTATTATGCTAGTTATGCCGCATGCTGAATGTTGTCAATTTAAAATGCAAAAAACACTGGCGGAACAGCGACCCCCCTCCCCGTTTACACCCCAAAGCCGAAAGGTAATAAAAGTTAATATTTTATATATACTCCAAAATGATGTCCCTAAAAAATTCAAATTCACCTTGCAAAAAAATAACCAAGCTCTCATACAACTGCATTGACAGAGAAATAAAGCTATGGCGAGTTATTTGTAATCCTCCTTGGCTGAAAGTTCTCTTCAAAAAGAAAAAATGTACTGCAGCTCCGCGCTGCATTTCGGAAATTGTGTCCTAGAGGCATGTCGCCGTCATATGGCATACAGCACCTGTGTGGCTCTGTTATGTTTCCTTGCATTGGGTTGCATCACTAGGCTGAGAGATCTTCACGCTGGCTGAACTTTGATCTGTGTCGGGCGTGTAAGCAGTAGGCCAAAGGTTCTGCAACATGTTAGTGCGAAACTAGGTAAAAGAGCGTGTCCTGCCCAGGTGGATTACGTATGCTTCCTAGAATGCCGATGTAATGCTTTTGGTGACCTCTCTGCATCATTTCCGCCCCATTCTTTAATGTGTCCCTGTACTTTGGGGATATGTTTGTCATAGTAACATATCACAGGTTATGATCGGTGGTGGAGCCCAAGTGCTGAGACCCTCCCCAGATTGCTTGAATGAGGAGAGAGAGAAGTGCTCCCATAGCACTCTGTCTCCGCGCTGCAGGAGGTGGACACAGTGGACCTGTCTTAATTCCAGCTCTTGCAGCAAGGAGAGAGCGCACGATATGCGAGCACTTCTCTCTCCTCGTTCTACCGATCAGCAGGGGTCTCGGCACTCAGACCCTCACCAATCAAAACTGTTGATCTGTCACTGACATATCAAACGTTTTCCCAAAGTACAATGCTGCGTTTAAAGGGGTTGTCTGGGTTCAGCCCACACTTTCACCCAGGCAGGCCGCTGTATCGAGTAGGGCCAAGGCTTTTTAGTTTATAAGAACACACTGCCGCCCAGCTGTGTTCCCAGTGACGTACCGGCTCTGATGGGCGGGCTTTACCTATCTTTTGCCGAGCGGAGTCAAGGATGGGAAGCGCTTCCGTGGGCTTTGGGGTCCGTACCTCTGCACCATTAAAAGATGGCACATGTTCTGTCTTAGGCCGTCAGTGGATTAACACTCAGTGCACACGAGGCACAGAAAGAAACACATTAACCTTTTATTTTATTTTTTTCTTTATATAATTGACTGTATAACCTCTTTTAATATCAGTAGCTGTGATTATTTTTTATTTTTTTTATTCAGATATATAAAAAAAATTGTGATCTGTAGGTGCCTGTGTAGTAAGCTTTGCTATTTCTTTCTGCAGGAAGAAAAATGGGAAAACGCCAGTACAAAACAATGAGGTGAGTATCGTGATCCACTCGAGAATTGTTCATGTAGCTGAATGATGTCGGAAAGAGACCATTCGCAGTCACATGGTGAAGCGGCTTGTCTGGTGTCACTCAGACTTTGAGCCATATTTATCAAAACTGTCTAATAGAAAAATTGGCCATTTTGCCCATTGCAACCAATAAAAGTTCAGCTTTAATTTTTCAAGAGCACTTTAACCCATTCACTAGATCAGGCGTACATGTGTCGGGTCTATAAAGATGACGCCCGCTCAGCAGCTGGCTCAATGGGACAGAGTCTTTGATTGGTGATAACGCCAGTTGTGGACTTTTAGTCCCTCAGATGTTGTGATCAATTGTGACCACGGCACCTGAGCAGTTATTTTCTAGTGCTCCCAGTGACTGAACAGTTCTACTGCTCCGAGATCGAGGGGAACCGTTTGGTTGCAATGGCAGCTTCGGGCCTTAGAGGCCTGCCATAACGAAATTCATATCCAGCCCAGCCTGAGAACATATTCTACTAGGACTGCAATGGTAAATCATTTAGATCTATGGCATAGGTGATCAGATGGGGGCTTGTATTTGTCCCACAAGCTCTCTTATAGCTATGTGAATGGGAAAATAAAAAAAGTCATGGCTCCGCAAAGGCAGGATGTAAGAATCGGAAAGTTGCTGCGGCATGAAGTAGTTAAGTGGGTTTTCCCAGTCCCCCACCAGAGCAACACCCCTTTAATTCGTTGTCCCCTATAAGCATGCATGGGAAGAGGAGAACAAAGAAATATTTGGTAGCAGCTGATCTCCTGGCATAACAAAGGGCCTTTTAAATTGAAATTGAACCCGCTCAAATCTTGTATCTCCCATCAGCTCCCAACATTTGTACAGTTAGCTTAAAGGGGTTCTCCAGAAATTTGATATTGACGGTCTAATCGACTTCCGGCACCCCCTCTGATTAGCTGTTCGAAGAGATCCTTGTGCTTACTGGAGCTCCGGTGAGCACTGTGGACTCCTCACAGCGCCGTACATTGTATAGTGGCTGTGCTTGGTATTACATCTCGGGCCCATTCACTTGAATAGTACTGAGCTGCACCTAGGGCTCTAAGAACATCATTCACATGACCTATGTGGTAAGGCCTCTTCATACAGATGATCAGCAGGGGTACCTGGAGTCGAACCCCTGTTGAACTGATATTGATGTCTTATCCTGAGGATATCAGATTCACAGAAAACCCCTTTAAAGGTGTTGTCTAGGGTTAGGTTTCCAGAAACACCTCTACACCTATCAGATTGTCTTTGGTATTGCAGCTAACCCCCCATTCACGCCAGTGGAGCTGAGCTGCAATACCAGACACAACCTGTGGACACATATTATGAAAAAATAAAAACATAGCTCCCGTTCAAAGTGTATTGGCCTAGCGCAGCTACTACACCCTGAACAGCGCTGTGCCTCCTCTTCCATTCAGAGTGCTAGTTCCAGCGCTGTAGGCTACAGGGAACAGCTGATCAGTGGGGGTGCTCGGTGTGTAACCTTCCACCAATTGGATACTAAAGGGGTATTCCCATCTTAGACCATGGTGGCATATCGCTAGGATATACCCCATTGTCTGATAGGTGCAGGTCCCAGCGGTGGATATAGAGAAGGGAGCGCTGTGGCTGGAGGACCCCAGATTTCCCGGGGTCCGTCCACGACAAAGCGCTAATTCCCGGCTTTCCCATTAAAGTGAAGGAAAGCGCACTGCGCGTGCGCGGCCCGTGCTCCCATTCATTTTTATGGAGCAGATGGCAATAGCAGAGTCGGCGCTCGGCTATTTTCGGTGGCCCCATGGAAATGAATGGAGGGCGGCTGCGCATGCGCAGTGCGCTCTCCTTCACTTTCAGGGCTCCGTTCTCAGTATAGGTGCAGATCCCAGCGGTGGGACCTGCACCTATAAGACAATAGGGGCATATCCTAGCGATATGCCCCCATTGTCTGAGATGAGCGAACCCCTTTAATGACCTGAGGATCGGTCATCAATATCAGGATCCTGGAAAACCCCCTTTAAAAGTCACATTGAATATCCTTTACGGTTTTTGAGCATCATGTTACAGAGCAGGAGGAGCAGATTTATACATGGTGAAACCGCTCCAAAAGACCACCCCAATGTCCAGACCACATTTCATGGTGTTCAGTTGCATTATGTATAATACATACTGGCCATCTACTTTTGGAGGACCACCCTTGGTTTGAATCTGTGCTCCCTTAGGAGTCCGGTGGGCAGTCTTGGTGATTGCCGGCTGTCTCTGCAGCAAGAAGCTGTCAGTAACTAGAGATTGACATCAATATAATAGAATTTATACCGACTCTTGTCTCTCAAATCTATATATCCGTTTGCTCAGCTCCTCCTGTATAGCGTGCTGCCTGCTGGCAGTGTTGTCAGCGTGACCGCATCCCTTTAATTTATTCAGTTACTAAATATCCATGTGAAGAAAGCTTTATTGTATATGAAAAGTGTAAGTTTTTAGGTTCTTTGTTTCTGTTTGAATTCATTCGGTGCCCCCGTCAGATTGACATTCAGATTCTAACCTGATTACTTGAATTTCTCACATGAAGAATTTACATCAATTGTTTTTGAATGTGCGATATATCATTTTTACAGAAAGATGGAAAAAAGGAAAAAGCAGTGGTGGACCGACTTTTCTTTGCCAGGATTGGCCGCATCCTGAAAATATTAGTCCCTAAAACATTCTGTAAAGAGGTGGGTATTTGACGTATTACCTATTAAATGGGTATTCTCATCTTAGATATTTATGTAAATCCACAGCCTATACTATAAATGTCTGATAAATGTGGATCCCGCCTCTGAGACCCCCACATGTGTGTAGGACGGTGTTCCCCCAGCGCTGTCCTGGTCCACTGGCCTCCACCTAGATGAATGCAAAAGTGACAGAGATAAAGACCCTTTACACTGCTCCATTGAGCAGATGATTGTCGGGAAGGAAGTGTTCCTTCCAGACAGTTCCCTGCTCCTCAGTGGAGTAGAGTGCTGCATGTAAATGCAGCAATCTCCTCCACAGTATGGGGAGGAGCAATCGCTAATGCCATAGCTCGTCCCCATCCAGATTTATTGTTTGCCGGCAGAAGAGAGTTGTTTAGACACCACGATCTGCTGCCGGCAAATGATGATTTATGTGTCCGCATGGACGATCTTAACTGGAGAAGAGCGAAGCTTCGCTAAATTTTTTTTATAATACTGTACTGAGTCGTCTCCGTACAGTATTAGAATGTATGGGCTCCAATGAGCCGAAGTAAGTTATTCTCGAAGTCGCGTGTGACTTCGTTGAATAACTTCAGTAATTGATTATTACAATGAAAAGCCACTTTAAACTTAGAACCGAACTCTGCATTAGTTCCGAGTGGTACCTTGGAACTAAAGCAGAGTTTGGTTCCAGGGTTTTTTCACTGTAATAATCAATTACTGAAGTTATTCAACAAAGTTGCGCAACTTCATGAATAACTAATTTTGACTCATCGGAGCCCATACATTCAAATACTGTACAGACACGAATCTCTGTAGAGTATTAGCGAAGTGACTTTGCTTATATCTATCAATAGCACATCAGGTAATCTGAAGCACCTTTACACTGGCAGATCGTTCCTCCGAATGCTTGTTATCGATTATCTGCCTGATTGACGGCAGTGTAACAGGACCATTGGAGAAACGGATGTGCTTACTGTAAAACATTTCCATAACTCATTGACTTCTATCGGAATTATGGAAGTGGCGAGCTCAGCAGTTTTCGTAATCTTGACCACCTTAATTCAGGCAGAGGGCTGTGGTGGGGTTTGCTTTAACGTTTTCCTGTGTTGGTCATTTAAAGGGTTTCTACCACTTCGGTTTCACATATTTAGCTGTCAGACACTAGCGATCCGCTAGTGTCTGCTCTGCCCAACCATCCTAATATAATTGCTTTTGGGGCAGCCGTTTTGCTAAAAAAAAAGAACTTTTATTAATATGCTAATGAGCCTCTAGGTGCTATGGGGGCGTCATTAGCACCTAGAGGCTCCGTCTACCTTCAGAAACTACCGCCGCCGAGCGCGTCCCTCCAGCCCGCCCATCTCCTCCTGAATGCGATCCTCCTTGTGAGCGCCTGTATTCGGCGCATGCGCAGTGAATGTCTGACAGCTTCCCTGCTCAGACATCTCCACTGCGCCTGTTCCTCAGAGCACTATGGCGTCATCGCGCAGGCGCAGTGGAGATGTCTGAGCAAGGAAGCGGTCAGACATTCACTGCGCATGCGCCGAATACAGGCGCTCACAAGGAGGATCGCATTCAGGAGGAGATGGGCGGGCTGGAGGGACGCGCTCGGCGGCGGTAGTTTCTGAAGGTAGACGGAGCCTCTAGGTGCTAATGATGCCCCCATAGCACCTAGAGGCTCATTAGCATATTAATAAAAGTTCTTTTTTTAGCAAAACGGCTGCCCCAAAAGCAATTATATTAGGATGGTTGGGCAGAGCAGACACTAGCGGATTGCTAGTGTCTGACAGCTAAATATGTGAAACCGAAGTGGTAGAAACCCTTTAAAGGGTTGTAAAGACAAGTGACGGCCTAACCTCATCGATCAGCTGTTCTGCTCTGAAACTACACAGCTCCGTCCGCAGCGGACATGCTCTTCAATAGGAGCCGCGCTGTAGTAACAGCTCTGTCCACTGCACAATGGATGGCGCGGTTTAGTTTCACACCAGAACATCTGCATAAGGGCTGATGCACACGTCCGTTGCCTGTGCAAAACACAGATCCAGGCTGTGTGGATTACGCATTTTGCGGAACAGAACGTCCTGCCCTCTATAGAATTGTCCTATCCTTGTCCGTAAAGCGGACAAGAATAGGACGTGTACTATTTTTTTTACTGGCCCTCAGAACGGACATACGGATGTGGACAGCACACTGGTGGTGCTGTCCACATCTTTTGCAGCCCCATTGAAGTGAACTGGTCTGCATCTGACCTGCAAAGAATGCGGATCAGATGCGGACCAAGAAAATGCGCGTGTGACCACGAGGCATAACAGCTGGTGTTGGATCCCTTCTGATCAGGTAGTGATGGCCTATAGCGAGGACAGGCCATTGCTTGTAATAGGGAATGGACAACCCATTTAATGCTTGGTATTTGTGTTTCAGAGCGGATATCTGACGCTGATAGCGATCATGCTGGTTGCCCGCACGTACTGTGACATTTGGATGATTCAGAATGGCACTTTTATTGAAAGGTATTTCTAAACCCATTTCTTCACGTGATCTCTCTAATGTTCTTGGATAGTGTTTTTCACAGTCTGAGATTATCATGGGCGAGTGCGGTGGCAACCTCCCCTCCCCATCTTGGGCAGACCTGCGAAGGCAAACATGGTTATCTATATCCCGGAACTCCCTGCTCCGTCTCTCCACGGCCTCTGCTGCGCTCCTAGAATGTGAATTTCCATTTTGACGCTGCTGCAGCCAATCGCCGATTGACGGCTGTTAAAAACGGATGCAAGACATCCAGAAAAACTGGCAGTCTTTACGGCCATAAAAACTGACAGATTTTATTGTTGTGTGTTTTTTTTGTTTTTTTTTTCAGTCTTAATGTAACCTCGGAGATACAAATGTCAAGTTGACATTGTTCATTTCTCTTTTGTTGGATTTTTTCCCCCCACTTAGAATATTATTTCTGTTGCAGCGGAATCATAAGCAGAAGTACAGCCGTTTTCAAGGAGCACTTTTTCCAGTATATTGCTGCAATTCCACTGGTAACACTTTGTGGAAATACCCCGGCTTGAGCGCATGGCACTTGCATTTTTAACTTTTGCAAAACTGCAAGGAGTGAAAAATTCTTGCTTTATGTTGTTAAATACGTTATGTATGAAGAGCCTGCGCTTCTGTTCAGAATAGTATAAATCTAACCCCAACCAACATAGACATTGTGTGCGCCATGGGGTACAGCTTACATGATTATATCTATGTAGTGTGCAGCTTGTTGCATTTGTTTGTATGTTATTAACACTGTGCATGTGATGGTTTGCAGCGCAATCATTGGTCGCAGTAGAAAAGATTTTAAGAAGTACCTTTTGAACTTTATGGCCGCCATGCCTGCCGTAAGTCTGTTTTTATTTTCATCTTGACTTTATTACACTGTTTCAAAATTGATATATTAAACGTGATGTATTAAGTGGGTATTCTATTCTTATGACCTAATATAAGGCTACTTTCACGCTGGCGTTTTGGCTTTCCGTTTGTGAGATCCGTTCAGGGCTCTCACCAGCGGTCCAAAACGGATCAGTTTTGCCCTAATGCATTCTGAATGGGAAAGGATCCGCTCAGAATGCATCAGTTTGCCTCCGATCCGTCACCATTCCGCTTTGGAGGCGGACACCAAAACGCTGCCTGCAGCGTTATGCTGTCCGCCTGACAAAGCGGAGCCAAACGGATCCGTCCTGGCACACAATGGGGACAGATTTGTTTTCTCTGGCACAATAGAAAACGGATCCGTCCCCCATTGACTTTCAATGGCGTTCAAGAAGGATCCGTCATGGCTATAGAAGACATAATACAACCGGATCCGTTCATGACGGATGCATGCGGTTGTATCATTACAACGGAGGCGTTTTTGCAGATCCATGATTGATCCGCAAGAAATGCTAGTGTGAAAGTAGCCTTACCGGATTATGCCATAACTGTATGGTTGAGGAGGGGGGAGGACACGCCTACAGATCTGGAGAACAAAGGTAACAAGAAAGTGGTGATTTCTAACAATGCTGCAGTTTGTGGGAAAGGCAGGATTTTAGTGTTTGGTCCCTTTTTTTAATATATTCAAAGCTTAGTCAGTGGGAGCTGCTTTGTGCTGCCTTGGCTTGTATGAACCATATTCGTATGATTTACTTGTGTTACTTTGTAGACCTTGAGTTCTGTCTCGATGGCTCGGCATCTGTGCACGGTTTGTCCTGTACCAAGCCTGGACGGTGCAGTCAGGAGACGGTCAGGTGATAGCGAGATATCGTGTTACAAGGATAATACATCACCCCATATTCTATGTTTGAACAGTGGCGAATCCGGGCAGAATTCAGTGGAGTTGTGCAAGTGCTTAAAGTTGCATTGTACTTTCAGGAAAGTTTTGCTTTGTCATAGGGACATATCAGAAATTTAGATTAGTAAGGGTTTGGAAAGCTGAGACCCCCACTCATCTCTAGAATGAAGGGAGCGAAGCGCTCACTTAATGTGTTCTCTCTCCTCACCATAGGACTGAGACAGACTCAATAGAAAGTCTATGGGCATGTCTCGTGCAGCGAGAAGAGAGCCGGCTAAGCAAGCGCTTCTCTTCCCTAGTTCTAGAGATCGGTGGGGGTCTCAGCCCTCAAACCCCCATCAACCTAATTTTGTCTGTCATCAAAAGTTTACTGAAAGTACAGTGCCACTGTCAAGAGGACCCATCACCATTGCTGACATGTCTGCTAAAGGGGTTTTTCAAAAAAAAAATGTATACTGGTGACCTATACAAAGGATAGGTCATCAGTATCTGATCTATGGGGTCCGACACCAGGGACCCTCACCGATCAGCTGTTTGAGAGGTCCACGGGTGGTGAGCACTGCGGCCTTCTCGCAGCTTACCCAAAGCCAGTGACACCATTCCCCTTGACAAAGGGGGGTTTCCTTCAGTCTGCCACTGATTGGATAGTGTTAGGCTGTGCAGTGACACCCCCCTAACTGTTAACATTATATTCATAAGTTTGTAGTAGGAGTAAGAGGAACAGAACAATACATTTCTTAGAAATAATGCTGTAGGATTGTAATATTATGGAGAATACAGTTACTTGTGATGACAGTAGAAGGAGTGAACAAACTAATGTTCGGTACCAGCGCTGGAGTGAAGTTTTTTGGGTTAGTAATTACCTTATGTCAGTGTTCGGTTATATTCAGATGGTTGACCGCTCACTCTCTGATGTTGCAGACAGGATGAGATGACTTGTGCGGCGCTTCTCTGAAAGGATTCTTCCTGCTCAACCTCTAAGCATGTACGCCGCCCCGGCCGGTGGCTGGCGTGCACGCGAGGGAGCTATGATGGTGCGGGGTTCCGGGACGTGCGGCGTGACGTCACGACTGTCCTACGGGGTAATCCAGAGACCAAAAAGATCCTACGCGTTTCGAAACCTACGGGTTTCTTCGTCAGGGATAGTTGTTCTACCTGTGCTCTGGGTTTAAGTAGGTGCCCGGTCCCTATAGCAGCCGCTCAAAATTAAATCACCCTGCTAAGATATTATATTATATATAATCCCAAATAGATAGAACGTGGCAATTACCTACTTATAATAAACATCAATTTGATTTTAATTAGATTTTAAAATGTAGGTATTTTAGGTATTTTAAAATGCAAATAGTTCCATCTCTCGGTTCAGGCCATTGGGTGCCAGAGTTCAATCTGAACATCCATTTACTTTCACATCTGGACAATTGTTTAATAATATCTCCGCCTCTCGGATTTGGTTTTATTTTTTCAATGCCCCCAAAATAGGAACCGACAATTTCCTGCATGGTATTGGGTATAGTGGCGGGACAGAGGGTGATCATCATATTTTTTGTTTGTTATTGAGATGTTCCCCCATCCTAGTTTTTAGTTTTAGTTTTAGTTATTGAGATGTTCCCCCTTAAAAGCTGCCACCTACCCACGTGGCTTACAAACATCCCTCGCAGCCAATACATCAGGTTACGCAGAAACTGCACAAGTATTGGTCATTTTGAGGAGGAGACTAAAGATCTCAATATTAAATTTATTGAAAAAGGGTACAAAATGGAGGACTTGGAACCCACCATTAAACAAATAAGAGAGGTAGATCGCAACTCACTATTGAAGAATAAAGTGCAGAACCCAAAACAACCTGCTACGAACCCATCTATTGATGCCCCTATTAAGATCCCCATAATTACGGGTTATAATGAAGGGGCTATAATTCTTAAAAGAATTGTTAAGAAACATTGGGAAATGTTGCGACAAGACAAATTAATAGGTGATAAGATCCCAAAAAATCCCACATTCATCTTTAGAAGATCATTAAACTTGTGCAATATGGTAGCACCCACTGTGAGACTACCCCAAACCAAAAAATTAAACCATCTGACACATAAAGGTTTCTTCCCATGTAAAATGTGTAATAACTGTAAAAAAATTAAACATGGCATAACTAAATTCCCCATAACAGAAATAGGGGATAACCATCATAAATACAAAATCAATCAATATATCTCATGCAATACCCGAGGTGTTATCTATTTCATAAAATGTCCATGTTTAAAAATATATGTGGGTCGAACCAAACGTGAACTAAAAACTAGGATGGGGGAACATCTCAATAACATAAACAAAAAATATGATGATCACCCTCTGTCCCGCCACTATACCCAATACCATGCAGGAAATTTTGTCGGTTCCTATTTTGGGGGCATTGAAAAAATAAAACCAAATCCGAGAGGCGGAGATATTATTAAACAATTGTCCAGATGTGAAAGTAAATGGATGTTCAGATTGAACTCTCTGGCACCCAATGGCCTGAACCGAGAGATGGAACTATTTGCATTTTAAAATACCTAAAATACCTACATTTTAAAATCTAATTAAAATCAAATTGATGTTTATTATAAGTAGGTAATTGCCACGTTCTATCTATTTGGGATTATATATAATATAATATCTTAGCAGGGTGATTTAATTTTGAGCGGCTGCTATAGGGACCGGGCACCTACTTAAACCCAGAGCATAGGTAGAACAACTATCCCTGACGAAGAAACCCGTAGGTTTCGAAACGCGTAGGATCTTTTTGGTCTCTGGATTACCCCGTAGGACAGTCGTGACGTCACGCCGCACGTCCCGGAACCCCGCACCATCATAGCTCCCTCGCGTGCACGCCAGCCACCGGCCGGGGCGGCGTACATGCTTAGAGGTTGAGCAGGAAGAATCCTTTCAGAGAAGCGCCGCACAAGTCATCTCATCCTGTCTGCAACATCAGAGAGTGAGCGGTCAACCATCTGAATATAACCGAACACTGACATAAGGTAATTACTAACCCAAAAAACTTCACTCCAGCGCTGGTACCGAACATTAGTTTGTTCACTCCTTCTACTGTCTACACAACCTTGGACCGGAGCAGCCGTTATCCAACCAGGTACACAGCAGCGGCTCTGTCTGCCTAGCGCATACAGAGAAAAACTCATACAGCGACAGCGCAGGCACAATTATAAATATATATTCTAAGTTACTTGTGATGGTTGAACATGTCTGGAGTGGTGTCCTCTTCAAATTGTGACTAAGCCTACATGCACACGAACGTTTGTTTTGCGGTCCGCAAAAAAAAAACGGATGACATCCATATGGCTTTTTTTTTTTTTTGTGTGGATCCATTGTAACAATGCCTATCCTTGTCTGCAAAATGGACAAGAATAGAACATGTTCTAATTTTTTTTATTTTTTGCGGGGCTATGGAACAGAGCAACAGATGCGGACAGCACACTGAGTGCTGTCCGCGTCTTTTGCGGGCCCCATTGAAATGAATGGGTCCGCACCTGAGCTGCAAAAAATTTGCCTCAGATGCAGAACCAATCCACGTTTGTGCGTGTGCATGTCGGCTAAAACATTTGTTGCTTTAAATTTGGATACATTAAGGGTCAATTCACACTCGGCAGATTTGTTGCGGACATGTACACAACTAAAATTCTATCCGTACATCTGCAATGAATATGCCGGACGTAAATTCACCCTGAAACGTCTGTTCTGATCTGCCGGCTTTGCTGTGTAATGACGTATGTGCTGCTTGTTTGCAGATCTCATTAGTGAATAACTTCTTAAAATTGGGCTTGAATGAGCTGAAGTTGTGTTTCCGGGAACGGCTGACCAAGCACCTTTATGATGAATATCTGAAGTAAGTGTGTACTGAGTCTGACACATTTCTACATGTGTGAAAAATTGGAATTTACTACATGGAATGATATATAATAAAGAGATAGATATATAATGTGTGTGTATATATATATATATATATATATATATACCAAAAGTTTGGACACACCTTCTCATTCAAAGAGTTTTCTTTATTTTCATGACTGAAAATTCAAGATTTTCCTAAAACATGACGTAAAGTCATGATTTTATGAAAGACACGGAGGCGAATATTTGCTTAACTCTTTCTTTACTGAACATTAGCAGCAAAGATAACTGAAGAAAATGACATCAGTGTAACCATGGTAATAACTCCACCCCCATAGCCCCTATATAAGGCGCATCACCACATGGACACTTCCTCTTTCTTTGTGGTCTTCAACTGACGAGAACCTGGAACCTTGAACGGTCAACCGACAGCCCGAACTGCAGCCGGGAACAACCAAACTGGAATGCAGGAAAGGCGAAAACCTGGAAACAGTTGACGAGGGTGATCAACCTGAAGAGAGAACATAAGATCATGGTAATATGGACACCAACGAACCGAGTATGGAAATCACACCCGGACTCATTCCCTGCGGAGGCAATAAGATATTAAATAACACATATATACGTAACAGTCCAAGAAGGTCACGAGATACCCCAGACCAGATGGGTGGGCATAAAAACAAAGGGAGGGAAATATTCGCCTCCGTGTCTTTCATAAAATCATGACTTTACGTCATGTTTTAGGAAAATCTTGAATTTTATTTCAAGACACGGAGGCTCATATTTGCTAGTTTAAAGCTGAGCAATCACGGAGGAAAAAGCGTGAGGAACAGGTCTAAAATAGAACTCCCGAAAGGTAGCAACTCGGGACCAATCTGCCAACCGTAATACATCCTCTAAACGAGCACCAGCCACGGACATAGAGGTAGCCGCTGCCCCGCGCACCGAATGCGCGGTAAAGATGGACGTGTCGATACCCGACAGGGATAGGATCCATTTAACCCATCGGGACAGAGTGACGCTTGAAACCGGCGCAAAGGGGCGGCGGAAGGAAATGAATAGCTGAGGATCAGTCCCCGAGCGAAAAGCCAGAGTGCGAGCCTCGTACTCCCTGAGACAAGCCACCGGACACAACTGCAGAGAGGACGGGAAGGATGGATAAGCAACGGACTTAATGCCCGTCTTAGTGCGTCGAGAAATATTGAACAAGACTCCCTCCGGTGTAAAATAGCGAGCGTCAATATCCAGAGCTCGGACATCAGAGACGCGTTTACAAGAAATCAAACACAACAGGGTCACTAATTTGGCTGAAAGCTGCCGAAGAGACAACATGGAGTTGGAAGGCCAATCCTCCAAAAACCTGAGAACTGACGCCACGTCCCAAGTGGAAGAAAAACGAGGTCGCGGAGGCCGCGCTAGACGACAGCCGCGCAATAACCTGCACACCAAAGCATGTTGGCCGGCAGGAGCACCGTCAAAACCTGAATGCCTGGAGGAAATGGCAGACCGGTACACATTAAGAGTACGGTAAGCCTTCCCCGCCTCAAACAGAGAAGTGAGGAACTGAAGAATGTCCGTCACAGGGGCAAGTACGGGATCCAAGTCCCGAGAATCGCACCAACGACCCCAGACGTCCCACGCAGCGTGATAGGCTCGTCTAGTGCCTGGGGCCCATGCAGACTCCAACAGACGTCTAGTCTCCGCCGAAAGGCCGAAGGAGTCCCAGGAACCCCTGAAATTCGACAGGCGAGAAGATGAAGTGACCTGTCCAGAAGTAGAGGGTGAGGACGGCCGTAAGGGTCGAGCAGGAGTAGCGGGAAGGATGGCAAGAGCCGAGGTTCTTCCGACAGCAGGTAAAGTAGCTGAGGAAACCAAGACTGCGTTCTCCAGTAAGGCACTATGAGCACCAACTGGGCCTGCTGGCGACACACCTGAGCGAGCACCCGTGGGATGAGCGCGAACGGAGGGAAGGCGTAAGGTAGAGACCCGCCCCAGGACTGGAGGAAGGCATCCACTGCCTCGGCCTCCGGGTCCGGACGCCAGCTGAAGAACCTGGGGAGTTGTGCGTTCAAACGCGACGCGAATAAATCGATGGACAACGGGCCCCAAAGAGATACAATATCCTGGAACACCCCCGAATCCAACTTCCAATCGCTGGAATCTGAAAGACAACGAGAACTCCAGTCGGCCAACGTGTTGTGCAACCCCGGAAGGTACTCGGCCACCACCGATAGCCCCCTGGACAGGCAGAACTCCCAAAAATCTTTGGCCAGAGAAGACAGGACTCTGGAGCGCGTCCCTCCCAGGCAGTTCACGTAACGGACAGCCGAGACATTGTCCATCCGCAACCGCACACACGCCCGAGCCGACCCGTGGGCAAAGCTGCGGATCGCAAAAGATCCCGCTAAAAGCTCGAGAGCGTTGATATGCAGGTGTGATTCGTCCGGGGACCACGCTCCTCCCGTGGACACCCCTTGACAATGGGCCCCCCATCCCATGAGGCTGGCATCCGACTCGATGACAAGGTCGGGACTGGGACCAAAAATGGCTCGGCCATTCCACACCGATAAATTGTGGATCCACCACACGAGTTCGTGCCTGGTTTCCGTGTCCAAGATCAGAGTGTCCGAGAATGAGGCCCCCGCCCTGAGGTGAGCAATTTTGAGCCTCTGAAGGGCTCGATAGTGGAGAGGGGCTGGGAAAATCGCCTGAATGGAAGAAGTTAGAAGACCAATCAGACGAGCCAGTTGACGGAGAGACACCTGCGGGAGAGTGAGAGAATGGCGGATCTCCTTGCGGATCGCCTTGACCTTGGACGCAGGTAAACTGAGTGTTTGACTCCCTGAATCTATGGTGAACCCCAGGAACTCTATGGACGTGGCCGGCAAAAGACAAGACTTCTCCAGGTTGAGAATGAACCCCAAGCCCTGAAGGAGATCTTGAGTCAACCTCAGATGACCCAGTAAAAGGGCCGGATCCTGAGCCATAATCAGGATGTCGTCCAAATAAATGATCAGACGAATTCCTCTCCCTCTGAGCCAGGCCACTGCCGGCTTCATGAGCTTCGTAAAACACCACGGGGCAGATGACAGACCAAACGGGAGGCAGGTAAAACGCCAGATGCGGTCTCCCCAAGGGAACTGGAGAAGACCTCGGGATGCAGGGGCCACTGGAACTGTGAGATATGCATCCTTTAGATCCAACTTGACGAACCAGTCTCCTGGCTGAAGCAGATCCCTTAACAGATGGATGCCCTCCATTTTGAAATGTCTGTAACGAACGAAGACATTCAAGTTCTTTAGGTTTATGACTGGACGGAATTGGCCGCCCTTCTTCTGCACTAGAAACATACTGCTCAGTATTCCCGTGTGAGGATCGGGGGACAGCTCTATAGCCTCCTTCCGGAGGAGGGAAGAAAGTTCTGTATCTAAAAGTGTCTATATCTGGTTTGAACAAGACACTCTCGGGATGGGAGGAAGGTTCGTTGGGGTGGACACCAACTCGATGGTGAACCCCTGGACTGTGGAGATAACCCACTGGTCTGAGGTGATCCTTGACCACGCATGGAAAAAGAAACGGAGCCTTCCCCCAACCTGTAGCGAAATCGGATAAGACACACAAAGACGGCTTACCATATGGGCGTCTGGATCCTGGAGCGCCTCGGAACCCTCTGGAACGGAAGGAACCTCCACGAGACGGGAAGAAAGTTGGCTGGTACTTGGGATCCTGAAGGGACTGACGATAATTAAAGGAGCCTCTGCCCGTGCCTCTGGGCTGGAAATTGGAGCGGCCGGACAGTCGGCCCCTGAGACTGCCGGCCCTGGATGAAAAACGAGACTGGAAAACGCGGCGCATAGAACTCTGCGCCTTATCAAGGGCCGTAAAGGCCCCCACATATTTCCCTAACTCTTTAATAAAGGGATCTCCGAAAAGGAGGCCTTGCGCCTCCTTACCAGACTCAGATAGAGACAGATTCGCTAATTTGGGCTCAATCTTCATTAAGATGGCCTTACGTCTCTCGATGGCAATGGAGGTGTTTACATTGCCCACTAAACATATAGCCCTTTGGGCCCAGCCGCTAAGATCTTCTGGGTCGACCTGCGTGCCCGCTACTCTAGCGGCCTCGGCTAAATCGAAGATTTTAGCCAGTGGGCCGGTTAGATCAAGCAATTTGTCCTGGCAAGCTTTGAGCGCAGAATCAAGCCCCTTGCGGGGGTTGAAACCGGTTTTTGCCAGAAACTGGACCACTTTAGGGTCCACGGTCGGGGTCTCACATATCCTGTTAGGGATTAAGGGACGGGGGCATTCCGCGCGCAGCTTGCTGCGCGCCTCCTTGGAAAGAGGCGTGCGGATCCTAGCCTCAAGATACTGGGTCACATGGGTGGCCGGAAGCCACTCAGAGGACCTTGGGTGGTGAAGTTGGTCAGGGTTAAATAGAGGATCCCCCAAGGGGTCCATAATTGCGTCTTTGACGCTATCAAGCGGCTCAGTAACGACACCCGTTGTCAGAGACGGGTCATCCAAGGCAGTGTCAACTGCGATATCAGCTAACTCGTCCCCTGAGTGAGTAAACCACTCCTCCCCTGCCTCCTCAACAGACTCTGCGTCTGAATCCGATACCGTATCCGGGAGAGCCCGGGCGGTTTTCCAAGATCGCACCCTTTCTGCCGGGCGCGGGTTAGCTCTTTTGCGTGACTTGTTCACGCATTCAGTGGATGGGCCAGAGCCATCATTCAGAAGTGTTCTGGAGGCAGGAGGGGGCATATCCGAAACTGGATGTGACTTAAGGGCCTGTGATATGGACTGTGTCAGAGAAGCTGACATGGTCCCCATTGCCGCCACAATTGCATCGGATATAGACTGCTGTAACTGGGCAGCCTGCACTGCAGTAGAGGGGGCTTCATTAACCCTGAGGGGTGTGGTGGGAGCTACCTGACTAGTGTGTCGGTCCTGGGCAGGAGCGGCAGGGGAAGCTGGCACCAAGGACATGATGAAAAGATCCTGCAGGAGTGAGTCACCCCAACAGAACCAACAGGGGCAGGTACAGGACAATACCGGACAGAAATGCGCGGCGCTGAAGATACAGACTAACCGTAACAGAAGCCGGAAGGCACACAAGAAAAAAAAAAAAAAAAAGCCGGGAATCGGAGAAGGAGTGGAAACCCGAAGTCTCCACCTCCCAGGGATGAGAGCCAATGAGCGAACGCTAGCCGGGTGACGTCAGCAATCCCGCGAGATCACGGCGTCCGGAATCCAAGATGGCACCCGCGAATCTCGCACCTCGCGAGATTACGAGCGCGCGCAGCCCGGGAAGAAGCGGCGAAAAAGGTAAGGCCTAGAGGAGAAAGGGGGGGGGGGGAAATGGCCGAGCAAGGCACAGAATAAGGGAAAAATAATATCAAAGCGCCGGGCACCAGAACCGGAGAAACCCAGCGGCACCAATCGGCCGAATGAAAAAGAGCCGAAACGAAAGAAATAGAGAACTACAAGGAGAGCCCAGACAGGGGGAAAGACAAAAGGAGGACAAATGAGTCCTTTCAAACTAACGGACGCCACGGATGACGTCCGCAAGCAAAAACCCTATCTTATAAAGGGTTAATAGTAAAACACAGGGTAAAGACGCTATACAGATTAAACCAACATAGATTAAAATTATAACCATGTACTTATCTGTGAAGCAGCAAAGAAAGAGGAAGTGTCCATGTGGTGATGCGCCTTATATAGGGGCTATGGGGGTGGAGTTATTACCATGGTTACACTGATGTCATTTTCTTCAGTTATCTTTGCTGCTAATGTTCAGTAAAGAAAGAGTTAAGCAAATATGAGCCTCCGTGTCTTGAAATAAAATTGTAGATTCACACTGAAGGCATCAAAACTATGAATTAACACATGTGGAATTATATTCATAACAAAAGTGTGAAACAACTGAAAATATGTCATATTCTAGGCCAGGGATCAGCAACCTTCGGCACTCCAGCTGTTGTGAAACTACAATTCCCAGCATGCTCCATTCATTTCTATGTGAGTTCTTAGAAGAGCAGAGTAAGTATGCATGCTAGGAGTTGTAGTTTCACAACAGCTGGAGTGCCGGAGGTTGCTGATCCCTGTTCTAGGCTCTTCAAAGTAGCCACCTTTTGCTTTGATTACTGCTTTGCACACTCTTGGCATTCTCTTGATGAGCTTCAAGAGGTAGTCACCTGAAATGGTCTTCCAACAGTCTTGAAGGAGTTCCCAGAGATGCTTAGCACTTGTTGGCCCTTTTGCCTTCACTCTGCGGTCCAGCTCACCCCAAACCATCTCGATTGGGTTCAGGTCCGGTGACTGTGGAGGCCAGGTCATCTGGCGCAGCACTCCATCACTCTCCTTCATGGTCAAATAGCCCTTACACAGCCTGGAGGTGTGTTTGGGGTCATTGTCCTGTTGAAAAATAAATGATGGTCCAACTAAACGCAAACCGGATGGAATAGCATGCCGCTGCAAGATGCTGTGGTAGCCATGCTGGTTCAGTATGCCTTCAATTTTGAATAAATCCCCAACAGTGTCACCAGCAAAGCACTCCCACACCATCACACCTCCTCCTCCATGCTTCACGGTGGGAACCAGGCATGTAGAGTCCATCCATTCACATTTTCTGCGTCGCACAAAGACACGGTGGTTGGAACCAAAGATCTCAAATTTGGACTCATCAGACCAAAACACAGATTTCCACTGGTCTAATGTCCATTCCTTGTGTTCTTTAGCCCAAACAAGTCTCTTCTGCTTGTTGCCTGTCCTTAGCAGTGGTTTCCTAGCATATATTCTACCATGAAGGCCTTATTCACACAGTCTCCTCTTAACAGTTGTTCTAGAGATGTGTCTGCTGCTAGAACTCTGTGTGGCATTGACCTGGTCTCTAATCTGAGCTGCTGTTACCCTGCGATTTCTGAGGCTAGTGACTCGGATGAACTTATCCTCCGCAGCAGAGGTGACTCTTGGTCTTCCTTTCCTGGGGCGGTCCGCATGTGAGTCAGTTTCTTTGTAGCGCTTGATGGTTTTTGTGACTGCGCTTGGGGACACTTTCAAAGTTTTCCCAATTTTTCGGACTGACTGACCTTCATTTCTTAAAGTAATGATGGCCACTCGTTTTTCTTTACTTAGCTGCTTTTTTCTTGCCATAATACAAATTCTAACAGTCTATTCAGTAGGACTATCAGCTGTGTATCCACCTGACTTCTCCACAACGCAACTGATGGTCCCAACCCCATTTATAAGGCAAGAAATCCCACTTATTAAACCTGACAGGGCACACCTGTGACGTGAAAACCATTTCAGGTGACTACCTCTTGAAGCTCATCAAGAGAATGCCAAGAGTGTGCAAAGCAGTAATCAAAGCAAAAGGTGGCTACTTTGAAGAACCTAGAATATGGCATATTTTCAGTTGTTTCACACTTTTTTGTTATGTATATAATTCCACATGTGTTAATTCATAGTTTTGATGCCTTCAGTGTGAATCTACAATAATAATAATGAAAAGTGAGGAGTCATTCTGCTGGTGGGGAAAGATTCAGCATAGATTTGGCTGCTTTATGGTGCAGCTTTTGGGCTCATTCACCTGACCATGATCAGCCCAGAAAACAGACCGCAAATCAATCGCGGTTCCCCGTACCCAAACTGACTGTATAATAGTAATTTATAGTACAGTTTGTGTCGGATTGCTCTTCTGAGACGGTGGAGGAGATTTACTTAGACCGGCATTTCATACGTAAATGTTCAACTAAAATATATTTTAGTAAAATGCACCTAGTTTATTCAGAGGTGTCTAACTAGAGATGAGCGAATTTCATATTTTGATATTCGTTCACACTTCGTTTACTGATAAAAGATGAATTACGTTATGGATTCAGTTACCATGGACCATAACGCAATTCTATGACGGAAGGCATAACGGAATGCCTTTTAGAGGCGTTCTGTTAATCATTCCGTCATAACAGAAGTCTATGGGCTGCAAAATGGGTCTGTCCCGTTTCCGTTATGCACTAGAGTCCTCTCCTGCATAACTGAAACAGGACGGAACCGTTATGCAGACCATAGACTTCTATTATGACCAAATGAATAATATGCATTCCGTCATAGAATCTTTTCTACCCATATATTGTGGCAGCACATACTATACGGCTCTGTATAAATGGCAAACGAATATAATGAGTTTTTTTTTTTTTTTTTTTCTTAGATCCTTTACTTACTACAAAATGGGCAACCTGGATAACCGGATAGCAAACGCTGATCAGCTTCTTACGCAGGATGTGGAGAAATTCTGCAACAGTGTGGTGGACCTGTACTCCAACCTGAGCAAGGTGAGTGGTGAATTTTGTTATTATTCTGTGTGTGTGTGTGTGTGTGTGTGTGTGTGTGTGTGTGTGTGTGTGTGTGTTTTTAAATCTAAATTCTCTTTTCTTCAAACTCCATCTTTTGGAAAGAAACAAGGGGAACTAAAAGCCACTCTCCTACTGACCTAGCATTGAGGCTGGGTTCACACCTGAGCGTTGCGCAAACGCGCGTTTTACACGCGTTTTTGTCGCGCATTTTTATGCGCGTTTTTTGTAATAGTAAACGCGCGTTTGACGCGCGTTTGTGTCATTGACTACAGTGTCCTATGGCCACAAACGCGCGTCAAAACGCCCCAAAGTCGCTCATGTACTTTTTTGAGCGTCGGGCGTTTTACAGCGCGATCGTACGCGCTGTAAAACGCCCAGGTGTGAACCATTCCCATAGGGAATCATTGGTTTCTCCTTGTTGAGCGTTTTACAGCGCGTAGGAACGCGCTGTAAAACGCTCAGGTGTGAACCCAGCCTGAAAGCTGTGGGTAAAACTCCCGGGATAGACTGACTTGCTGCAAAAACCTGCAGCACAATTCAGTTTACACTGCAGATTTATTTATTTTTTTAGAGCCTGCCGAATTTTTTGCACCCAATTCCTTTGCGGAGAATCTGCCAGATTTACGCCGCATGCGGCCGCACCCTAAGGCTCCATTCACACGTCTGTGGTGTGTTGCGGATCCGCAACACACCCGCCCCGCTCCCCTATAGAAATGCCTATTCTTGTCCGCAGCTGCGGACAAGAATAGGACATGTTCTATCTTTTGTGGCGCTGCGGACCAGAAGATTGGGGCCGCGCTCCACAGATGCGGACAGCACACTGTGTGCTGTCCGCATCCATTCCGTCCCCAGAGAGAATGAATGGGTCCACACCCGTTCCGCAAATTTGCGCAACGGATGCGGACCCAATTGAGGACGTGTGAATGGAGCCCCTTAAGTTGGAATCACAAATGCTGTTTTTCTGGCGGTCCTAATTCCAGAATCCAGACGTGGATTCAAAAGGAATAGGAAATATACAGGAAGGACTCGCTGTATACTTCTCCCTCATGCTGGATTCACTTCTGGCATTGCCTCAAAATACTACATCAAAAACTGTAGCAAAAGCGGCAGAGATGTCTCCAGCCTAAAGACATGGGCCTTGATTTATTATGCCTTCACTCCAGAATCCTGGCTTAAATTTTTTTTCAAAAGGAGGCTTTTGCAACATTTTGGGCTGACAAAAATAAAAAATAAAAAAAATGCAACTTTTTGCATTTTTACACCACACACACTCCAGTTTTAAAATATGGATGGGAAAGTGGGCATGGTTAGCTGTGTTAATGGGTTTAGCTCCAGATTTATCGTAAAACTGGCATCAAACCTACTCCTCATGATACATTTCCCCCCCATTATCTTTCTGTCTATAGCAGGGAAGTTTTTGCATGCTGTAGTTTTAATCTCTCTTGTGTCTGTGTATTTACACCTTAACGCCCAGTGCCGTTCATGTACGGTGCTCTGATCGGGCGAGTGCGACTGCCGAACCCCTGCTGTATGCGCCGGCAAAGGTGAAAACACTGATGCCGGCACATTAACCTTTGATGTGCCGCGGTCAGTGTTGACCGTGGCACGTACGATGTCCATGCGGGGATTGGAGCAGCCATCAGGTCCCCACGCTGCTGTGATGGGGACCCGATGGCAGGGAAGGCAGCCCGATGCCTTACTTGGGCATCGTGGCTGCCTTCCGGGAGAGCCTGTAAGATCCAGCCCCCTGGAGTTCACAGGCAGGAAGCTGTAAGTGTATTACAGTGAGTAATACAGTGAGCATCACAATATAGAAGTATTGTAAAAGGGGATCAGACCCCCAAAAGTTTAAGTCCCAGAGTGGGACAAAAAACTAAATGTAAAAAATAGGGGGAAAAAAGAAAAGTAGAAATAATAGGTATCGCCATGTCCGTATCGACTGGCTCTATAAAAGTATCACATGACCTAACCCCTCAGGTGAACAACGTAAAAAAAATAGCAGAAAAACTGCTAAATAAACCATTTTTTTGTCACCTCATATCACTAAAAGTAAAACACCAAGCGATCAAAAAGGCGTATGCCCCCCAAAATCATACCAATCTAATCGTCACATCATCCCACAAAAATGAGCCCCTATCTAAGACAATCGCCCAAAAAATAAAAAATCTGTTTCAAAAATGCTTTTATTGTTAAATGTAAAAAAATTGACATATTGGGTATCACTGCGTCCGTAACAACCTGCTCTATAAAAAACGACATGACCTGAACACCGTAAAAATAAAAACGGTGTCAAAGGCCATTATTTTTTTTTGTCACCTTCATCAAGAAAAGTGTAATGGCAAGCGATCAAGAAGTATTATGCACCCCAAAATAGTGCCAATCAAACAGTCATCTCATCCCCCAAAAATGAGCCCCTACCTAAGACAATCGTCCAAAAAAATAAAATAAAAATATGGGGACACTAAAACATGATTTTTTTTCAAAAATGCATTTATGTAAAACTGAAACAAACAACCCAAAAAAGTATACATATTTGGTATTGTCGCGTCTGTACCAACCTGCTCTATAAAAATACCATATGATCTAACCTGTCAGATGAACTTTGTAAATAAAAACAGAGCCAAAACAGCAATTTTTTTGTTACCTTGTAACCGTGTAATATAGAGCAACCAAAAATCATATTTACCCTAGAATAGTACCAACAAAACTGCCACCTTATCCCGTAGTTTCCAAAATGGGGTAATTTTTGGGGAGTTTCTACTCTAGTGGTGCATCAGGGTCTTTTAAATGTGACATGGCAGCTTAAAATTATCCCAGTGAAATCTGCCCTGCAAAAACCGTATGGCATTCCTTTGCGCCGTGCCGTGTGCCCGTACAGCAGTTTACGACCACATATGGGGTGTTTCTGTAAACTACAGAATCAGGGCCATAAATATTAAGTTTTGTTTGGCTGTTAACCCTTGCTTTGCTTTTGAAATTCTGAAATGTCATCTCCATTTTCCATTCATTCTTGTGGAACACCTAAAGGGTGAACTAAGTTTGTAAAATCAGTTTTGAATACCCTCAGAGGGGTAGTTTGTAAAATGGGGTAATTTTTTGGTGGTTTCTATTATGTAATCCTCACAAAGTGACTTAAGACCTGAACTGGTCCTTTTAAAAAGTGGGTTTTGGAAATTTTCTGAAAAATGTCGAGATTTGCTTCTAAGCCTTCTAACGCCCCAAAAAAATAAAATGGCATTCACAAAATGATCCAAACAAATAGACATATGGAGAATGTAAAGTAATAACTATTTTTGGAATTACTATCAATTATAAAAGAGAAATTTTAAATTTTGCAAATTTTTTTAAAAATGTTGCAAATTTTTTTATTTTATATTTATAAATAAATAAAAAAAGTTTTGACTCAATTTTACCACTGTCATGAAGTACAATATGTGATGAGAAAAGCAGTAGGCTCCATTCACAAGTCTGTAATAATGGGTCCGCATCCGTTCCGCAAATTGCGGAACAGGTGCGGACTCATTCATTCTCTATGGGGCAGGAATGGATGCGGACAGCACACAGTGTGCTGTCCGCATCCGCATTTCCGGAGTGCGCCGCCGATCTTCCGGTCCCTGGCTCTCCGGAAAAAAATAGAACATGTCCTATTGTCTGCAATTTCGGACAAGGATAGGCATTTCTATGGGGGTGCTGGCCGGGTGTATTGCGGATCCGCAATGTACTACGGACGTGTGAATGGACCCGTATACAAGACCTCACATATATACATAGCAGCGTGTGCATGGGACGTCACTACTGCGGCCAGAAAAACAAACGGCGGTGGTTCTGACCCAAGCACAGAACCCGCAGGGGGAGAGGGGTGTCACTTTTGCTATTGTCGGTCATTTTCAGGGGCACGCTGATTTTTTTTTTTTTTTTTAAATTTAACTCGTACAATCCTTAGAACAAACCGTTATCCTTAGACATGTGTTAGGATGAACCAGATTAACCAGTTCTCTAGTGATATTTACATATGTTCTCCCATTTTCTTTGTTGCATGTATATAAAATTTGACACTTTAATCGATAAATCCTTCTATGTTGCAGCCATTTTTGGACATCGTCTTGTACATCTTCAAGCTGACAAATGCCATTGGAGCTCAGGTAAGGAAAGCCCGTGTGTCTCCCGCTGAACGGCCTCACATGTGCGCTCACCGTTAGTAATGCCGCTTGTGCTTTGTTTCCCTAGGGGCCAGCAAGCATGATGGCTTATTTGCTTGTCTCAGGACTTTTCCTTACACGCCTCAGGAGACCTATTGGTAAAATGACTATTACTGAACAGAGATATGAAGGCGAATACAGATATGTCAACTCACGGCTCATTACCAATAGGTAATCTTCATTTTTGTTGCTATGAAACGCACGGCTTTTAGATAACCCTGAATAGACTTCCTGTTCTCATATTATGACCAATATTTAGTCAGGATTCCTATTACCGCTTTCATTTAGTCACTTGATTAATTTTATGGGAGGACAAGCCTCAGAAACCTCCATGTTTGGGGCGGTGGGACTTTGCTAATAGATGTATATTTGTATATATACCGTATGTATATTTTCTATATATAGGTAATGTGCTTCAGAGCAGCACTCCTTCTAGAGCCGTGGTCCCCAACCTTTTTTGCACCAAGGACCAGTTTTATGGAAGACAATTTTCCCTGGGACCGGGTGGGGGGTTCTGGGGCGGGGCTTAGGGGGTGCTGGTCGGCGCTGACTGATTCACGCGCATAACAAAACACAAGGTGCATATTAAAATATATAACCCTATATAAACTGACTAGGGTCTCTGCTGCACTGTACCGTATTTTTCGCCCTATAAGATGCACCGGCCCATAACTCACCTAGGTTTTAGAGGAGAACAATAAGAAAAAAATATTTTCCATTACACCTCAGGTCAGACCAGCCCTCATGTCAGCCCTCAGCGCAAATAAAAAAAAAAAAATAAAAAAATATAAAAAAACTTACCTCTCCTGCTCCTGGACGCCACCGCTCCTCACCATCGCGATCCTCTTCATCCTGCTGTTGGCTGTGTATCGCGGGAGCCGCTCACAGCGTGAGGTCACAGTGTGCCCTCACGCTGTGCACAGCCGACAGCTAAGCCAAGGACCAGGAAGCGTTGAGTACAGAGCCTTTACCGCTTCCTGGTCCACCGGTACTAATGAAGCGCTTCCATAATGGAAGCGCTTCATTAGTACCGCGTTAAAGACGGCCCTTATTGCCGTGGCTGGCAAACAGTCTTCCAGGGCCCGGTTCTGGGCCGCGGCCCGGTGGTTGGGGACCGCTGTTAGAGGATCCCCCTTGTTCACACATTACACGGCTATTGTAGTATTGGCAACTTCCACCGGTGATGATTTATTTATTTTTTCTTACTTTTAGTGAAGAAATTGCCTTCTACAATGGAAACAGAAGAGAAAAACTGACAATTCACTCCGCTTTTCACAAACTGGTAAGAGAACTGCAAATGCATTACTTTTCAATTTTAGATTCAGTGGTGAGAATGTGAAAGATGTTATAACTTGAATTGTCAAGTTGTGATATATATGCGATTTCTAGGGTTGTCTGGGATTTTGATATATATGACCGATCTTCAGAATTGGTGGAGGATCTACGCCCGGCACCCCTGCTGATAAGCAACTTAAAAAAAAAAAAAGCCCTGCGGCCTCCTCACAGCATACCGAGCACAGCGCCGTACATTGTACTGGGCTACACCTAGGCCATGCGACTGATCAGCAGACCGAGGGAAAAGGCCACAGCTTCCACGCGAGAGCCGTGTCTCTTCAAACAGTTGTTTGGCAGAGCTGCAAGAAGCTTGTCTCCACCAATATGACATTTATGATCTGTACCGAGGATAGGCCATAAATATCAAAATCCTAAACAACCCCTTTAAAAAGTAAAAATTGTATGTATGAGAACTGCGGAAAACAGGTAATGGCAGTCATTTAGTGCCGCTTTTGTGTGTGCTCAGTGAAGGGTGGCAGATTGCAAAATGCCTTCTGATCACATTACCATTGCTTTGTATTCCACAGGTGGATCACTTGCATAAATTTATTTTCTTCCGGTTTTCCATGGGCTTTGTAGATGACATTATCGCCAAATGTAAGTCTTGATCTGTACCTGGTTCCCAGATTGCACTCTTGCTTTGTTAGCGTGGCATCACAGGCAAATGTATGTATGATTTACTAGCTATTAACCCTTAGTATAAGGCTACATGCACACGACCATATGTGTTTTGCGGTCTGCAAACCTGCCCAAAAAAACGGATTACTTCCGTATGCCTTCCGGTTTTTATTTTTGCGGATCCATTGTAACAATGCCTAAAACGGACGAGAATAGGACATGTTCGTTTTTTGTTTTTTTTTGTTTTGTTTTGTTTTTTTTTGCGGGGCTACGGAACTGAGATACTTATGTGGACAGCACACTGTGTGCTGTCCACATCCTATCCGCAAAAAAACTAAACGGAACGGACACTGAAACAAACAACGTTTGTGTGCATGTAGCCTAAGTGAGGTTGTCACTGCCTGTCCTGTCTACTGACATTCCGCCCAAATTGATAGTCCTGCACGTGGGGCAGCACGTTACTGCTCAGCTCTTGCTGTATTTGTGCCTGTGTTATAGAAAAGCTATACTTACTATTCCTGCTCTTTATTTGACAAATCTTCTTGCAGATTTTGCAACAGTCGTTGGTTATCTGGTTGTCAGCCGTCCATTCCTTGCAATAAATCACACGCGACATCTGACCAGTTCGCATGCCGAACTCCTGGAGGTGAGACGAATACCATCATTATAGAGTCTTTTCCATCTGTGATGAGTCTTCTGTCTGATTACTTGTCTTTCTCTGAAAGGATTACTACCAGAGTGGAAGGATGTTACTAAGAATGTCTCAAGCTCTTGGAAGGATTGTACTTGCAGGGCGTGAAATGACCAGGCTGTCGGGGTAAAGTCTCATTGATAAAACATCTTTTGTGTAATCTTAAGGAGTTATAGTCGTAGTTTCCATTCTGCTCTTAGCATAGGTGACTAGTAAATGAGGCCTTATATTTATTTTTATTTTTTTAGCAACAGTTTCTTTAAAGCGAACCTTTCACCTCATTTTCACTTTTTAAACTATCAACAGTACGTTATAGATTACCTTTAGTGTGTTGTTATCCATGTTAGGTGCGCTTTCCTGCGCTCTTTATTCATCCAGAAATCGGCTTATAAAGTTCAAATTTTGTGCTGTAACAGTCAAGCAACAAGTCAAGGGGGTAGCCCGTTCCTCTCCTCTGGCCGTACCGCCCCTGCCCTAACGCCGCCTCTATGCCATGTAATTGACAGCAGGCTCACTCGCAGGGACGGCGCTTCTGAATCCTGCGCATGCGCCGTCCTCCTCATTCACCGCTCGCTCCCGTCTTTCTTGCGGACACAAGCGCAACCATGTAAGAGAATGGCGCATGCGCCGTACGTGGTTCCTGCCTGCTTCTCTTCTCTACCTCCCGTGCGCGCGCTCCACTATGAAGATAGTGGAGCGCGCGCACGGGAGGTAGAGAAGAGAAGCAGGCAGGAACCACGTACGGCGCATGCGCTATTCTCTTACATGGTTGCGCTTGTGTCCGCAAGAAAGACGCGAGCGGCGAATGAGGAGGACGGCGCATGCGCAGGATTCAGAAGCGCCATCCCTGCGAGTGAGCCTGCTGTCAATTACATGGCATAGAGGCGGCGTTAGGGCAGGGGCGGTACGGCCAGAGGAGAGGAACGGGCTACCCCCTTGACTTGTTGCTTGACTGTTACAGCACAAAATTTGAACTTTATAAGCCGATTTCTGGATGAATAAAGAGCGCAGGAAAGCGCACCTAACATGGATAACAACACACTAAAGGTAATCTATAACGTACTGTTGCTAGTTTAAAAAGTGAAAATGAGGTGAAAGGTTCGCTTTAAGGCCCCTTTCACACAGGCGAGAATTCCGTGCGGGTGAGGTGAATGCATTGCACCCGCACTAAATCCGAACCCATTCACTTCAATGGGGCTGTTCAGATGAGCTGTGATTTTCACGCATCACTTGTGCGTTGCGTGAAAATCGCAGCATGTTCTCTATTCTGCGTTTTTAACGCAACGCAGGGCCCATAGAAATAAATGGGTCTGTGAAAATCACAAGCAAGTGCGGATGCGGTACGATTTTCACGCATGGTTGCTAGGAGATGATGTAAGTAAATTGATAAAAGTCAATTTACTGTATTTTCCCTTATAACCATGTTGTAAGGGAAAATAATAGCATTCTTAATACAGAATGCTTAGTAAAATATGGCTTTAGGGGTTAAAAAAATAAAACAAAATGAACTTCCCCTCATCCTGTTGTTCACGCAGCCGGCATCATCTTCTTTCATCAGGACCTGCCAAAAGACCTTTGACATAATCGCGCTCGCCACGTGGTGAACTGTGTGTCATGTCAGCGCAGGTCCTTCTGCATGAAGATAGGATTACGCCATCAAAGGTCCTTTGGCAGTTCCTAAAAGAAGAAGAAAGACTATGCCGGCTGCGCAAACAGGATGAGGCGAGTTCATTTTGTTTTATTTTTTTAACCCCTAAAGCCACAGTTTACTAAGCATTCTGCATTAAGAATGCTATTATTTTCCCTTATAACCATGTTAGAAGGGAAAATAATAAAATATACAGAACACCTAACCCAAACCCGAACATCAGTGAAGAAGTTCGGGTCGGTACCACAGTCATTTTTATTTTATTTTTTATCACGCGCGTGCAAAAACACACTGCACCCCTGCGATAAAAACGGAAAATCGGAACGCAATCGCGGTCAAAACTGACTGCAATTGCGTACCTCCTCGCATGATTTTCCCTGATCGCAGAAGCACCTAATCCGAACACGTTCGTCTACAAGGAGCCTAAATCACTTGAGCAGGTCCAGTGGGGTGGGGGGTGCGCGAAGAGTACTGCACTTGTTCAGGAGTCCTCTTTTTCATGAGCGCGCAGCTGCCAGGCTCCTTGGTGCTGATCATCAGCTTTCTCCCTATGCACAGTATAAGAAGAAAGTTGTCAATCATCCACAGTATTGAGGGTATTTGGAGGGGTGGGGGGGGGGAAGCCTGGAGCACTAGAGTCCTCATATTCATGAACTGCGGCTCAAGTCACACCTGCGGTGCTCACAAGGGAAACAGAAAAAGGTAGGGGTCCATGCGTTTGAGCATGGTCTCGGTTACCATTTTATGCTATCTTCAGGTACAGCAGCACAAACTTTATCGCCTTTTAAAGAGGACCTTTCACTATAGGCTGTTCTCCCGGTATAGGCTCCGGTATCTTCATATGTTTGGCTCAACTGGGTGGAGCCTGCCGGCGTCTCCTTCTCCCAGGCTGTAGCGCTGGCCAATCGCAGCACTCGGCTCATAGCCTGAGAGGAAAAAAAACACTCTCAGGCTATGAGCTGAGTGCTGCGATTGGCCAGCGCTACAGCCTGGGAGAAGGAGACGCCGGCAGGCTCCACCCAGTTGAGCCAAACATATGAAGATACCGGAGCCTATACCGGGAGAACGGAGCGCCGCCCAGGGATAACAGTAAGTGCAGGGAGATCCCTGGGCTCCGCTCTCCATGTCTGTATGCTTAGTTTAGATTTTTTATTCTAGTGAAAGGTCCTCTTTAAAGAGAATTTTATATATATTTATATATTTATATATTTGACTATTTTGATATTTTGAGACATAGTAATCCTTTAAAGGACATCTGTTGGCAGATTTGTAGCTATGACACTGACTGACCTGTTACATGTGCGTTTGGCAGCTTAAGGCATCTGTGTTGGTCCCATGTTCATATGTGTTCGCATTGCTGAGAAAAAATGATGTTTTAATGTATTCAAATGAGCCTCTAGGAGCACTGGGGGCGTTGTTACCCCTAGAGGCTCGGCTCTCCGCACTTTGACAGGGCCAGGCATTGACCACTAGGCCTAATAAGAGTCCATTCACACGTCTAAGTGTTTTGTAGTCCGCTAAACAGGCATATTATAGAAATGCCTATTCTTGTCCGTGGTTGCGGACAAGAATAGGACCTCCTCTATCTTTTTTGTGGGGCCACAGAACGGAACTACGGATGTGGACAGCACACGGTGTTCTGTCCATCTAGCCCCGTTGAAATGAATGGGTCGGCACCCGTTCCGCAAAATTGCTCCCTCTCGACCTCTGCACAAGTCATAGCATGCCTAGTAAACTCTCCCATAGAAGTCAGTGGGTTTTAGCGCCATAGTTTAGGCCTAGTGACCAGTGTGAAAACTACCTAATTTTACGATTGTTTGTTTTTTAAATTTAGATAAAATTAAAAAAAGATAAAAAAATCCTCACATTCTAAAGAATTATGCATAACATAAAAAGATGATTTTAAACAATAGGTAACTTCCTTTATTTTACATTGTGGGTATTTCTTGTAATGATGTATGAATAAAGTGTAATACTTGCCTGTTTCACCGTTTATAGATTCACAGCCAGGATTACAGAACTCATGCAAGTCCTGAAAGAACTGAATAATGGCAAATATGAACGGACAATGGTTTCTCAACAGGATAGAGGTAAGTATGGCCACGTTAATAACTTACCTTACATGTACTGACTTTTATAAAATTAGATTAGTGGTATACGAGTCCCTATCAGATTGGAACAGTTTCAATGGAGTCCAGGAGAAATGGGACTACTTAAAAGCGGCACTATTGAAGGCAACAGAAAATTGCATTAGGCTTGTCAGTAAAAGCAAAAAAAGGAAGAGACCACTGTGGTACTCAGCAGAAGTGGCCAAAATCATTAAAAATAAAAAGATAGCATGTAGTAATTATTAAAAAAAAATGAGGATGACAGAAAAATTTATAAGATTAGGCAGAGAGAGGCCAAACAAGTTATAAGAGCTTCTAAAGCACAGGCAGAAGAGAAATTAGCTCAGTCGGTGAAAAAAGGCGATAAGACATTCTTCAGATACATAAATAAAAAAAGGAAACTAAAACAAGGAATTAACAAATTAAAAACAAAAGGAAGGTATATGGATGAAGATAAAGAACTAGCTGACTGCCTCAATGAATACTTCTGTTCAGTTTTTATGAAGAAGGACCTCAGTTAGGAAAGAAAACTAACGAATCTTTTGATGCATGTGTCTTTACAGAGGAAGAGGTTCTAAGTCAGCTGTCTAAAATTAATACAAAGTCACAGGGGCCTAATGGGATACACCCAAAACTATTAAAAGAGCTTAGCGGTGAACTAGCAAAACCGTTAACAGATTTATTAAACCCTCACTGGTAACAGGAGTCATCCCAGAAGATTGGAAATTAGCAAATGTTGTGCCCATTCACAAGAAAGGTAGTAGGGAGGAATTGGGCAACTATAGGCCAGTAAGCCTGACATCAATAGTGGGAAAATTAATGGAAACCATACTTAGGCCTCTTTCACACGACCGTATGGCTTTTTCAGTGTTTTGCAGGCCGTTTTTTCCGGATCTTTTCAGATTTTTGTTTCCGTTGTGTTTCCGTTTCGGTTCAGTTTTTCCATATGGCATATACAGTATACAATAATTACATAGAAAAAATTGGGCTGGGCATAACATTATTAATAGATGGTTCCTCAAAAAACGGAACGGATATGGAAGACATGCGGATGCATTTCCGTATGTGTTCCGTTTTTTTTGCGGACCCATTGACTTGAATGGAGCCACGGAACGTGATTTGCGGACAAAAATAGGATGACTCAAAATGTAGCGGAATGGAAATGCGGACATATGGAAACTGAATGCTCACTGAGTACATTCCGTTTTTTTTGCAGACCCATTGAAATGAATGGTTCCGTATACGGAACGCAAAAAATGTTCGTGTAAACGAGCCCCTAAGGAGAGGATTGTGTAACATCTAAAATCGCATGGATTAAAAGATGAAAAACAGCATGGGTTTACTTCAGGGAGATCATGTCAAACTAATCTTATAGATTTTTTTTGATTGGGTGACTAAAATAATAGATGGCGAAGGTGCAGTAGACATCGCTTATCTAGACTTTAGTAAGGCTTTTGACACTGTCCCACATAGAAGACTTATCAATAAATTGCAGTCTTTGTGCTTGGACTCCCATATTGTTGAATGGATTAGGCAGTGGCTGAGGGACAGACAACAGAGGGTTGTAGTCAATGGAGTATATTCAGACCATGGTATTGTTACCAGTGGGGTACCTCAGGGATCTGTTTTGGGACCCATATTGTTTAATATCTTTATCAGCGAAATTGCAGAAGGCCTCGATGGTAAGGTGTGTCTTTTTGCTGATGACACAAAGATTTGTAACAGGGTTGATGTTCCTGGAGGGATACACCGAATGGAAAAGGATTTAGGAAAACTAAAGGAATGGTCAAAAATCTGGCAACTAAAATTTAATGTTGATAAGTGCAAGATAATGCACCTGGGGCGTAAAAACCCAAGAGCAGAATATAAAATCAGTGATACAGTCCTAACCTCAGTATCTGAAGAAAGGGATTTAGGGGTCATTATTTCAGAAGACTTAAAGGTAGGCAGACAATGTCATAGAGCAGCAGGAAATGCTAGCAGAATGCTTGGGTGTATAGGGAGAGGCATTACCAGTAGAAAGAGGGAGGCGCTCGTGCCGCTCTACAGAGCACTAGTGAGACCTCATTCGGAGTATTGTGCGCAGTACTGGAGGCCATATCTTCAGAAGGATATTGATCCTTTGGAGAGAGTTCAGAGAAGAGCTACTAAACTAGTACATGGATTGCAGGATAAAACTTACCAGGAAAGATTAAAGGGCCTTAACATGTATAGTTAGGAAGAAAGACGAGACAGAGGGGATATGATAGAAACTTTTAAATACATAAAGGGAATCAACAAGGTAAAAGAGAAGAGAATATTTAAAAGAAGAAAAACTACCACAAGAAGACATAGTTTTAAATTAGAGGGGCAAAGGTTTAAAAGTAATATCAGGAAGTATTACTTTACTGAGAGAGTAGTGGATGCATGGAATAGCCTTCCTGCAGAAGTGGTAGCTGCAAATACAGTGGAGGAGTTTAAGCATGCATGGGATAGGCATAAGGCCATCCTTTATATAAGATAGGGCCAGGGGCTATCCATAGTATTCAGTGTATTTGGCAGACTAGATGGGCCAAATGGGTCGTATCTGCCGACACATTCTATGTTTCTATGTACAGATCTGTGAATTGATGGCAAATTTCCTTTGAATTGCAGAGTCAGAATCTGTTCCCAGCATTCCCTTAATTCCTGGAAGTGGAAAAGTTACCAACATTGACAATATCATTAAGTATGTTTCTGGGGCTACGGCTCCATGGTTATTATTGTATGACGTGAGTTGACGTGGCATGTTTATTGACCACATAGTAAATGTGGGGAAATCCACTATTTCATCATCCACACAGAAAAGTCGGATTACTGTGTACTGTACTATGTTATTTTACTGCAATAAGGTTTATGCACAACTCGGCAGTCAGCTGGATTCTTAGAGTAACTAAAACCTTTATCTAAACTTTTTTTTTAATGTTCTGCCTAATAAAACTAACTCGAATATAATTTATTAATGAATTTTCTATCTTTACTACACTTTTTTTACACCATTCCCTGTGCGCTTAAAGGGAGCCTGTCACCAGTATATGACCTTATACAGCGCCTACATGGCCCTGTAGCACATGTACATTATTCTAATGGTACCTTTGTTACTTTCTTTTGACTTGCACAAGCAGGAAAAATGCAGTTTAATCCATATGCAAATGAGAGCTTGCAAGTGCCCAGGGGCGGCGTTTGCTGTGTAGGAGCCCAGGCTGCTCTGCCTTCTTTTTACTTTACTCCTCCCCGGCCTCTTCGTTCGACCACCCTGAAAGTCCCTTGCATCATCGCTAGGTCCGGCCAAGATCCCGCGCCTGCGCACTGCTCCGCCGGCATGGCGCATGCGCACTACATGAAGCGATGCCGTGCCCACAATGGGCATCACAGTGCGCTTGCCCCGGGCCGGTGGAGCAGTGCACAGGTGCGGGATCTCAGCCAGACCTAGCGATGACGCAAGGGACTTTCAGGGTGGTCAAACAAAGAGGCCGGGGAGGAGTAAAGTAAAAAGGAGGCAGAGCAGCCTGGGCTCCTACACAGCGAACGCCGCCCCTGGGCACTTGCAAGTGCTCATTTGCATATGGATTAAACAGCATTTTTCCTACTTGTGCAAGTCAAAAGAAAGTAACAAAGGTACCATTGGGGCGGAGCCTAGCGGCGCATGGAGTAGGACGCACGCCGCACTAGCTCCGGCAAGCATCCTGTCTATAATTGCTATAACGGTGGCGAAATACCTGTCAAACATCCAGAGGAGCGGGGGACATACCCAGGAAGCGGTCCGGTGTGGAGAGATTCCATCATGCCTGCAAAGAGAGGCAAAACGCCGAGCCGACAGGATAGAGAGGCACGATCCCAAGATGGCGCCGAGGAGGAAGAGTGGCCTGACCTGGGGGCGGCGGTGAGTCAGGGAGCGGCAGCGCGGCTGGAGCGCTTCGCTCACAAGTCACACCAGTTCCCCAGCCATGTATGGGGAGAAGGAGAGGGCACCCTGTCACAAGTGGAGGAAGGCTCAGGGGAGCAGGATGGCCCCTGTAAAGATGGTCAGCAATCCCCAGTGCAGCATGGGGAGGGGGCGAGTGCTAGTCTGTGCAGCACTGAAAAGTCTCTGCCAATTACCAATGCTCCTGAGCCTACTTTGAAAGATGTGATGGCAGCTATTGCTAGCTGTAACGCCACCCTCCAGAATATGAATATTAATATTGGAAGTCTAAAAGCGGACATGTCCATTATCCGTCATGACCTGCATAAGGTGGCTGAACGCACCTCAGAAGTGGAGAGGAGGGTCTCGGATCTGGAAGATGGGGCTGTTACCCTACAAAGGGAGAGCCGGGCTGCGTCAAAGGATATAGCGGCGCTCTACGCTAAAACCGACGACCTCGAAAACCGCTCTCGCCGCAATAATATAAGGCTGGTGGGCATCCCTGAGAAGTCTGAGGGCCCAGAGGCCACTGAATTTATTGAGAAATGGTTCGCGGAAAAATTCCGTGATAGAGGATCTCTCTGCACTTTACGCTGTTGAACGAGCGCATAGGGTCCCCACCAGGCCTTTACCGCCAGGACGTCCGCCGCGCCCAATACTGGCTAAGATCCTGCACTATCGAGACAGAGACACTATACTGAGGGCTGCAAGGTCTCATCCTGATTTAAAAATCAATGGAGTTCAGGTGTCCCTGTTCCCTGACTATTCATCGGATGTACAGAAAAGGAGAGCTCGCTTTGTGGAGATTAAACGGAGGCTGAGAGATTTGCAAGTACAGTACTCCATGATGTTCCCGGCCAGGCTCAGGGTGGTGGCGTTTGGATCCGCGGTGTTCTTTGAGGACTCGGATGCTGCGGTCAAGTGGCTGGATCAAAATGAGCGTCGCCTTCGGATCCCTTCAACAGACACCTGAGACTGTTGGACATTCCTGCTCCTGGTTGAAGTTTTGAAGTCCTAGGGACTGTCCACCCACCGTTGTGGACATTTTCGTTTGTCTTTAGCCGGTTGCTGGAGACATCTTGTGGGTAGAGCATACGCCCGAGGTTGCTCCCCACCTTCTCAATGTGCCTGTGTACGGTATCGTGCTGGATGCTGTGCTGCTTCAGGCGCTGTTGGGCCAGGTTCACAATGTTGGCCCCGAGTTCATTACTGCATCTACTTATGCTGCATATGTTTATTGTCTGGGGAGGGATGGTTGGGTGGGGGGAGGGAGGGGGGAAGGGATTAGCGGGGGTTAATACTGTCAAAGGTGCTATTGTTGGCAATTCTAGAATGCTGAAACGTACAGTCCTTGTATGTTCTGTCAGGGGGGAAAATAGGGAAGAGATGGGAGTCTGTAATCTGATGATTAACAGTGTTTTTTCCTGCAGCTGTTGGAGGTTGGAAAGGTGTAGCTCTCAAATGTACTTTTATATCTGTATACATTCTTATGGGACCTGTTACGAGAATACTTAGCTGGAATGTGAGGGGAATGGCGGATGCTACAAAGAGACACGGTCTGTTCCGGTACCTATCTAGATATCAGCCGGCAATAATATGCTTGCAAGAAACGCATGTGACCAAACAATCTATGCATGTCATGCAAAAGCCGTGGCTGGGTTATTCTGTGCATTCCGTCTTCTCCTCGCATTCCAGGGGGGTTAGTATCCTAGTTCATAAGAATATCATATTTGAATGTCTCAGGGAATGTGTGGATGAAGAGGGAAGGTTTATAGGAATGCATTGTGTGGTCCAAGGGATAAGAATGGTGTTAGCGACAATCTATATACCCCCACCGTTTTCCTCGGTGCCTTTAAGGAAACTTATGGAGTTTGTGGCAGAATTTTCTGAACTGCCAATGTTGATAGTGGGAGATTTTAATAGTGTACTTGATAGCTCGCTTGATAGATGCCAGATCACACCTAGTGATAGAAATACGGGTGAAACCTTGTTGGCAAGAATACTGAGGGAACTAGGTCTGATGGATGTATGGAGAGAGACCCACCCCCTGGACAGGAAATACTCGTGTTGCTCCTCGACTTATGGCTCCCTGTCGCGTATAGATCTGGGTCTGGTAAATGCTCATATGTTCCCGTATGTACAGAACTCAGAGTATCTTTCTAGGGCCCTATCTGACCACTCCTTATTTAGCATCGAGCTTGACATCTCTGTGACAGCCAGGCCGGGGGTTAGATGCTGGCGATTGAATGCCTTTTGGTTAAAACTGATGGGTGAGCCGTCTGCTATGCTTCAATCCCTTAGGGAATATTTTGGTATAAATGAAGGGACTGCGTCTCCGTCAGTCGTCTGGGATGCCATGAAGGCTTTCCTCAGAGGATCCTTTATTAAATCAATCAGTCGGATTAAATCTAAATCTAGAGAGCTTGATCGGCAGAAACAGGATAATGTGAAGATAGCGGAGGAAGCTTTTGTGTTAGATCCTTCTATCATGACAAGCAATGCCTTGAAGGCTAGGCAGGAGGAGTTGAGGTGTCACCTTTTGGAGGTAGCAGAGAGGAAACGGCTGTTTTACAAGCAGCAATTTTTTACTGAAGGTGAGAGTGTAGGCCATATGCTCTCGGTTATCGCAAAAGCGCAGCAAGGGTCACAATGTATATCTGGCCTGTTGGATGCTGGTGGCGTCCTCAGGCGTGATACGGATACCATTTTGAATATACTGAACGATTTTTATTCCTCTCTGTATACTTCTAGGGTGACATGCTCGGATGAGGATATTGACACCTTTTTAGCCACATTAAATCTCCCTAAGCTTTCCAGGGAAGACAGTATGCGATTAGAGGAGCCGATTGAGTTGGAAGAATTGAGGGCGGCATTAGCTGCTATGGCTAATGACAAGGCTCCGGGTTTGGATGGGCTTCCGGCGGAAGTATATAAGTCCTTTGCGGAAGTGCTGCTCCCGGAACTTCTGAAGGTATTCAATTATTCCAAGGAGAGGGGGGAGTTGCCTCAGACCATGCAGGAGGCGGTAATAGTAGTCATTCCTAAGCCGGACAAGGATCACTCTCTCCCTGACTCATATAGACCGATATCGTTGCTCTCCGCTGATGTTAAGTTGCTTGCAAAGGTCTTGGCCATGCGTCTGTCTAAAGTGATTTTGTCTATCATACATTCTGACCAGACTGGCTTTATGCCTCAGAAGTCAACGTCAATTAATATTAGAAGAGTGTTTGCCAGTATTCAACTTCCAGCTGATAATGTTGGAGATAGAGCCATCCTTTCTTTAGATGCGGCCAAGGCCTTTGACAGCATTGAGTGGCGATTCCTGTGGAGAGTTATGGCGTATATGGGATTTGGAGATGAGTATATTTCCTGGGTCCGGGTGCTATACTCTAAACCCAAAGCGTGTGTCAGGGCGAATGGAGGGGTGTCCCCCAAGTTCTGCCTGGGCCGGGGTACTAGACAGGGGTGCCCGTTGTCGCCTCTGCTATTTGCAGTTGCGATTGAGCCATTAGCCGCAGCGATTCGGAAATCAACGGACATTCGGGGGTTCAAATATGGGACAGTTAATAATAAAGTGGCGATGTATGCAGACGACACTTTGCTCTTTCTGGGGGATACTGGTCCATCGTTGGAAGCGGCTATGAAAATCATTGATTGCTTCAGGGACCTGTCGGGTCTGTCTATCAACTGGAGTAAGTCGGCGATTATGCTGCTTGACGGGCAGGTGCAATCACAGACAGTGCGAGACAGAAGTATTCCATGTGTAGCGACCTTTAAGTACTTGGGTATCCATATATCCCCGAGAATCCGAGATTTTGGGCGCCTTAATTTTGACCCGCTGGTTATTAAATTTCGTAACAAAACTAAGGCATGGTGTAAATTATTCTGTCAGTGGCGGGAAGAGCTAATCTCATTAAAATGGTGTTGATGCCCCAGCTACTCTATGTTCTACATAACTCCCCGGTCTGGCTGTCAAAGTCCAAATTTGTCCCAATCAATGCTATTTTCAGGGAGCTCATATGGCGGAAGGGGCAACCGAGAATTAAGCTGGAAACGTTGCAATATCCTAAAACGGAAGGGGGCCTTGCAGTGCCAAACCCCTGGGTGTACTTCCTGGCGGCACAGTGCCAACATTTTAAGGGGTGGATGGAATTGGAGTTGAGTGAGATGTCGTGTCAGTTGTTTCAGCATTGCTTGTCCTCTAGTGACTTACTGCTACTCCTTGAGACTGGGGGGGCTGGGAGGAGTGGTCCGTTGGGTGATTTGGGACACTTGATGCAGTCCGTGTGGAGTAAGGTCAAGCTCCTGAGGGGGGTTTTCGGCAATACGGAATACACTCCACTGTGGGATAATCCCGTGCTGCCGGAATTCCTCTCCCTGTCTGAGTTTGGGGCATGGAAAAGGAAGGGTATTCTGAGGCTGGGACATCTTTTAGAGGAAAAGAAGTTCATGTCATTTGCCAGATTTCAGGAGAAGTATGAACTGCCTAGAACTCACTTTTATAAGTACCTTCAGGTGAGACATGCATACAACTCCACATTTAAAGGTGCAACTGTGGTGGCGGGGAGAGATGCTGCATTGCACCAGATTCTGTCCAGGGGGGCGAGGAGAGGTATGATTTCCTGTATATACAAGATGCTGCTTGATAAGTTTCTATTGTCACACCCGCTTGCGGCTAAAAGTAAATGGGAGAAAGATGTTGGCGGATTAACTGACGACCAGTGGTCTGACATACTAGAGGCGATACCTCTCTCTTCCTTGAGTGAAGGGCGTAAACTCTCGCAGCTGTTTATTGTCCATAGAGTCTACAAAACACCGGTTTTTTTGTTCCGTATAGGGTTTAGACCCACGGATGAGTGTCCAAGATGCTCTGTAGTGTCTGCAGATTTGATGCATATGATGTGGACGTGCGAGAGGTTGGGGAGGTACTGGGAGATGGTACGTCAGACAACACAGGACGTTTACAAAGTTCGAATACCCTCTGACCCGAAGGTGTGTGTGTTGGGGTATGTCTCTGAATTGGCCACCGGTCAGGTGCATAAAGTAGCTATAGGTAGAGTGTTGTATGTTGCTAGAAAATTAATTGCCCTACATTGGATACAGACAGCACCGCCAATTCTAGGCGAATTTTTAAGTGCGGTTGACGTGATGCTGAGTTATGAACGGATGGTATACCAGAAGCGTGGATGCCCAGCGAAATTTGAAAAATTGTGGGATCCATGGCTGTCGTTTCGGCGTCTGAATAGAACTGTTTAACAATGTGCCTTTTGTATTTTGCAGGTTAGGGTGGGGTGGGATGGGAGGGGTGGGGGGGGGGGTTGGATTGAAACTTGATTACTACACATAGTCTGGTGTCCTGTTTGTTATTAGCCATGTGGACAATATGTCTCTATGTCATCCTTGTACGTACTGTGATGAAACGTGTAGTTACACTGTAAAATGTTTAATAAAAAATGATCTGATTTAAAAAAAAAAAACAAAGGTACCATTAGAATCATGTATAGTTGTACTACAGAGCCATGTAAGCGCTGTATAAGGTCATATACTGGTGACAGGCTCCCTTTAAAACTCTGTTCTCTGTACTTCGCTGACAGCTCAGCGGAGTACAGAGTACATTTTATCAATGGGCAGCAGCAGCTCTGAGAGTACAGGCAGGAGCGCATATTGCTGCTCCTGCCCGTACCCCCCAGAGGATAACTGACATCTGGCATAGCACATGGGTTAGTTTTATTAGGGCATTAGGTAGAACATATTAAAGGTTTACGAAAAGGTTTAGTTAATCTTTAAGTTCCTTACTTCTCTATATCTGTATATCAATCAGGGCTCATGTACATGACTGTTTGCTGTCCGTGCCCCTGCTGCGGCGCGCAGTATTGTGGATTCGGGTCCACGATTCACAATATACAGCAAAAGATAGGGTATGTCCTATCTTTTGCAGTGGGAAGACACAGACCCAAAAGCCCACGGAAGCACTTCGTAGTGCTTCCAAATCCATGCCTCCGCTCCGTGCTGTATGTTGCTGTTGGCAGACCTATTCAAGTCAATGGGTCCGCGTTCGTGATACGGGATGCACACGGCCGGTGCCTGTATATTGCAAAGCCGCTGCTTGCTGTCCACTATACAGGCACGGACGACCTTCGGGCATGTGAATGAGCCCTAAGACTAATACCTGGTGGTGGTGATTTTTATTTGTCCCTTTTCTTGATAAAACTTATATGCTCGGGAATTGTTGGTTGCAGACCTGCCAATTCCTATCGCCAACATCCTAAATCTAGTTGAGATTATGGCGTTCATGACCAGAGTCTTTTTATATAGGTTTGTGGTATTATGGTATACTATAGTATTACAGTTTGATTGCTGGGGAAGAATAATTTGTATGTAGTTCTCATTGGCCAGCACTCGTGTCCATGTACTATACATTGATTCCCTTTTTGGGGACCAAACATGTAGAAGTGACTGTTGGACTTTATTTGTACCTTTCTGGGTGATTTCCCCCCCCTAAAATTATATTGGGTTACAGAAATTGTCTGTATAGAGAATTGTGTGATAGGCGACTACAGGACGATGGGGGATAGACTGACCAGTTGTCCCACATGGCACCAGCAAAATTTGACCTTGGTATGTGGCCATGCCCAGACTGTAAGTTAAAGGAATATGGTGAGCTCACACATTAAGGACAAATTACATATTGATGTTCCTATTGCATCTGAAATTTTATTATTCCACCCATTTCCAGAGAAGCGGCCTCTTCCTCAAATACTCCATGTTGATGTCTGCATGGAGATGTCTACTAAAATGTTGGCTTAAATCGAACGGCCCATCAATTGGAGATCTTATCACTGTTCAGTCAGATGCAGAAATTGGCACTGCACTGTAATGGCCCCTTTTAACTCGAAAGCTTGGCATGCTAAGAAGTTTCTGAGCGAATCTTAGTAGACTGACAGGAGCCATGACGGGGTCTGAACTGGAGGGGCAAATGATTGACCCTATTAAAGGGTTTGTCTTGCTTCAGCAAATGGCATTTATCAATAGGTAATACCAGGCACGTACTAATGTACTGTGATTGTCCATATTGCCTCCTTTGCTGGCTAGACTCATTTTTCCATCACATTATACTACTCTAGTTTCCATGGTTACGACCACCCTGCGGTGGTCATGCTTGCAGACTATAGGAAAAAAGCGCCAGCCTCTTTCGTGGCTGGGATCATATCAGAGCACCTAGGCTGGCACTTTTTCCTATAGTGTGCAAGCACGGCCACCGATGTTGGATTGCAGGGTGGTTGTAACCATGGAAACGAGCAGTGTATATTGTGATGGAAAAATGAATTAAGATAGCAAAGGAGCCAACATGGACAATCGCAATACATTAGTAAGTGCGTTGTATTTACTTTCTCTACATAATAAATTCCATTTAGCTGAAGTGAGAGAACCCCTTTAAGTAATACGGAGGGAAAGTGGGTTATGGGGATTATTGTGTTAGAGATATCATTCTGTGTCTTCTGAATGTTATGCTGGGTTGTTCAATTAAAGTTCAGTAAAAAGATGTTTAAAAAATAAATAAAAATTTGTGATAAAGGTCACCCTATACACACACCGCACTTGAGTATTTTGACAGGTGTGCAATGGGAAGATTTCCTGACAATATACCGTCCAATAACTTGAATTGTGAATGGAGCCCTATGAATGTCATATGTGACGTATAGGCGTATGTACTGTACCAAACGTATGACTCATCGTGAGGATATGCCCCCAATGTCTGATAGGTGCAGGTCCCACCTCTGAGACCATATTTTATTTTTTCTTATGCTTTGATGTACTTACGTGTTTGCAAACTTTTTGCCTTTTAGGTTTGAGCACGTCCCCCTAGCAACGCCAAATGGTGATCTTCTAATCAGAGACCTTAATTTTGAGGTAAGCAGTTTTTCTTTTTTCTCCCTAAAATGTCACTTGCGTTTCTGCCTCTTTAGAGAAAGATATTTTCTTTTTGGTAAAGCATCGTAAAGTATTTTTGCAATAGTTTTTGTTACCTATTGCAATTTCTGTTTTAAAAAATGGGGCCCAGTGAAATCCTGGTTCTTGACCCTAATGCTAAAAAAAAAAGTACAAGTCTTAGAAAGGTAATAAAAGAATGCATGCTCACCATTTTTAAACACCCCCCCCCCCCCCTCCGCTGCAGTCTTCCCCACTGCTGTAGTCATGACATCATGCTCTTGGCTGCAGTGATGGCATCCCGTATACCACACAAGACCACTGAGGCCAGTGATTGGCTGCAGTGGACACATGTGAGATTCGGGCACGTTACTACTTCAGCCATGAGAAATATAAGCTTGGCCGGGGAGGATCCGTGTGATGATGCTGGAGCACAGGTTGTTCAAAATGATGAATGCAACTTCTATTATTTTAACACCTTCCCTGCTTTTTCCCTGACAACCCCTGTAAACTGGTTGTAGTCATTTGATGCACCCCTCATAGAGATGAGTGAATCAATTCCAAAGCGTTCTCAGGACTTGTCAGGGGCTGTCCCTGCAGGTGACGTGCCCATCTACTGCAAGATTGAAAGGGCTGGACATTTAGGTCAACCATGCCAATTTCCTGGCTGCAGAGGATCTGCTTCGGTGCAGTAACTACTCTGGCTTCCCTTACCCGGAAGTTTAGCAGCAATTGCGCAGTCGCTGCTCGATAGCAGAACCTTTGCCCTTGCTCTGCTAATTGAAGCAGCGTTTGCACAGGTGCAGTTGCAGGCAGGAAATTGTCGGGGCCGGGTTAAATGTCCAGCCCTGTCAATTTTGCAGCAGGTGGGCACTTCACCTGCAGGGGCAGCCCCCCCAAAGGTGAAGAAACCTTGCTGATGAGACAAATCAAATTGTTAAATATCTGTAGCTCAGCATAAGGCTCCATTCACACGTCCGCAATTTCGTTCCGCAATTTGCGGAACAGATTTGCGGACCCATTCGTTCCTATGGGGCAGCACAATGTGCTGCCTGGACACGGAATTGCGGACCCGCACTTCCGGGTCTGCAATTCCGTTCCCGAAAAAAAAAAATAGAACATTGCCGCTATCTGTGTTTTGCCGATCCGCGGCTCCGTGTATCCGCAAAACACATTGCGGACGTGTGAATGGAGCCTAATATTGTAAAACCAAGCAGATTGACTGAGGCACCAGACAAATAAGGCTACTTTCACACTAGCGTTTTGGCTTTCCGTTTCTGAGATCCGTTCAGGGCTCTCACAGGCGGCGGTCCAAAACTGATCACTTTTGCCCTAATGCATTCTGAATGGAAAAGGATCCGCTCAGTATGCATCAGTTCAGTCTCCATTCCGCTTGCAGTGTTTTGGTGTCCATCTGATGAAACTGAGCCAAACGGATCCGTCCTGGCACAGAATGTAAGTCAATGGGGGACGGATCCGTTTTCTATGACACAATCTGGCACAATAGAAAACTGATCCGTCCACCATTGACTTTCAATGGTGTTCAAGATGGATCCGTCTTGGCTATGTTAAAGATAATACAAACGAGTCCGTTCTGAACGGATGCAGACTGTTGTGTTATCTGAACTGATCAGTCCATGACTGATCCGCACAAAACGCGAGTGTGAAAGTAGCCCAAGTTCTGCATCTCCAGGGGGGGAGGAATAACAGACAGGTAAAATCCTGTTTGATTTGCTTTCCTTGATGACCGACAGATTTTTATCATCTTGTAATTTACTAAGCTGTTATGTTTGGGTTTTTACTATGACATAAATTGATTATAATATCATTATTTGCTGATGTGGAAAAGATTGCTTTTAACGTATTGTTCTGTACAGGTGACGTCCGGTACCAATGTTCTTGTCTGTGGGCCAAATGGATGCGGGAAGAGTTCCCTGTTCCGTGTATTAGGAGAGGTGAGTTTACGCCTAATTAAGGGTAAAGCATCTTCTCGCACCTTCATTTATTCTGAGGTTTTTATAACCCTGTCAGTCAAAAATGTCAGATGAATTCATCTTTCAAAAACTTCAAGTTCAAAAAGTCCCTAATCTGAATCGTGATCTCACTGCGATATCTGTTCTCTATCAAGAAAAAGCTCGCAAGTGACCAAGTGTGCAATGAGCTGAAGATGTAACTTCTTCACTTTAGTAGTAATTGAGGCCTCATTGCACCCGACATTTGGTCTCTAACTATAGGCAGTGATGGCTAACCTCCGACACTCCAGCTGTGGTGAAACTACGACTCCCAGCATGCTTCATTCATTTCTATGGAGTTCTGAGAACAGCCAAGCAAGTGTATATCTTGGGAGTCGTAGTTTTACGACAGCTGGAGTGCCAGAGATTAGCTATTACAGCTTTAGGCCTCATGCACACGACCGTTGTTTGGGTCCGCACTTCAATGGGGCCGCAAAAGATGCGGACATCCTCCATGTGCTGTCCGCATCTGTTGCTCCGTTCCGCGGCCCCGCCAAAAAAATATAACATGTCCTATTCTTGTCCGCGTTTTGCGAACAAGAATAGGCATTATATTGAAGGGTGTCCGTGCCGTTCCGCAAATTGCGGAATGCGCATGGACTCCGACCGTGTTTTGCGGATCCGCGATTTGCAGACTGCAAAACACACCACAGCTGTGTGCATGCCGCCTTAGGGAGCGACCTGTCGGTCAGCCTGAGCTGTGTGGGAAGAAGCCGGAGGGCAGTCACCCAGCAGACACTTCTCTCCGTGCCCCACTTAGCGTTTTGGAGTATAGCTTAGGTGGTTCATGGTAATGAGGTTCCCTGTTAGGGCAGCATGAATCTGCTGACAGGTTCCCTATAACGATGTCCTCTTGGGTCTGTCTGTACTCATTGAAATATGTTTTAAATGCGTAGTATTGAATATGAATTGATTTGTTTAGTCTTTTCAAATACTAATGATTTCTTTTTTGTTTTGTTTTTCTATTAGTTATGGCCTCTTTTTGGTGGATCTCTTACAAAACCTGAACGGGGAAAACTATTTTATGTTCCTCAGGTAAAGTTTGATTCACATTTTATTATTTAATACTGAAATCCTTTACTTTGCTATGTAAATTATCGAAATGAAATCCCCTTCGGCGTTTCTCACTCACAGAGACCATATATGACTCTTGGGACATTACGGGACCAAGTCATTTATCCAGACACGCAAGAAGATCAGAAGCGTAAAGGCATATCCGATAAGGTAAGAACAATCTGCTCTTATTGCTTGTTTGTGCTTTTGAGTTCTCCTTGGGGAAATTATTGGGGAAAAAACAGTTCCAGGAACACCCTTTCCCGCTAATTGTATTGTGTAAAGGTGCACACGCTCATTCATCTGCTGAAAGCGTCTCAGATGTGGTCACCTAAACCATTATTTCTGGACAGCAGAGATCTACTGCTCAGAAATAATGATTCTCTGTGGGGATCAGCGATCGCAGCAGCAATCCCTCATCCCTATACAGCGGAGGTGATTGCTTCAGGTAAATACAACGATCACCTCCAATGATGAGCAGACCATTTTCGGGAATGAATGGATCGCTTCTGATAATCTGTGTCGGCCCATGTAAAGCGGCCTTACCCGTGTGCTTTATTTTGTAACTTTGCGTTTAGCTAAAACTGTTTTATGTGTTTACATCTCAACACAGGTACTGAAGGAATACCTTGATAATGTCCAGTTGGGGCAGATTCTGGACCGTGAGGGTGGCTGGGATATTGTCCAGGATTGGATGGATGTTCTCAGTGGAGGAGAGAAGCAAAGGATGGCGGTATGTAATACATAGTGTCCCTGTGTAGTTGTCTTATGTGTATTTTATTTGGCCAGATTGAAAGTAGTCCTAGGCAAATATTGGGGTTTGTGTGATCTGCGACTGGCACATCTCACATGTGCCACTTAAAGGGGTTATCCGTAATTATTTTTTTTTATATATATTTTTTTTAATGGTCCCTCCCCCCCCCCCAATACCCACCCACCTTTTGTGTGATTCAGCGATAATGTTTTAAGCATTCCCTCTATGCCAGCGCTGTGCTCCCAGGTGTAATTAGGTTGCAGGCTCTTCCTGGATCACGTGCCATACATTCAGCACATAATCCTAGCCTGGCAACAACCTGCCATGTAGGTGGGTTACGCCTGCGCAGTCAGGCAGCCTCGGGAACTAACTGCTCACAGCTCCCGAGACTGCCTGACTGCGCAGGCGTAACCCGCGTACATTGTGGATTGTAACCTGGCTGAACATACGCTATGTGATCGAGGAAGTGCCTGCAACCTAATTATAGTGGGGAGCGCTGCACTGGCTCGTAGGAATTTTTTCTACATTATCATAGAATCACCGGAAGCTGGAAAACCCCTTTAACTTTATAGGAAAGTACAGTGTTGGGAAGACAAACTTGTGTAATCTAATGTGCCTTCCAGTCAGCACAGATATAAGGTATTGGCCGGCTATGAAATATTCTATCTGGTCCTCTAACTAGTACATGCAGCTGTAACCTAGCGCCTCTCAAATACATATAGAATATGGTAGTATGAATCTGATATTTTATCTGGACATTCAAATTATCATTTCAGATGGCACGGTTATTTTACCATAAGCCTCAGTTTGCAATCTTGGATGAGTGCACAAGCGCGGTCAGTGTAGATGTGGAAGATTATATTTACAGCCACTGTAAGAAGGTAAGTGACATAGAACTATATTCTGGTGAGAAACATCCCTAATTATCCAAGTCATGTCTCGGGGCCTGTTTAAAATATCCAACATTGACTTTCAGGATTGCTCCTTTACATCTGGTGGCATTAAAGGGGTATTCCCACCATAGACAATGGGGGCATATCGCTAGGATATGCCCCTATTGTCTGATAGGTGCGGGTTCCACCGCTTGGGACCCGCACCTATCAGACAATAGGGGCATATCCAATATCAAGAACGGAGCGGGGAGCGCTGTGGCTGGAGGACCCCATATTTCCCGGGGTCCGTCCACCACCAAGCGCTAATCCCCGCCACTCTCATATAAGTGAATGCGCGGCCCATGCTCCCTTTAATTTTTTTATGGGGCAGACTGCAAGAGCCGAGCCAACGCTTGGCTATTTTCGGCGGCCCCATAGAAATTAATGGAGGGCAGCTGTGCATGCGCAGTGCGCTCTCCTTCACTTTCGGGTCTCCATTCGCGATAAAGGTTCGGGTCCCAGCTCTGAGATGAGAAAACCCCTTTAAAGGCTCAGTTTGTTAAGAGCTAATTTGCGTGCCATCTTCCCATACTCCTCACCCCAGCTAGGGGCTCTCCACATAATAATATCCCCCAAATCCGAACCACGGGGAATAAACAGAGGATGAACATGCACGTAGTGGATTTTTACTGTGGTTTTGTTTAACTGCTGCTACATTATATGTTCCTCCCCCTGCTGTGAACTTGGGACACAAGCCACTGTTCAACTGTTGGGACACAAGCCACTGTTCTTGTGATTGTCCCAGTGCCCAAACCCCACATTTATTTAGATTGAAGAATTTATCCATTTCAAAATAGCCATGTAAATTTTTTTTGTATAAAGTTGTGATGATTGGGAAGAGGAACGTTCATTCCCAGTCATTGCCGGCTCATAAATGCATTCACATGCGGCAGTGATCGCTGCTCTACGGAGATGAGCATTCATTACTGTAAACATTCATCCCCATGCGGTTTCATCGTATGTCAGCAGCACATCCCTGTGCGATGTGCTACCCACAAGCGGGAAGTTCTGGTGCTGCATAAAAGATGTGATCTTTGGAAGATAGTCTGCACGTAGATTTCCCACATGTGACAAAGATATTTATAGGGGTTGTGTCATGTTGTCAGACAATGGGAGCATATTGCTAGGATATGCTCCCATTGTCTGATAGGTGTGGGTCCCACCCTTTGGGACCTGCACCTCTCTCCTAAATGGAGCTGGCTCGGCCACTTCCATTGGCCCCATAGAAATGAATGGGAGCAGTGGTCACGTTCATTTCTGTGGGGATTCCGGCTATTTTCGGCAGGCCAGTAGGAAGGCTTGGTGGTGGCCGGATCTGGCCACCTGTTAGGCTTTGTTTTAGAGAGAGGTGCGGGTCCCAGAGGTCGTTGTGAGCTTTCTGTGATTACATTTGTCAGGTTTACTTATGCTTTTCCTGCTGCTAGCTTTATTTTTTTTATCCAGTCCCATCTTGCATTCTACCAGGTTTAGAATTACAAGTGACCCTAAGGCCCCTTTCACACGAGCGAGTTTTCCGCGCGGGTACAATGCGTGATGTGAACGCATAGCACCCGCACTGAATCCTGACCCATTCATTTCAATGGGGCTGTGTACATGAGCGTTGTTTTTCACGCATCAGTTCTGCGTTGCGTGAAAATCGCAGCATGTTCTATATTCTGCGTTTTTCACGCAGCCCTGGCTCCATAGAAGTGAATGGGGCTGCGTAAAAAACGCATTGCATCCGCAAGCAAGTGCAGGTGCAATGCGTTTTTCACTGATGGCAGCTAAGAGATGTTGTTTGTAAACCTTCAGTTTTTTATCACGCGCGTGAAAAACGCATCAAAACGCATCGCACCCGCGCGGAAAAAACTGAACAACTGAACGCAATCGCAGACAAAACTGACTGAACTTGCTTGCAAAGTAGTGCGAGTCTCACTGAACGCACCCTGAACGCATCCGGACCTAATCCGTCACGCTCGTGTGAAAGAGGCCTAAGAGGGCGTATTATACATTTGAAATGTTACAGGGGTTGCACAGCCTTTTCTGAGTGGAGCCCCATCCTCAGGATAGGTCATCACTAGCTGATCTGTAGGGGTCCCTGCACCATCTGACCTATTCAGGTGCACCTCTGTTGCTGGAAGTCTGCACCAGAAGTACCCAGATCCGTCAACATTGCAGTGGCCCCTCTCATCACTGCACCGCTGTTCCATTATGCCTCATTCACACGTCAGTGTTCAGTGATTTTGAGCCAAAACCAGGTGCATCTCTAAACACAGAACAGGAGACTATCTTTCCCTTCTACCTTATCTCTGTGGAGGCTCCACGCTGACCAAAACACTGGCGTGTGAATGTGGCTTTAAGCTGAGATTAGGCCATCACTTAGAAAAGGCTGGACAACCCCTTCAAATGGAACTCTTGTAATTGAAAGAATCAGAGGAACGAAAATGTGTGCATGGTCAATTCTGAGAGGGCGATGCCATAGTAGTGGTCATATCACTTACCAAATGGCATTGCATCTCATTGGCAGCTTGGCAGAGCCTGGCAGCATACCAGCAGGGGTCACTTTGTGTGACATCATGAACCACTAATGGTTGGTAATTTTATAATTTAAAAAAAAAAATTTTTTTTTTTTTTTTTTAGCAACACCCTTTCTGAAGGCAATTTTCTATTGAGTGATGTTTTTGGGAGAAAACATTTTCTAGCTACATTTCTTTTAGGCTAGATTCATATCTGTGGCAGAGTTTTCAGCACTCGCAGATTCCAGCAAAAAAATAAAAAATATTATTTTGGTGTTTTGCCCAGGCAGAAAGCGATGGACCCAATTACATTTAATGGGGTCTGTTGGACACCGGCATATGCTGAAGCCGGCAATTCTGGTATTCTGTTCTGGCTTACGAATTGCTCTGCATATGTTAACTTTTCCTTACCATTCCATTTACTATAGAAGTGAAGCATCTTTTTGTCTGATTGTATAGTTTGTAGTAAATATGCCTTCTTTCTGCCTAGGTTGGAATAACCCTTTTCACTGTGTCACACAGAAAGTCCCTGTGGAAACACCATAAGGTATGTACAAGTCAGGGACGAATCCCTTTCATTTGTAAATGTTATGACAACATAAATTGCTTTCACAGAATCTACAATCTAAGGCCTCGTGCACGCGGCCGAGAGCGGACCGTGGAAACCCGGCCGGGATTCCTGCTGACAGGGCGCACGGCGCCATTGGTTGCTATGACGCTGTGCGCTTCATGCAGCCGCTGATGTACAGTAATACACTAGTATAGTATAGTGTTTTACTGTATAGTGTATTACTGTACAGCAGCGGCTGCATGAAGCGCACGGCGTCATAGCAACTACGGTCCGCTCTCGGCCGCATGAAATTGCGTTTTTTTTTTTTTTTATAAATGGTGCTACGCTGTTTCAGTAGCTTTCATGTACAGCAATGAGAGCTGCTGAAATGGCAGAGCGCCGGAGCCTGGGAGGTGGTCAGAACGGTGTTTCATCTCGCCTTAGACGAGATAAGACAAACCCTGTAAGGTAGACATTGATGAACATATGGTATAGCAGGGGTCCGCGACCTCCAGCTGTTCAGAAACTGCAACCCCCTGAATGCTTCATTCACTTCTGTGGGAGTAAGAAGAGCAGTCGAGCGTGTTTACATGCTGGGAGTTGTAGCTTCACAGCAGCTGGAGTGCCTAAAGTTGCTGATCCGTGTGTTTATAGTCTCCCTTCTAATGTGAGAAGAAACTAAGTGACGATTTTGTATGTTTCTGTATACTACTACTACTATATTGATGGTCAGCTGATGACTCATGTGGACCTCATCTCTGATCTCATGGCCTCATAAACACTCATTTAAGCCATATTCTCATTAGTTTGGTAACTGGTTAGCTATAAGGCATGTTTGAGGTCAGATCAGAGATGAGGCATCACATGAGCTGTTAACTGACAGGTCTGAGAAGTGATACTCTGCAAACAGCCTGATTTTTATTTTATTTTTTAACCCCTGTATATATAAAATGGCTACAAATTTTAATAAAGATCAATGAAAAAAATGCGTTTTAGCCCAAAATGAGTAAAATGTAATTATAAAAAAATTGGCCTTGAAGGTGTCCATGGCCTTTAAAATAGGCCATTACATACCAGAACAATAAAGATTCTGCTTGGTAACAAGCAGCACAACAGATTTTGGCCATGTACTCCATGATTAGCTATTCATTTGACTCGTCGGCATGTAATATAGTTTTCCCCACCCTGCACTGTACACTCTGCAATGTCTTCTGGCAAAATCAACTGGGGCATGAGAATGCGGACCCACAGTGATCATGTCATTGGTGGTCTCAGTCTGGAAAGCGGTGGTTTTCATGAGACAATTTCATGATACTAACCATCTTAAAGGGGGTTCTCGACATTTTAAGTACTGATGATTTGTCCTTTAGATAGGCCATCAACATCAAATTGGCTAGGATCTGACCCCTGGCACCCCCAGTGATCAGCTAAGACTACGCAGCACTTTACAGTGGCTAAGCCTGGTTCTGCACAACTGGTAGATCATTAATAGTTAAATCTTGAGTCTCTTCAAATAAGCTAGTGCTATTCATTCGGAGATGGTTAGTAGCATGATAACATAAGGTGTTTGTATTTTATTTTTTTCTTCATGGTTCTCTCTTCTTTTTCCAGTACTACCTCCACATGGATGGACGAGGCAACTACGACTTCAAGCCAATTACAGATGAAACCATTGAGTTTGGGTCTTAGAGCTCATTATTCAGAGCCAACTCGTGGCAAAACAAAGCTATGACCTAGTTGTTTTTTTTTCTCTTCAGATTTTTGCCTAATTTTAAATAATTGGAGTCTAATAGGTTTATCTAATCATTAACACTACTGCACTAAAGTACAATGAATTCCTCTATGAGGTTTAAATCAGCAGATCTGATTGCGCTCTACATAAATCAATTGCTCAGACTTTCTTGGCTAGTGACAGTTGTGTCCAGTTTCCAAGAAGGAGCGAAAGATCCATCTCTTAAGAAGGCCATACACATTAGATAGAAGATGGTTGATGGTTGAACAGCAGTTGAATAAACAATCATCTGGTAAACGTTCGTTTCGCAGTCACGTCCATGTTGGCCCTTACAGTTGTTCAAATTGTCCATACCCAGTCAATGAAAACGGACGATGAACGAAAGATCTTTCTGGGAAAGTCCTATCAAAGAAAAATGTTTCTTTGAATGAAAGATCTTTTATCTGACCATCAGACGATAACATTTAAACATGGGCTATTTCTCGATAATGGTCTCTTATTGGTTGGCTAAAATGATCATCCGTAAATGTTCATTTTAGCTTAAATCTTCAGTTTTGATTAACTTTAGACTAATGTGTGTGGGCACCTCTAGGCCAGTTTTACAGGAGTGTCTTCAGTCTTGGAAGCACCCGGCTTCTGATGGTAGCATTTCCTAAGCCGAACACTGCTCCTTTTGATTGAACTCACAGCAGCATAACGATTTATGATGCCGTGAGCTCCCGCCTGACCGCTGGTCTAGTGTAAAGTACTCACATAATGCTGTGATTACTGTGCTCTTAGACCCGCAGTCAGGCAGGAATCTTTATGATGCAGTGAGTTCAGAGTTCCGTCCTGGAATTTTAACCATCACATGTATCGTGTTTCCCGGACTGAACACACTGGTATGAAATTAGCCTTGGTCTTTTTCTTAAAGGTGTTATCCAGAATTTTCATTTAATTTCTAATGGTACCCACGTTCATGTGATGAAGCGCTTTGGTGGTAATAATGTTGAAAATATGCCTACAGGGCCAACACTGTGCTTCCCGGTGTAATTACGTTGCGGGCACTTCCTGGATCACGTGCCGTACTTTCAGTGCTTGAACCGAGCCCGGTTACAACCTGCAATGTACAGGAGTTACTGAGCAGTGCCAGAGGTTGCCTGACTGCGCAAGCCGAACCTACGTACATCACAAATGTGCAGCACGTGATCCAGGAAGTGCCTGCAACATAATTACACCAGTGAGCACAGCACTGGCCAAGTAGGAGTATTTTCAACATTATTCTTAAAGTGCTTAACACATGAAGGTGTGGACCATTAAGAAGTAAAACATTGGGGATATCCCTCTTTAAGGACTATGAGAAAGTAGTGTTAGCCTGTGCCCCACTTCGTCTCTAAACATTGATTGCACTGTAGCCTGGGACTAGAGACGTTTTTTTGTGATTGCAGTAAAACACATCCTCTTTGTATTGTTTTCGATTAATCTCAGGTTATATAGAGATAATGCAGAAGAAAATGGACAAGATGCAATTAATTATAGGATTTACTATGTAATTTTTTTTTTTGTTATAATGATGCCAAAAGCATGACAGGGATTCCAACCAAGGAACGTCACTGAATGGCTATTTCGCTGCCAGGCTGTAATGTCTGCCACGCAGGCTGTGCAAATCCCGGCCAGTGTCCTCGAAAGGCAGACATAGAACACTTGTATTCCATTTAGTAGGTCTAGACTGATAGTTCCTGTCTTTAATTTTATACGTAACAGGTTTACACGTCCCATGTGCAGATTTCAGTGTATTTTCCAGATACTTTCTAGGTGATTAATGATAACCTTTTAATTTAAGTTGGTAGCTAGGTGGATGAGTTGTATGCTGTGTACCTGGAGATCACCGAGCGGGGTAATATACCCTTTTTGTAAATGTGACTTGGAAGCCGAGAGCATTAACTGGATTTGTTTTTTAAATGGGTTGTCCAGGTTCGGAGCTGACCCCTGACCTATCCCCTTCTTCCCCCACTCAGCCCCTCTGTCATGAGCTGTGTCGCGCAGGGCAAAGGCTTTTTTGTTTACAAGCCTAACCGCTAGGCGGAGGCATCCACCTAGCAGTGTTCCCAGTGACGTCACCGACACTAATGGGTAGGCTTTAGCGCTGCCTTAGCCTCTAAAGCCTGCCCATTAGTGCCGGTGACATCACCGAGCTCACTGCTAGGCCAATGTCTCCGCCTAGCAGCTCCTATGAAGAGCCTGGTATGTGACCGGATCTCCCGAAAATTCCCTTGCCCTGTGCTATTCAGTGCAGGGCAAGGGAGATGCGCCGATGCTCATGTCAGAAGGGCTGCCTGGGTGAAGAAGGGGATATGTCTGGGTTCAGCTCTGAATCTGCACAACCTCTTTAACATTGGAATAGCATTTATAAAGGCATGCACTGAGTAATGCAATAAATGGGATCTGTGTAAATCTTCTGTGCCTCCTGAAGCCTTTCTTTTAATTGCATCTACATTCAGTGCTGGACAGTCTTCCATCGCTATGCCAAAACCAAGTAGGCACATCCCATTAAACAAAATAAATGCTATAGCTGCAATACCAAATGCAATATGCAGATGCACTATGCAGACATTGAATATATGGATTATACACTGTACTATTGCTGTGTTCACTATATAAATGATTGAGGTAGTTGGTAAATACTTAAATCAATTTTGATAAATAAACCCAAATGCTGCAGCAGGGCAATCTCTTATAGATGGGACTCTACACTAAAATGACTCTCCTCTCCATTGGACTATAGGTCATTGGAACATCACCTCAGCCATTGACACTGGCCACTGGCCACAAACCACTGCTATTGAGCACCGAAACTAAGAGGGCTGATTGCGGTCATTCTCTGAAGATGTTAAAGGGCTTCTGTCACCCCACTAAACTGATTTTTTATTTTTTTTTGTATACTTATAATCCCTATCCTGCGATATTGCTATACCTTATGTTATTAATCATTTTCATTCAGTAGATTTTGCAAAAAACTTACTTTTATGATATGCTAACTACCTTTCTACCAGCAAGTAGGGCGTCTACTTGCTGGTAGCAGCCGCAGAAAACCGCCCCCTCTTGTTGATTGACAGGGCCAGCCGCGATCTCCTCCTCCGGCTGGCCCTGTCAGCATTTCAAAAATCGCGTGCCTGTGTTGATTCGGCGCAGGCGCTCTGAGATAAGGAAGCTCGCCTCCTCAGCACTCCCTCAGTGCGCCTGCGCCGATGACATCAGCGAAAGAGAAGATATCAGCGAAAGAGAAGATGTCATCGGCGTAGGCGCACTGAGGGAGTGCTGAGTAGGCGAGCCTCCTTATCTCAGAGCGCCTGCGCCGAATCAACACAGGCACGCGATTTTTGAAATGCTGACAGGGCCAGCCGGAGGAGGAGGAGATCGCGGCTGGCCCTGTCAATCAACAAGAGGGGGCGATTTTCTGCGGCTGCTACCAGCAAGTAGACGCCCTACTTGCTGGTAGAAAGGTAGTTAGCATATCCTAAAAGTAAGTTTTTTGCAAAATCTACTGAACGAAAATTATTAATAACATAAGGTATAGCAATATCGCAGGATAGGGATTATAAGTACACAATTTTAAAAAAAAAAATCAGTTTAGTGGGATGACAGAAGCCCTTTAAAGGGAATATGTCATTCTAAAACGACCTATTGTTTAAATCGCATTTTTATGTTTAACATATTTTAAACAATTTTTAGAAGTTATTTTTAATTTCCCATGCCAATATCTATATTTAAATACAAAAAACATAAAATCCTTGCTTTTTTACAGTCGCCACTAAGCCTATGTGGTCTGTACAGCTCACTTTAGTGCAGTTACCTGCTTATCTGTCATTCTAATCCTGCCTGTAATAATATCACCTCTGTGTATAGATAAGACAGGATCCACCATTTACAATAGGCGATTGTCACATCTTATCTATTCTTTCCTTGTCCAATGACCTCAGCACAAGTCAGAGCATACCTAAAAACACTCTTCCAGTCTGCAGTAAGGGTGCAAAGGGGTGTTATCCAGTTGGAGTCTGACACCAGCAGCACTCACTGGATAGAGGGAGACTGTACAGGGACACCCTCCCACCCCTTTGTACCCTTACTGCAGACTGCTAGCAATTCATTCATAACTTCTGGTAGGGGTGCACCCAGCATTGAAGATGAGCTGAGCCTCTGGTGCAAGGCCAACACCCTCTTTGCACCTAGGGGCTAATTGGCATCAAATGAAAAGCCTGCTTTTTACACAATGGGGCCATCTATGGACATAGAACAAAGATAGAAAGTTAGAATCATCTGACAGCGCATCTGGCATGTAAGAAGTATTCATCACCAGGTATGTGGTGACCTATTCACTTTAACAAAAAATACACCCAATGCAGTAGTAATCAAAACGAATTGACAAGTCTAGCACTGCCTGTAAACAAGTCGTATGAGATTATAAGAACATGGCTGCTTTCTGCCAGCAGCAGTGCCACACGTTTCCATGGGCTGTGGTTTTGTTCAAGTGAGTGCTGCTCTTTTAGGTATATACAATAAGAAAAAAGGCTAAAAAAAATGCCAAAACACAGAAGCAAATTTTCATATCTGACATTTTATTTTTCCCCTCACCCATGTGAGAGAACCTCCCATCCAGGACAAGAAACCTGAGGATATAAAAAAATATATATAAAGTTCACACCCCGACCACACTTCAGTTTCTGGTCCTCTGGATAGGAAGTCCTGGGGAACCTACCTCTTCAAAGTTCACACTGGAAGAATGGCTGAGGAAGGTCCAGGCTCTAGTCCCATGGTTGAACTATCCTATGGCAGCATAAGACTCTTGTGGGAGCCGCTTGTCAAGTCTGCAGCTCCCCTACCTCTTTCCCAGCTTTGAGCCGCTGTGGTCGTGCCAGGCAGCTCCGGTTTGATCTCTGTGCCTCGAGCAACAAAGATGGGCCGCAGCGTCCTTCGCGCTGGGTGTGGGCATGCGCAGTAGGACGCTAGACCAGATTGGGGAGGGTGAGTGTGCTGAGTGTGCTGAGTTCTGCAAGGTCAGTGGAGAGTGCTTGGCGTGAATATACACTAATAACACACTGAGCTATTAGGGAATGTGAGAACAGGTTGTAACTTGTAATCTACAAGAAGAAAAATGATTGTTCCACCACCAGGAGCAAAACAGTAACTGCAGAATCTACAGAACTAATCATGTGCTGAATAGTTGCAAGTCCAATTTATGTGTGAGACAAGAAGATTGGCTACAAAAGGATGGTGAGATATGGAGCCTGAAAGTCAAAAGTTCAAAACCTTGTTACCATTTTGCTCGTCGGTGTAAATCGGCAGTGGGGGACAGCAGCCAGCCAGTTTGTTTGCACATAGTGCTGTGCCAGGATCCCTTGCACGGAAGTTATTTTGGAGGCAGGTGATCCGGTCCTTGCCGACCCTACTGAGCCCTCTAGAGTCTAGACCATCAAGCCCGGTATTTGGCCTTGAGGAGTGGGGTACAGCTTCAAGCGGGTGAGAATTCCTTATTTAGCTATATCGTGTTTTTTTTTTTTTGTCTGTTTATATTGTAGGGGCCAAAAATGCTTAAAAAGAATGTTCGATCTGTAAAAGTCTGCTGCCTGAAACCTATACAGTATGTCATTCATGTATTGAGAAATTGGTGTTGGAGGAGTCTCAATCTATGGGCCCTTGCACATGACTGTATGCCCTCTGAGACATACAGTCAGTGAGCGGGCCATATGTCCCGGAGCGGCATTGATCGGGAGTACACAGCATCATAGATTACAATGATCTTATGCACGTCGGGCCGCCCCGCGGTTCTATCATCCTGCACTCATATGATTTTATGAGTGCAGTACAATAGTACCGCGGGCGGCCTGAGGTGTACAGAATCATTGTAATCTATGATGCTGTGTACTTCTGTGCGCACGATCAATGCCGCTCCAGGACATATGGCCTGCTCACGGACCGTATGTCTCAGAGGGCATACGGTCGTGTGCAAGGGCCCATATTTTAGAGTATTAAGGCTCTAGTTAGGTTAGGGCTTTTATAACCCATTTGCTACCAGCGACGTATGTGTACAGTACTGGAGTGAAGTGCAAACATGGTGCCCGCTTGACCTGCACCGGGCTTCATGTGGTATCGTTGTAATCGTACTGACCCAGAGAATGAAGGGCACGGGTCAGTTTTGCTGCAAAGGTAACGCTGAGGGAACAAAACCTTTTAAAACTGTGGAGGAATTTAATTTTTATTTTTTTTTCAATTCCAACCCATCTGGAGTTTCTTTCCCACTACATTGTATGCCATATTAAATGGTGGCATTAGAAAGTACAATTTGCCCTGCAAAAATTAAGTTCTCATAGAACTATGTGAATGGAAAAATAAAAAGTTATGGCTCAAGGAAGATGGGGAAGAAAAATGAAAACACAAAAACCTCCGGTATCCTAAAGGTTAAACCTTAAACAGTTCTTCCTCAGTCCGCAGGAGGGTCTAGACCAGGGGTAGGCCACCTCCGGCACTCCAGGTGTTGTGAAACTACAGCTCCCAGCATGCACACTTTCTCTGCTTTTATCATAACTCTCTTAGAAATGAATGGAGCAAGCTGGGAATTGTAGTTTCACAACAGCTGGAGTGCCAGAGGTTGATTCCTGGTCTAGACAAACTGTGGATTCTGATTCAGATGTTCTGGATGAAGATAAGTGGGACCTAGAGGCTACTAGTGATTTTGCTAGTAATAGTTCTTCTGAAGATGAACCGGGCAGAGAGCTTTTTCATATTGAAGAAACTGTTCTTGAAGGAGGCGAGAACTACTGTGCAGTTAGAGGATGTTAAACAGCAAAAGTCTATTGCTGACCAGGTTTTTGAGAGATTAGCACCTAAAAAGCAGAGTATTTCCTGTACATGCAAATATGGATGCCTTACTTAAAGAGGACCTTTCACCTAAAAATGTTTTTTTAACTAAGACTATAGCGTTACTTACATGCCCCATGATTTCTTGAACGTTAATTCTTTTTTCATTCTGTGCCCCCGTTTGTCCGCTATGCCCCCCGGAATAATTCCCAACGTTTATGCTAATGAGACAGCCTCAAATGGGCTGGCTTTAAAAGTTCTCCCGGATGACAGCCTAATGCTCTCCCCCAGCAGATGATATCAGAAGGGTCTGACCACGGCTCTGTCCCCATTGAATACACCTACACGTTCAGCCGATCCGAACATGTGTATGGCCGAGCGATCTTCTGGAATGTGTTTGGCTGCCTTTAGAACTGTTGTGCCTCTCCATTGTAAGCTGTTATAGATGAAATAGATGATAGATGAAATCGCTCCAGTTCTCTGAAGTCTCGCGAGAACTGGAGCGTCTTCTCCCTGGCTAAGAGCGGAGCGCGCTGATTGGATGCGCTCCGTGCCAGGGAGAAGATGGAAGGCACGCCCGCGAGAACTTTTAAAGCCAGCCCATTTGAGGCTGGCTCATTAGCATAAACGGCGGGAATTATTCAGTGGGGCATAGCGGACAAACGGCGGCACAGAATGAAAAAAGAATTAACGTTCAAGAAATCATGGGGGCATGTAAGTAAGGCTACTTTCACACTAGCGTTCGGGTTTCCGTTCGTGAGCTCCGTTTGAAGGAGCTCACGAGCGGACCCGAACGCAGCCGTCCAGCCCTGATGCAGTCTGAATGGAGGCGGATCCGCTCAGACTGCATCAGTCTGGCGGCGTTCAGCCTCCGCTCCGCTCGCCTCCGCACGGACAGGCGGACAGCTGAACGCTGCTTGCAGCGTTCGGGTGTCCGCCTGGCCGTTCGGAGGCGTGCGGATCCGTGCGGATCCGTCCAGACTTTCAATGTAAGTCAATGGGGACGGATCCGTTTGAAGATGCCACAATGTGGCTCAATCTTCAAGCGGATCCGTCCCCCATTGACTTTACATTGAAAGTCTGAACGGATCCGCGCAGGCTACTTTCGCACTTGCGCACTTGCGAATTTTTTTAAAGTTATTAATGCAGACGGATCCGTACTGAACGGAGCCTCCGTCTGCATTAATATGAGCGGATCCGTTCAGAACGGATCCGCCCGAACGCTAGTGTGAAAGTAGCCTTACGCTATAGTCTTAGTTAAAAAAAAATTTAAACCGAGATCTGACATACAAGAAATTCTAGATGGAGACATCACCTCTACTATAGATCTTCTTTCCCAAAGTTGTTGGATGGCATGGCACAGGCCCCTCGTGTATTTACCAAGATAATAGCAGAGGTAGCCGGCATAGATAGGTTTAGAGTAGGACCACCTTGGAGCTGGTAGGCTGGCACAAATGTGTTTTAATTAAAATGTATTGGCTAAGGCTACTTTCACACTTGCAATCAGAGCGGATCCGTCTGAGACGGATCCGCTCATATAATGCAGACGGTGGATCCGTTCAGAACGGATCCGTCTGCATTATATTGTTAAAAAGTTTCTAAGTGTCAAAGTACCCACTGACGGATCCGTCCAGACTTTACATTGAAAGTCAATGGGGGACGGATCCGTTTGAAAATTGAGCCATAGTGAGTCATATTCAAACGGATCCGTCCCCATTGACTTACATTGTAAGTCTGGACGGATCCCCTTGCCTCCACACGGCCAGGCGGACACCCGAACGCTGCAAGCAGCGTTCAGGTGTCCGCTTGCGGAGCGGAGGACAGACGGTGCCAGACTGATGCATTCTGAGCGGATCCGCGTCCACTCAGAATGCATTAGGGCTGGACAGATGCGTTCGGGTCCGCTTGTGAGCCCCTTCAAACGGAGCTCACAAGCAGACACCCGAACGCTAGTGTGAAAGTAGCCTTAGAGTCTCAGATTTTATCATATATAATGTTTGTATCTGTTGTTAGTGCATTATTTTCAGTGGTTTTTACCACAGAAACCAGGAGATAATTTTGCCCTCTTTTTGTGCTAATCCCGCAAATTCTAAAGAACAGAATTTTCACTGCTTAGATGTTTAATTACTTACCTGGAATCTACGAAAGAATGGAGGGTAGATGACAATCTTCTGATTCAGTTTCGGGGACCTTTTTAGGTGGAAAGAAAGCTTCCATAGCATCCATTGCTAGGTGGGTTAAGTTGTCACTCGATGGCCTATACATTTATGGATATTCCTATGCCAGAGGGATTTGGTGCTTATGCAACGAGAGCAGTGGCTACTACATGGGCAGAGAAAGCTGATGCTTCTGTCTCTCTGATTTGCGGAGCGGCCTCCTGGTCCTCTCCTCATACCTTTTTTTTAAGACACTATAGGTTGCACCTAGAGGCGGATGCTGCCTTCAGGAGAAAGGTGCTACAAGCTGTAGCTCCCCTCTAATTTTGTGTTGATTCATATTTTAGCTCACATGGGTGAGGGGAAAACATAAATTGCTTACTGGTTATTGTTTATCTTGAAACCCATGACGGCACCCCAAAATTTCCCAACCCTATATATGTATTTAACCTGTAACGGACACAGGGCATACAGGTACGCCCTGATGTCCTGATACTTAAGGACACATGGCGTACCTGTACGCCCTGTGTATTTCTGATCACCGGCGGGCAGTGATCGGAACCCAGTGCCTGCTCAAATCATTGAGCAGGCACCTGGGGACAATGCGCTGGGGGGTCCTGTATGTCAGACCTTGCTACCTCTGATTGGTAGGTGGGCGGGCGGTTCAAATTAGAGCAGCACTCCTCTCCTCCTTTTGTGTCCGGGGAGCAGAGGAGAGAGGAGCGTGGAGCGCTGCACTTTGTCGGATCTCAGCACCCCCATCGGTCCAGGCATCACCCCATTTGTGCCCAGCACCCAATCTGTGCCCCAGCACATCCCATCTGTTCAATCAGGTACTTAGAGAAAGGTTGGGTTAGGTAGGGATATAAAAGGGAAAGTTAGTGGAAGTAAAAAAAAAAATAAAAATATATAAAAAAAAAAGTTTGACGGGTGTCTGGGGTCCACAGCACAGCTGTTGATCGCTCACCCCACCACTGATCAACTTATCAACTTCGGACGGTTGATCAGCGGTTTTGAATTTTTTACATTTATTTTAATTATTTGCCCTTTTTTTTTTTTTTTTGTCTGTTAGGTTTAGGGTGAGATCGCGAACACCCGTGCGCCCCCCCCCCCCCCCCGCATATATATATATATATATATATATATATATATATATATATATATATATATATATATATATATATATATATATATATATATATATTACACACATATATATATATATTACACACATATATATATATTACACACATATATATATATATATTACACACATATATATATATATTACACACATATATATATATATATTACACACATATACATACACACACACACATACATACACACATACACTAAAGATTTACATGCACGCACACACTCCCCTATGGCCCGCTGGATGTTCTCGGCCGAGGAGGCATACAGCCAGCTTGCCCTCCGAGTCCGAGAGTCCTAGTGAGGACGAGGATAACCCCACTTTCCTGTTGTCATCTGCGTCCTCATCATCTAGCGATGATTGAGCCCCCAAGGCGGTGGAGATGTCACCAGGCGGAGCAATGGGACTGCCATGCTAGGGACCCTGTGGCCCACCCTAGTACGAGCAGCTCTGGGGCTCGTACTAGTTTTCCAGCCCACCAGTTAAATCCACCGGAGCCCCCTGCCGGTGAACTTGTCTGGTGTACCCCAGAGCGTTTTGAGCCAGTGATTCCTGATTTTGTAGGCCAATCAAGAATCCAGATTTTCACAGTGGGCACGACTACTTTAGTCTTTTTTTCAGTGACCACTTTGTAAATCTAATGGTGGAGCAAACAAACCTGTACGCCCAACAGTTTTTTGCTCAACACCCGGGTTCCTTTTTGGCTAGGCCCGGTGGCTGGACCCCGTTCAGTGCAGCAGAGATGAGAACATTTTGGGGCCTCGTGCTGCACATAGGCCTAGTCAAGAAACCTAGTGTCGGGCATTACTGGAGTGGGGACGTCCTCTATCAGACCCCACTTTACAGTACGGCCATGACACATACCCGGTTTGAGGCCATCCGGAAATGCCTGCATTATTCAGATAATGGGTACACTTACAAGTTTCGTGTGTACGAGGGGTGAGATTCCCCAATTCAACCCCCAGAATGTCCCCCCACTCTGGGTGTTAGCGGGAGACTTGTGTGGGACCTTATGCACCCACTGCTAGATAAGGGTTACCACCTGTACGTGGATAACTTTTATACTAGTATCCCCTTGTTCCAGTCCCTCGCTGCCAGATCCACATGCGCTTGTGGGACCGTGTGGGAAAAATCACTGCAGCCTCCCTGCCCACCCCCTCCAGATACCTATCCCCAGGGGTGAGACCTGTGCCCTTACCACTGGAAACCTGTTGCTGGTCAGATATAAGGACAAGAGGGATGTCCTTGTACTGTTCACAATTCATGGTAACGGCATCACCCCTGTCCCTGTGTGAGGTACCGCGGCAACGGTCCTCAAGCCCGATTGTATCGTCGACTATAATCGGTATATGGGAGGAGTTGATCTCTCTGATCAAGTCCTAAAGCCATATAGCGCCATGCGCAAAAAACCCTGGCAAGGTACAAAAAAGTTGCGGTCTACTTGGTGCAGGTTGCCTTGTACAACTCTTTTTTGTGCTGTCCGGGAGCGGTGGCAACAAAGGGACATTCCTCCAGTTCTATGAGGCAACCCTCAAGGCCCTGATCTTTTCTGACCGGGAAAGAGCAGGCCGGAGTACCTCGGGAAATGGAGGCGCCCGGATCGTCCCTGGCCAACATTTTCCAGGTGTGGTCCCCCATACTGGAAAGAAAGGACAGACCCAAAAAAAGTGCAGAGTGTGTCGCAGGAGGGGGGATACGGAAGGACACCACTACTCAGTGTGACACGTGCCCCGATCATCCGGGCCTCTGCGTTGCTTCAGGGAGTATCACACTTCCATGGAGTACTAAATTTATATCCCAATTTAGCCACTGACAATCGGATAAAAAAACTGGTTCTCAGACTTGAGACACTAAAACTAAAAATATATTTTTTCATAAAAAAGTTGACCTATTAGGTTTTGCCTCGTCCGTAAGAATCTGCTCTATAAAAATACCCCCCCAACCCCTCAGATGAACACGGTAAAAAATAAAAACTGTGCAAAGGTATATTTTTTTTTTGTCACCTTACATCATAAAAATTGTAATAGCTAGCGATCAAAAAGTCATATGCCCCCCCCAAAATAGTGCCAATAAAACAGTCCTCTCATCCCGCAAAAAATGAGCCCCTACCTAAGATAATCAGCTAAAAACTAAAAAAAAATGACTCTTAGACTATAGAGATACTAAAATGTTTTTTTTTTTGTTTATAAAAAGATAATATAGTGTAAAACATAAATAAAATAAAAAAAGTAGACCTATTAGGTATTGCCGAGTCCATAAGAATCTGCTCTATAAAAATACCCCCCAACCCCTCAGATTAAAAATAAAAACTAATTTTCAATTTCAATCAGTTTTTTTTACAATAACAAAGTAAGGGTTAACAGCCAAACAAAACTTAATATTAATTACCCTCATACCGCAGTTTACAGAAACACCCCATATGTGGTCGTAAACTGCTGTATGACCAAACGACAGGGCGCAGAAGGAAAGGAACGCCGTATGGTTTCTGGAAGGCAGATTTTGATGGCCTTTATTTTTTTTGGGCACCATGTCCCATTTGAAGCCCCCCTGATGCACCCCTATAGTAAAAACTCCATAAAAGTGACCCCCATCTAAGAAACTACACCCCTCAAGGTATCCAAAACTGATTTTACAAACGTCGTTAACCCTTTAGGTGTTCCACAAGAGTTATTAGCAAATGGAGATGAAATTTCAGAATTTCTGGTCATCCTCCATGACTGCATACCATGAGAGATGACCCGCCTCCAACCAGGTAGGGACAGGAAGTATAAAATTGACCCTCCATCGGCTCTTCCTTAGTGTCTTCCTGTCCCTCCAGGTAGGAGATGGATCATCCTCATGGCACATGCTATGAGCCTGTTTCTGTTATAGGCAGGCAGAGGCGGTAAGAAGAAAATAAATGCCTTAAAGCACATGAGGGAAGCAGACAGCACCAGTGCCCTAGTTGGGTATTGAGGGGCTAAAAAGACTGTCAGGATCGCTGCTCCTTACCTCCCGCACGGTGCGTCGGGCGTGGAGGTCAATGTGTGACCGGACACTCGGAGTCCCTCCGGTCTGTTCGCAAGCTCCTCATCGTGATCCGATAGTTTTGGTGCTCACGATGATGCCACCGGAAGTTGTATGCATCTCTCGTGCATTCCAAGAGGTACTTCCGGTCTGTGGAACGCACGCTGAGGGGGCGGAGCTACAATCGGCGCACAGGACCATGGCCGAAGTCGCCCCCACTGATCTGAGGTCTGCAGGTGAGTATTTAAAAAGGGGATCAGAGGTGATAGATTTAAATATGTCTGAGCAAGGTGCTGGTCAGATGGAAGCCGCTCAGGGACCCTCTATTGTAAGTAAAGGTCTCTGAAGGGGGGGGAATGCTGGTTATCTTACCCTTTGCTAAACCCCCTTATACCTCCCTCTCTCTTCCTGTATGTATGCAGAGTGAGAAGGATGGGGCTCAGAAAAAAGCTTGTCCAAAACAAAAAAAGTGTTGTGTTCAGTTAGATTGCCTGACGCATATAACAAAAAAAACTCTGCAAAAAGTGTACCTTTTAATATGGTAAAGGACTTGGTCCCGTCTATTAGGGAAAAGCTAAGAGATGTAATAAGGGAAGAAATGAGATCTGCCATAGCAGAGAATCCTGTAGTTACTCCTGGGACATCTAGCTCAAAACATAGAGATACAAAAATGAGCATCTCCGGCTCATCATCCTCTGACTCAGCGCAGGAATCCGATTCGGAGGATCCGGACTCCGGGGATTCATCTGGATCTGATTCAGAATATAAAAACTTCCTCTTCTCCTCGGAGGACATATTTTTATTTTTTCTCTTAATCACACCTTTCTCTTAATCTTTTCCTTGTAAATCACTGAGGTGTGGAGGCGGTGTGAACTTTTATATATCCTCAGGTTTCCTGTCCTGGGTGGGAGGTCCATCTCGCATGGCTGCTGTCATGGGTTTCAAGACAAACAATTACAGTATCGACAAGCAATTTAGTAGTTTTTTTGTGTACGTCCAGTTGCTACCACTAGATGGAGGATTTCTTCCAGGATACTTCAGATTCATACTCTGTATGGTAGAGCGAGTGTGCGCAGATAGTCTTTTACCATTTCCTCCTTTCAGGACTAATTCTATAGATTGTTTCTAGCACTGTACATACATAACACGCTTTGTTATTTGCTTCTTTCCTTACAAAAGTAAAGTTTAAGTATATATTGCACTGAAGGCAGTTATGGAAGAATAATTTAGAGTTTGGTGTATACCTGTTTTATCCTATAAGCCAATTATGGGTTGTCTGCCATCTTGGTTCCTTCTTCCTCTGTCTTAGAGGAACCATATCAGTACTTTTACTATTCTGTCCCTGGCTTAGCAGAAATAATGGGACACAGTCTCATCATGGCACTTACTCTGCTGAGTCCTATCTTATAGGGGTTGTCTCACTTGAGCAAATGGCATTTATCATGCAGAGAAAGTTAATACAAGGCACTTGCTAATGTATTGTGATTGTCCATTTTGCCTCCTTTGCTGGCTGGATTCATTTTTTCATCACATTATACACTGCTCGTTTCCAGGGATAACGGCCACACTGCAATTCAGCAACTGTTGCCAAGCTTGCACACTATAGGAAAAGGCACTGGCCTCTCTGGTGCCTGGGAGAGGGGGAATGTGTCTAGGCAGTTTTTTTTCTTCCCCCCCCATAGAGTGCAAGCACGACCACCGCTGCTGGATTGCAGGGTGGTCGTAATGACTGGATACAAGCAGTGTATAGTGTGATGAAAAATAAATCCAGCCGGCAAAGGAGGCAATATGGACAATCACAATACATTAGTAAGTGCCTTGTATTAAATTTCTCTGCATGATAAATGCAGTTTGCTGAGGTGACACAACCCCTTTAAGGGCGTCAAGTGATAGATGAGTGACATTGTAGAGGTCCTATGTATCTTATATGTTGTAGCAGTGCTGTGTGCTGTATCAGCTTTAGCCCCTGCCGCCTCCTGTAGTTTCTCCCTGTCCGCTCTTATTAGTAGGAGTGAAAGAGGGAGTGATGTATGGAGGAGGGGGGCAGCGTGAAGCCGTTCACATAGAAAATCACTAGACATTCTGCACACAACCCTGACAAGTAGAGCGTTTGTGAGTCAGGGGAATAATATATAACAGCGTTACTGGTCTTGTGGTGGAAATGATATGTTCAGCAGCATTTTATGGATGGGAGACATACAGAAAAACAAGGTGGGTGGAGCTGGATGGGAAGGGACCTGAGAGCTCCCAGGAAGGATTTGATAAATTACGGTGTAATCCTGTAGTTTACGGTAAACCATACGCACAGGGGAGCTGCTCAGGCCTGGTCGTCAGACTTGGGCTTGTAAGGGTTCTTTCATATGAGCGGATCCCGTGCAGGTAATCTGCTGCGTGAGAGACAGCCAAGCCCCGTTCCGGACAGCCGAGACACGGAGCATTACCATTACTGATGATGCTCCGTGCCTCTCTGTGATCTTTTTACTACAAAATCACAGTGAGATAAAGTTGTCCCTGTGATTTTGTAGTAAAAAGATCAGAGAGGCACGGAGCATCATCAGTAATGGTAATGCTCCGTGTCTCTGCTGTCCGGAACGGGGCTTGGCTCTTTCACGCAGCGGATTACCCGCACGGGATCCGCTCCTGTGAAAGAGTCCTAATAAAAAAGGGATGGAAAAAAAAATGACCCTTCTAGAATATTTTTGGCAAGTGCTTCCTTACGTCATGAGTCTCCTGATGCAAAGGCATTTTTTGGAGTTCTGGTGACGTACCGGGCTCTCCATAAGGACTGCTAGGCGGAAGCTTCCACCTATCGGAGCCAGTGACATCACTGCCTAATAGTATGTTAGAAGCAAAAAAAGCCCTTCCCCTGCACAATACAGCGCAGGGAAAGGGAGAGCATCAGAGCATAAAAAAAAAACTGCTGTGATTGGGAAACACTTGGATCCTGGCCTTTAGTCCTGTGGTGCTGACAAAGGAAGGGGAACTCTTTTTTGTCTTGTCTCCAGATGTCTTGCCATTGTGACAACCAGGACCGGTTGTTTTCTCCTGACAGCCCAGTTGCTTACCTCTTGTACATCTTTCTTAGCACTCATGCACGTGGCCGTATTGCAGCCCGCATACGGGGGGTCCGCAATATACGGGCATCGGCCATGTGCACCCCGTATCACGGATGCAGACCTATTCATATGTTCTATTTTTTTTACGGTGCGGACGGATCACTGACCTATTCAAGTTGTATGGATCTCGATCCGTCCCGGCCGCCACACGGATGTTACCCGTGCATTGGGGACCACAAATTGCGGTCCCCGATGCATGGAACGGCCGCACAACGGCTGTGTGCATGAGACCTTATGCTGGTATTGACCTGTTTTCATCATGTAAACAAATCGCTCAGGTTTGTTTTCATCTCATATGTAGCACTTTCTGTTGCTGGATCCAACCAAAACCATGATGCACTTCTTCTTTCTCTGCCAAAGCTCTGGCAATGCCCTCAACAACACCCTGCTAGTTTATAGCTCCTCCCACCCAGCCAGTTACATAGGAAAGTGTCTATGACTGCCCCGTCCATGGACATGACATCACAAGAAATAAGAGCTGCATGGACAGGGTCATGTGACCACAGCCCCAAACAGAATATAGGTAATGGTAAAAGAAACTAAATCAGAGCTACCTTCATAAATGATTATCTTAAGGATGTTAATGCAAACCAGAAAATAGAGATGAGTGAATCGAATCCAACGAAGTGGAATTCGATCTGAATTTCAGGATAAATTTGATTCACCGCAAAGCTGAATTTCCTCGTGGTAGCAAATCGATTTAACCTGAAATAGTTTAAAAAAAAAAACATATACTTGCTTCCTCCGTTTGCTCGCCACAGTCTGGCCACCACTGCCATCTTGATTGAAGATCTCAGGCGAAATCCTGTGCGTGGTGACATATGACGTCACCACTCCGGCCGGCGTGATAATGTCATCTCAGGTTGTCAGATTTTGAGCAAGATGGCGGTGGCTGGCCCGCCGTGAGCAAATGTATGACTTAATTTTTTTAATGTTAATTTTACACTGTATTGTTACTCAGATGCCGCAATTATGTATGAACGAAGCATATGATGGGGGCACTGCAATCACCACTCCCGGTCATTGCACCCACTACTTACAAAGAAATGCTCTTCGTGACGAGATAATTCATCACGAAGCAAACTTTTTATGTACAAATCTGCAAAGCAGCTGAATCAAATTTTTCAACACTTTGCTCATCTCTACTAGCAAACTAAGATTTTTTTTCTGTTCCATCACCATGACGGCCACACAGGAGATTGACCTATGACCGCTGTAGGGGCAGGAACAGTGGAGCGGTTAAATTGCCCCCTCCCACCACCACACCTCAGTGTTCCTGTCCCTACTGAGGCCAGGGGCGGAGAAGAGTCTCCCTGCGCGCCAGGGAGATGAGAAGGAAAGCAGATAAAAGCGGGCAAGCCATAGCAGACGCTGATCTGAGGTCTGAGTAAGTACCAGTTTCCACTGGCACCCCCCAGCATGTTGGGTCCTGAGCTACAGGGTTCTATGGAACTTGATGCCCCCATTTTGCCTTCCGTAAGTTCCCCTGGTGGGACCCCCATGGAGGGATATGCTAAAGAATTATGCAAAGACTGCATTTCGGAAGTAATCCGCCAGGAACAGCCCTCACTTACGGAAATTATCCGTTCGGTGGTACAAGAGGAGCTGAGAGCCGCCAGGTCCAGGGTATCTGACCTTTCCTTGATCCATGTTCTTATGGCTGAACGGACTGGAGAACCATTTAAAGAACAAAACCTCCACAGAGGAAATTCTTCAGTCATTACCGTTATTAAAAATCTGCTACAGGTTTCTTGGCTGATGCCTCGGCCGAATCTATTAGATTCAGCGCCAGGGACGCGAGCTTGTCTAATGCTGCTCGTAGGGCCCTATGGATGAAGTCCTGGTCAGGAGATAAAACCTCCAAAATGAAGCTTTGCTCGATCCCCTTCTCGGGGGAATACGTTTTCGGGCCTGTCCTAGATAAAATCTTAGAGAAGGCTGCTGATGAGCCACAGTCTAAGTCTGATGACAAACAATGACGCCATAGTCAGGGGGAGGCTGAGAGACTTCCTCGGTCCCTGGGAGAGAACGACAAAAAAAAAACCTGGGCTCTGGAAATCATCCAGTCAGGATACAAAATAGAATTCACCTCTATTTCCCCAACAAGATTCTTAATCACCAATGTAGGCTCCAGGTATTCCAAGCAAAACATTTTTTTAGGCATCCGGGAACTAGTAGAAAAGGGAGTAGTAGTTCCAGTCCCAGTTTCCCAGTTAAATCAGGGATTCTACTCAACTCTCTTCCTAGTAAGAAATAAAAAAGGATCCTTTCGCACAATAATAAATTTAATACACTTGAACAAATTTATCCTGTACAGTAAATTCAAAATGAAATCCCTGAAGTCGATTATCCCCCTAATAAACATGGGAGCAGTCATGTGCTCGATTGATTTAAGGGACTCATATTATCACATCCCAATCCATTCCAACCATCAAAGATTCCTGCGATTCACGGTTCACGACTTACACAACGGGATACTTCATTTCCAGTTCACAGCCCTCCCGTTCGGGATCTCTTCTGCCCCGAGACTCTTCACAAAACTGGTAATAGTCAACATAGTACCTTACCTGGATGATTTCCTAGTCATAGGCGACTCAATGAGACTCCTGCTACCACACTTGGAAATATTCTTGTCCCGTCTGTCAGAGCTGGGCTGGATTGTAAACAGGACAAAATCTGTTCTACATCCTTCTACGAGCATGAATGTTCTAGGTGTAACCCTGGACTCACAAAAGCAAAGGACCTTTCTCCCTCAGGCCAAAATCCAGTCCCTCAAACAGAAAGTCAGAAGATTCCAATCGAAAAGAGAATGTTCTATAAGAGAGGTGATGAGCCTCTTGGGTCTGCTAACTTCCTGTATCCCCTCAGTAGAATGGGCTCGGGCCCACTATCGTGTCATGCAAAACTGGCTTCTGAATCAGTGGAACAGGATCCTTAGACATCAGATTGCGGATCCCAAGCTCTGTGAAGATATCCCTATCCTGGTGGATGGTGGAGAGAAACTTGTCCAGGGGAGTCCCATGGAACAAATCCCTGTCAATTACGGTTCTCACGGACGCCAGCAAATCAGGCTGGGGGGCAAAGGTCAAGGACAGATACTACCAGGGCTCCTGGGGGAGGGAAACGTCCAACCAATCATCAAATTTCAGAGAACTGTACGCTGTCTGGGAGACCCTGAATGCAGCCAGGGGGTTTCTAAAGAACCACCACGTGAAGATCCTATCGGACAACATAACGACTGTTTCATACCTCAGGCACCAGGGAGGTACACGGTCAAAAAGACTCCAGAGCATTGCGGAAGAAATATTCTCCTGGGCAGAGAAAAGTAAAATCTATCTCAGCAGTCCACTTGAAGGGCTCTCTGATGGGGCCTACCCATGATAGACCTGTTCGCTTCAAGAAAAAATACAAAACTAGGAACATTCTGTTCGCTAAACCCGAGAGACCACCCCTGGAAAATCGATGCTCTCTCACTCATATGGAATTGGGGGTTTGGCATACGCCTTTCCCCCTCTCCCCCTGATTCCGAGAGTAATTCAGAAAATCATGGAAGGAAGGACGACAGTTATACTGATCACGCCTTTTTGGCCAAAGAGGAGCTGGTTACCCCTACTTCAGAGATTGGCAATAGAGGAACCCTGGAAGTTACCGCCCATCCAGGACATTCTTCATCAAGGTCCTATTCTTCATCCTCATCCACAGTTCCTCAATCTCACAGCCTGGATCCTGAGGTCGCCATACTAAAACACCAAGGTCTCTCTGACAAAGTCATTTCCACAATGAAATGCTGTCGGAAGAAAGTAACATCTGCAATATACCTAAAGATATTGAAGAAGTTCTGCTCATGGTCCGGGGACACAGAGCCAAATCTCAGAGAACCTAACATCCAGAAGATCCTTGACTTCTTGCAGAATGGTCTGGAGCTGGGACTTACACCCTCTACACTGAGTAGTCAGTACTTTCTTTGACACCAGTCTCGCTGATCATAGGTGGGTAAAGCGGTTTATTAGAGCAGCAACCAGGTTAAGGCCCTCCCTAAGATCTCGTACCCCTACCTGGGACCTAAACCTAGTCCTAAACAGACTTGCGCATCCTCCCTTTGAACCGCTGGAAGACTGCACAACAAAATTACTCTCAAAACCACCTTGCTCATCGCCATCACCTCGGCCAGAAGACTGGGAGAAATACATTCACTCTCCATAAGGGAACCATATCTGACTATCTCCGAGGATAAGATTGTTTTGAGACTGGATCCGGGATTCCTGCCCAAGGTAGTTTCCAACTATCACAGAAGCCAGGAAATCATCCTCCCCTCCTTTTGTGACAAACCAAAAAATCTGAAGGAAAGCGACTTCCATACTCAACGTCAGACGTACCGTACTAAAATATCTGGAAGTCACAAAAGACTTTAGGAAATCTGACAGTCTTTTCATCCAGTTTGCGGGAAAAAAATAAGGGCTTAAAAGTCTAAGTCCTCTATTGCCCAATGGATTAAAGATACCATCTCTCTCTGCTACAAACTTCAAAACCTGGATCCACCCGCAAACGTTCGAGCTCACTCCACTAGAGCAGTTTCCACCACTTTTGCAGAATAAGCAGGCGCTTCCCTAGATGACATATGCAGGGCAGCCACCTGGTTAAGCATACACACCTTTGTTAAACATTACCGCTTGGATTTATCGAGGTACTCCGACCTTTCATATGGATGCAAAGTCCTTCAGGCGGTTGCCCCCCCCTAATTGTATAATTTTATAATTCTCCTGTGTGGCCGTCATGGTGATGAAATGGAAATCCGGAAATAGACTTACCGGTAATTCTGTTTCCATGAGCTCACCATGGCGGCCCACAATTCCCTTCCCCTTTCTTTTGTTATTGGTATGAAGTAATACCTTGTTTCCCTTTTTTGAGGTATGATGTGATACCTTGAACTAATCTTTGAAACACTGAGGAGTGGTGGTGGGAGGGGGCAATTTAACCTCTTCTCTGTTCCTGTACCTACAGAGTTCATGGGTCAATCTCTTGTGTGGCCATCCTGGTGATCTCATGGAAACAGAATTACCGGTAAGTCTAATTCTGGATTAATTTTTTTGTAAAGTCAATAAACAGTGAACAATGGTGGAATAGTGAAATAAATTCTTCTTGTTCATTTAGTGTTTTTGGAATTATTGTATTTTTTTTTCTATTTTTACAGTCTTTACTGGTCTTTTATCACTTGTGGCTGGAATTTCTCCCGAATAAAACTTCTATTAGTGATATTAGTAACTTTAGAAAGTCTCTATAAGAAATCAGAAGTGAGCAAGACATTTGTGGATCATCCTCTGCCCGAGTCATTGGACAGTGACTTATTGACGGCATTCCTCCCTATAGCCATCTACTTTCAGTGATGAAGAGGCGTTCCGAACTATGCAAGAAATAGCTGGGTCAAAGGCTCCAAGTTACAAAAGAAACACAAAAATTAATTAAAACTAAACATGGTTTACCCTTACTACAGCAGATTTCCCAGGACAAACAAAAGAACGATTCATTTTATATTTTTGTCATTAACTAGAAGATGGGATCACTTTTTTCATTATTTCTCTGCACTTTGATTGCTAGGACCAGGCAGTTATAATGTCATCATGCCTGGCCCTGTCAATCAAAGTGCAAAGAGAGCAGAACCTCTAGGTGTAATGGCAACGCCCCTGGTGCTCCTAGAGGATCATTTGCACATAATCAAACATCATCAAATCTGCTGACAGATGTCCTTTAATGCAAAGAAAGTTCTATTTATTTTACATTACACTGTATTTACTTACTGGAATTTTATCCTATTTACTCCAGGGTAAAGGGTACACTTTCCAGCAGTCCATGATTGTGACATCACCAGCGTTCTCCTGAGAACTTACATTTGTTTGTGTGGTATCAGGGGACCTAACATGGTCTTGACCTCCTAACAGCATTCAGACTATATCTGCAGATGTTCAGAAACCTCATTCATAGTCAAGACATCCAGCTCCAGTAAACACAAGGACCGGGGTGAAGCTGCTGTCTGCTTTTCCAGAACCTTGTAAAATTTCTGATCTGCTAGATCTGATCAGCTGAGTGGTGTTATCTGCAGTATCTAGACAGCAGCTCAGCCACCAGGCAGGAGACCATACAATCTGACACCTTATGGGTGGGTTCACACATAGGGGAATACATATCAAGAGTTGACTTTATTCACTCCCTGCCTTTCCAGGGCAATAACTTTTTTATTTTTCCGTTTACATAGCAGTATGAGGACTTGTTTTTTTGCAGGGCAAGTTGCACTTTCTAATTCCTCCATTTAATATTACATACGATGTAGTGGGGAGCTGGAAAAAAAATCCAAAGCGGTGAAATTGGGGGAAAAAACCCCCAAAAAACAATACCACAAGTTTTATGGGTTTTGTTTTTATGGTGTTCCCTATGTGGTAAAACTGACCTGTTACTTTCATTCTCTGGATCAGTACAATTACAGCAATACCACATACTTGTATAGTTTTAGTACTAAAATAAAAACCTTGAATTTTTTTTAGCTTTTTTTCTTTTTGTTGCCATATTCTGACCGCTATAACTTTTTTATAATTAGGTGTACAGAGTTGTAGGAAGGCTTATTTTTTGCAGAACGATCTGTACTTTTAGTGATTATCATATTGGTGTGTGTGTGTGTGTGTGACTTTATGATTAAAAAACAGCAAATCGGCCATTTTCTCCGGTTCGCCGTTTGCCTATGGGATAAATATTTTTATATTTTAATAATGGGGGTGATTTTGATTTTTATATATATATATATATATATATATATATATATATATATATATATTAAATGGCAGCACCAACCTTGGAATATATTGGAGACTGGGTGCAAGCTCTAGTGGGAACAGCGTCCCAGGATAATATCAATGAAAAACAGAGCAGCACTCCAGTAAGGTGAAAAAAAAGAAAGCTGTTTATTCACCCAGTGGTGACGCGACGTTTCGGCTCCAACATGAAGCCTTTCTCAAGCGGCTTGAGAAAAGGCTTCATGTTGGAGCCGAAACGTCGCGTCACCACTGGGTGAATAAACAGCTTTCTTTTTTTTTTTCACCTTACTGGAGTGCTGCTCTGTTTTTCATTGATATAGATTTCTATAATTTTTTTTTAAAAATTGTACCCTTTTTTTATAGTTCCATAGGTAACTATAACAAGCAGTCATCAGATTGGTTATTTCATAGACTCCAATGCATTACCATTGGAGTCTAGGAGGATAACATTATGTTCCTATGGAGCCCTGCCACAGGCAGGGGCTACCTAGAAACTTAAATGTAGCAGCTTTGGATCATTCAGGAGCACCAAGGCTGCCACACTCGGCATCTGGCTCCACCGATCCCTGCTAGGGGGAGTCGGTGCACACCCAGAAGCACATGCTTCCAGATGCCATGGTCACGTTTGACCACGGCATCTTAGGGGCTAAATGTATGTGATCAACATTATTGTTGATCACATACATTAGTCCCTGGTGTCTGCTGCTTAAAACATCTTTAAAGGCCCATCCAGCGCCATACATATGCGGAGCAGGGCTGGAAGGTATTGAGTTTTGAGTGCCAAATGGCACACCATGTTTGATCATTTTTGTGCATCTTTAGTCTAGAAATACTCCTCCACTTTTGCAAGTTTTAGGAAAGTTGAAATTACTAATCTGTATAGAAACTCATTAGCATGCTTAACCACACCCACTTTGATACCACTTTTCAAAAGTGGCAAGGGTGGTGTAAAATTGGGTACTATCATTTTTAACCCTTTAACACTAGTATCTGCAGCAACTATTTCCAATGCTTGCAGGGCATTTGGTTGGTGAACTTGCATTGTTAGTATTTCTAGGGTATCGGCATAATGTCATTTCATGTCTGTAGTGGGTTAATTTTCTAACAAAAAACTTACAGTATGTGCCTATGTCCTAATTCACTAATCACAACCATTGTCACTAAGCATGCCTGGCTTTAGTGTTCCAGCCACCGAGCAATGTAGTAAGCCTCTTGGCTCTCTAAATATACAGTAGGTAGGTTCATGTGTTCTTAGTTTATTTGTCTTTGCTCTTAGAAGAAAAAAATGCTTGGCATCCATGGGAAATAGCTACTTCTCAGGCACTACATTTCATAGGCGAGGGCAGGTTTAGAGATGAGAAGAATAGCCAATTGCCTGGGGCTCTACTAGATTTATGGAGCAAGTATAAAGCAATATTTCTCGTCTTGCTGTGTAACCTTTACATTTCATTAACTGTTCATGCTGATGACTGGGGTTAATTACACTATACTTCGCATTTAATATGGGTGTTGTCATCTAGAAGGAGCAGGCCGGGTGAAACCCTAACATCCCTGCATTGTAGGACTTCAGGTGAGTGAGATGGTGTGAGGTTGTAAAACAATATTCAGATGTCCTTTTGTAACTTCAATGGTTGTCTCTTGAACATCTAATCTTTTACATCCTTGTCTCTTCTCTGTGGACTATGTAGGAGAACCAGCTTAGGGGACAACCAAAACAGCTGCAGACCGAACATGAGTGGACCTTACAGAAACACAGGACATATGCAACTTGCGATTAACTCTCTTTAGTAACTCTACAGCTTGGGTACAGGTTTGTTTTTACAGTGCCACAATGACTGACTGAAGCTGAGGGATCATGGAGTCTTTCCATCACAGAACACATCTATTGGAAGCTAAATGCCTCTTTGGGACAAAGATGGGCACCTTCTAACGAAGACTCCAACAACTATGACTGTAGTTCATTATATGCCTAGAACTTACCCCTGGTAGGTACAGGGCACAGGTCCTTGCAGTGGCCAGCCCCCAAAGACTCCACAGTTTTGGAACAGTTCATAGCATTAGCTATCTCCAACAACTTAGCCAGATGAACTCTTTATAGTCCTTTAAAGCCTCCTGCAGACAGGGGCGGATTAAGTGCATGATAGGCCCGGGGCTGTCTACCAAACTTGGCCGCCCCCCCCCCCCCTTCTCCTCCATTTTAGTTTTTTTTTTTTTTTGTATGAAGAGGCTGCAGTGCATTATGGGCGCCACAGTCTCTTCTTAGGCCATATGACATCTTCAGACTAAAAAAAAATACCCCAAATTGGGTCCTAAACTGAAAAATTTAGTCACCGAATTTAAAATACATATAATTGTAATAAAAGACATGGAGGAGAATACAGCACCACATACCTGTTACATCCAGTGACATCTCCTGTCATGTAGACCTTCTCTTTCCTCTTCTCCTCCATTTGACCCAGACCGCCATGGCAAATTCTTTCAGCCACATCTCGTCTCTACAGTTTGTAACACAGACACCATTAGATTTCTAAATTTTTCCATCAACCTCCTCAGGCTACTTTCACACTAGCGTTCGGCTGTCCGCTCGTGAGCTCCGTTTGAAGGGGCTCACGAGCGGAGCAGAACGCAGCCGTCCAGCCCTGATGCAGTCTGAGTGGACGCGGATCCGCTCAGACTGCATCAGTCTGGCGGCGTTCAGCCTCCGCTCCGCTCGCCTCCGCATGGACAGGCGGACAGCTGAACACTGCTTGCAGCGTTCGGGTGTCCGCCTGGCCGTGCGGATCCGTGCGGATCCGTGCGGATCCGTCCAGACTTACAATGTAAGTCAATGGGGACGGATCCGTTTGAAGATGCCACAATATGGCTCAATCTTCAGGCGGATCCGTCCCCCATTGACTTTACATTGAAAGTCTGGACGGATCCGTACGAGGCTATTTTCACACTTAGCTGTTATATGCTAAAATAATGCAGACGGATCCGTACTGAACGGAGCCTCCGTCTGCATTATTATGATCGGATCCGTTCAGAACGGATCCGATCGAACGCTAGTGTGAAAGTAGCCTCATCCTGGTGTCCCCACAGCGTCATCCTGCCACCCCCAATACTGTGCCCGTTGTGCTTCCCAATGCCCCAGGAACTATACTGCTGAAAAAATATTGACCCTTATAGACATAATTGGGGTAATTTATCAAACTGGTGTAAAGTAGAACTGGATTTCCAAAAGAGCCGTCAAATATGAAAGGTGGAATAGCAACACCCCCATATAGTAATTTCCACCACACTGCCCCCTCATAGTAATCCCCCCATAGTAATTTGCCCCCACACAGTAATTTCCCCCAAACTGCCCCCATATAGTAGTTTGCCCCCCACACAGTACTTTGCTCTACACTGCCCCACATAGTAATTTCCATCACACTGCCCCAACATAGTAATTTGCCCCCACATAGTAATTTGCCCCCACATAGAAATTACCCCACACTGTCCCCACATAGTAATTTGCCCCCACACTGCCCCATATCGTAATTTGTCCCCACACTGCCCCCACATAGTAATTTGCCCCCACATAGCAATTTCCCCACACACGATAGTTTCCCCCACACTGCCCCCACATAGCAATTTGCCCCCACCGCCCCCACATAGCAATTTGCCCCCACACTGCCCCCACATAGCAATTTGCCCCCACACTGCCCCCACATAGCAATTTGCCCCCACACTGCCCCACATAGCAATTTGCCCCCACACAGCCCCCACATAGCAATTTGCCCCATATAGCAATTTCCCCCCACTGCCCCCACATAGCAATTTTCCCCCACACAGCCCCCACATAGCAATTTTCCCCCACACAGCCCCCACATAGCAATTTGCCCTCACACAGCCCCCACATAGCAATTTGCCCTCACACAGCCCCCACATAGCAATTTGCCCTCACACAGCCCCCACATAGCAATTTGCCCTCACACAGCCCCCACATAGCAATTTGCCCCCACATAGCAATTTGCCCCCACATAGCAATTTGCCCCCACACTACCCCCACATAGCAATTTGCCCCCACACTGCCCCCACATAGCAATTTGCCCCCACACTGCCCCCACATAGCAATTTGCCCCCACACTGCCCCCACATAGCAATTTGCCCCCACACTGCCCCCACATAGCAATTTGCCCCCACACTGCCCCCACATAGCAATTTGCCCCCACAGCCCCCACATAGCAATTTGCCCCCACACTGCCCCCACATAGCAATTTGCCCTCACACTGCCCCCACATTGCAATTTGCCCCCACATAGTATTCCCTCCCATAATAATTTGGCCCCATACAGCCCCCACATTCCCCCCCCCCCCCCAATGTACTCGATTTTACTTCCCTAATATGTCCTCCTGTGTGGCCCCCCCCTCCCCCCCAAAGTAGGCACATGAAATAAAAAATAAAAGAAAAGATAAATACTCACCTACTGTATGTCCAGGGCCAGGCGCTTGCTCGCAGAGTCAGGCGCGTCACAGTGCTGCGTCCCGGCACAGGCACGCGATGACGTCATCACGCACGCCTGCGCCGGGATTTCTCTACCGCATAGGCCTCAGGCCTTCAAGGCCTGAAGCCTATGGCGGTGATCGCGGACGGGACAGGGAGCTATGCGCTCCCGTGCCCCGCAGCAGTATGTGGGCGTTCGGGTCACCGTTGGGCCCCCCAGCGGTGCTGGGCCCGGGGCTGCCGACCCGAACGTCCCTATTGTAATCCGCCACTGCCTGCAGACGTCTGTGGAACATGGTCCGTGAGATACCGGACTGGCATTTCAGGAGCGCACGGCTTCATAACAACCAACGATGCCGCGCGCTCCTGCAATCTCAGTCCGGTATCTCACGAACCATGTTCCATGGTCGTCTGCATGAGGCTTAACTCAATGGTTCCAGCTAGTTGTGGGCCCACAATGCGGGAAATCTCAGTTTATAAAGTACTGTGCAAAAGTTGGTGTTGCGGTGGGTGTGAAAAAAATGTGTTAATAGTTTAAATTTAAATGTATTCTGCAGCAGGACAATGGCCCCAAACACACAGTCAATGGGCCAGATTTATCATTAGCTCAGGTCAGAATAATGGAGTGAAAAAGTCCCAAAAAAGTCCCAAACGCTAAAACTGCGCACAAAATTTTTCTGCTCTGCACTATGCTCTCCAGTTTTATGAAAGTGGGCGTGTTTTCTTATGTAAATGAATCTCTAGACAGATTTACTATTGGGACTATTTAAAAAGTCGCAAAAAAGTTGCAATTTCACTCCAGTGAGGATCATGCTTATCTTATGAGACTTTTTAATAGAACATGCGACTTTTGTAAAGCTGCTTACTGACGGATAAACTGCTACCGTCAAACCACATTTATTACAGTCTTAAAGGGCCGATCATAAATCTGACTTGGCTAAAACTGACTTTAGCCATATGTTAAAGTGGAGTGAGCTGTCGGAGTAATGATAAATCTGGCCCAATGTCTTTAAGAACTATCTCCAGAGTAAAGAAGAACAAGGTCCCCACCTGCAGCAGGGCTGATTGCTAGAATCCTCAGTTTCCTTGTTGGAGGCCACAGCCTGCATTCAGCTTCTAGGCCTTTTTTTCCCTGTCGCTTGTGGCGCATGTTTCCTGCCTCTAAAATGGTCAGCTCACTATTACTCCAATCTTTACCAGTCGAGGGTATTTAAAGGACCTTCTCCTAGGTGATGGCACCTGAGATTTAGGTTTCTAGCTTGCTAGTGTTCCAGTTAAGGAGGGCTTATCTGATTGTCTGCCTGTTTGCCATATCTCTGCCTGTTCATCGATTCTGGTCATCTGCTGCCTGCCCTGACTACAGCCTGACTACCATATAGGACAATTGCTTGGTTATTGAGATCTGCACACCTTTTTAGAGGTGGGTGCTCATAGAGAGATAAGTCAATGCGCAAGAGAAATTCTATGGCGCACCAATTTTGAATGATATTAAAGTGTAGTTTTAGGCCTCATGCACACGACCGTTTTTTTTTAAGGTCCGCAAAAATGGGGTCCGTAGTTTCGTGATCCGTGACCGTTTTTTCGTCCGTGGAACTTCCTTGTTTTTTGGAGGATCCACGGACATGAAAAATGAAAAAAAAATCTAAGTCAAGTTTGCCATTGAAATGATAGGAAAAAACGGACACGGATCACGGACACGGATCACGGACACGGATGACAATCTTGTGTGCATCCGTGATTTTCACGGACCCATTGACTTGAATGGGTCCGTGAACCGTTGGCCGTGAAAAAAATAGGACAGGTCATATTTTTTTCACGGCCAGGAAAAACGGATCACGGATGCGGCTGCCAAACGGTGCAGTTTCCGATTTTTCCACGGACCCATTGAAAGTCAATGGGTCCGCAAAAAAATACGGAAAACGGCACAACGGCCACGGATGCACACAACGGTCGTGTGCATGAGGCCTTATTCATTCTTTTTGAACACTTTGTGTCACATTACATCCAATATTATTTTAAGGCATAGCATGCGATTATGTACAGTGGGACCACTGTACATAATCGCATGCTATGCCTTGAAATAATTGCTGTTATGAACTCAGACCAGTTTCATGAATACAGATGAGCTCTGTCTGCACTGACCTCAGCCTGTCACCCATGTTGCCTATCCCTTGGTGCTTCTCACCAGTGTTTGACACCAGTGGGTCAGCGGCCAACCAGAATAGGGACTATTCCAAGACGTAGCGGCCATTGTAGGTCTCCTGTAGCAAAGGCCAAATCCCAGTACAGAGTTTAAAGGATAAAAAACCAGGGGTTCGTCAGGATCTGTTATGACTAGCCCAAAGTCAAATCGGTTAGTTGGTAGAGTGGGTCCACATCCACAGCTCATTACAGCTAGTTATGCATAGGTAAAAAAATCTAATGTTTTGGGCTCATTTTCTTCTCTTTCCCATACTCCAGACCAGATTTCTAAAGGCTCTATCTCTGGCTCTATAGCAGCTAGCACCACATTTCCAGTCTTGTTTTGCGTACAGAGTAGCCCTCGACATCTGTTATCCACTAATCTATCAAGGACTTTATTATAGCTATTACTTTATCACCTATGTCTGCCATTAGGATCTCCAGTCCGTTCATTGTATTTCTAAGACCTCTGGCATTCACCAGCGTACACGTTTTATATTTCAAACACCTGTTTTGTTTGTAGGTTCGCAATTATACCTGATGGGGGAAAAAGGGTTTATGAATCCAGATCTTTAAAAAAATTGCTGCTGTTTTTTCTTTTTCATTTCCTAATATACAATATATCACTCATCCTTCATTACTAGGCTGATGTGCCAGCCAGGACTCTAGGTGACTGATAATGTCAGAGGTTAAACATTTGCATTGCCTTGATCTATATATAGAGGCTCTTTTCTAATATTATCTCAGCGTTTTGTCAATTTAGCTTTTAGCAGATACTCATAGCCTCTCCCAAACAGAAAATTCCTGATCCCAGCTGAAGGAAATGTCTTGTGGTGAGGTGGGCACAAAGTTCCCTTCTAATCTCCCTGATAAAAGATGATGACAGCTGTGCTTGTTTGGGATTCTTGAAATTCCAGGGGATGTGATTAGAGGATGGGTTTTAAATATCCTTTCTTGGTCTGGATAACTTTTTTAACTCGCAATAATCCAAATGGTAAACCACATTAACATATCTATAGCCGAGCTGTAATGCATAACCCCAAAGCCATTGTATAGCCCCAACTCATTTCTATGCTCTAAGTTTCATTTGAGACAGCAGAATTTCCAGATTTGTTTTATGTGACTGTAAAACCTAAGAGTAAAGAAAAGAGCCAGGGGAGGAAGCAAATCTATGTACTATAGACTTAAAGGGATTATTCCGCCTAGGAGCCTTAGGCCTCTTTCACACGACAGTATGTCCATTTCAGTGTTTTGCGGTCCGTTTTTCGCGGATCCGTTGTTCCGTTTTTTGTTTCCGTTGTGCTTCCGTTTCCGTTCCGTTGTTCCGTTCCGTTTTTCCGTATGGCAAATACAGTATACAGTAATTTCATAATAAAAATTTGGCTGGGCATAACATTTTCAATAGATGGTTCCGCAAAAAACGGAACGGATACGGAAGACATACGGATGCATTTCCGTATGCATTCCGTTTTTTTGCGGACCCATAGACTTTAATGGAGCCACGGAACGTGATTTGCGGCCAAATATAGGACATGTTCTATCTTTAAACGGAACGGAAAAACGGAAATACGGAAACGGAATGCACACGGAGTACATTCCGTTTTTTTTGCGGAACCATTGAAATGAATGGTTCCGTATACGGACCGCAAAAAACGGCCCGCAAAACGGAAAAAAAAAACGGTCGTGTGAAAGAGGCCTTAAGGGTGGTGTCACATACAGCTTTTAGGGGCTGTTTTTGATGCATTTTTTTAAACCAAATCCCAAAGTGGGTTGGAAGGGAATGAAAAATATAAAGAAATGCATTATACTTCTCCTTCCTGCCTGATCCATTTCCGATTTTGGCTCAAAATACAGCTTTAAAAACGCAAAAGCTGTGTGACACTGCAGTTCCCCAGACCGGGGCAAATCTTTATAATGTATAGTCATGTTATATATTCATTTATTGGCCGTGTATTCTAGCAGAGGATGTAATCATTGGCATCGGTTGGCAGGAACAGGGCTAACCACCCTGTTCTTGGTAGGAGTGGGCTGGTGCTACTCCCTTTCAGGAGAGTTAGTTCCTGTTCAGACAGTGAAGGGAGAGGAACCTCATGTCAGAGCTCCTACTCCTAGGTACAGTAGGAGTCTAATTCTTCTGAGAGAGATCTTAAGTATTCAGAACTCTGCTTCCAGAAAGCACCAGGGTGATTAAACAACAGAATGCTCAATGAAATGACACCTTTACAAACACTGCTGCAGGTGAGGGACTATGGCTCAGGCACCATAACATAGAACAACCACTAGGCCAGACTAACAAGCCAGTATAACACTGGACACCTATCTCCACACGTGCCTGCAAGTCCCATTGAATTACATAAGGAGAGAGAGAAAAAGCGGAGGCAGCTCCCCGTGTGTGATACCGTTATGTATGGCTATAGTGATTTTACATAGATTTGCGCTTACCCTTTAGGGTTGTAAGGAGTCACAACGCCTATACTTTGCCTTGCTGAAAAAATCCCGTTCAGCGTTCGGGGGACAATCTCCTGCTGCAGCCAGGTCCTTGCCCTTCACCGTGGGTTGTGGTTTCTGAGATGAGTAGATGCGTCAGTGGAGTAGAAGATTGGACCTTTTTTGGCGCTGAAGCAGATGGACTCAGGACTAGGATGGTGTTGATGAAGAAAATAATTTTATTCCAAGTCAACACGGTTCAGCCCCCTTCATCAGGACAATAAAAGCTTTTACATAAAACCTGTTTTAGTGTGGTCTCATATTTAACTCTGCTTTAGCACGATGTATTCAGGTGTAGGGGGCGGGGTCCCTTTGCGAATGCAGCTGATGTGATCGCTTCTTTTTTTCTGAAAGCAGCTGAAAGAAGCGATAACATCAGCTGCATTCGCAAGGGGACATCACGAGATGTCCCCTACGCAACACAATAAGACTACAAACCTGAGCGCTGTGAATGATGTATAATGAACCACCAACTCACTACTGTATGCCACTACTTCCCTGCTCCCCCCGCCTCCCCTACACCCGAATACAGCGTGCCAAAACAGAGTTTTTAAATATGAGACCACACATGCAACGCCTTTTAATTTGCATTACTGAAATAAATGGACTTTTGCACGATATTCTAATTTTTCGAGTTTCACCTGTAGACCTTTACAAGTGTTGCTTATTATGTTATTATTTATAGCTTAGTGTACCACTGGGATAGTGTTTTTTCTTGCTGCTACCCCTTTGGAAATATAACGTCCCTCAAGTATGTAATCATGTTATTTAATAAAGTATATATTTTTTGTATCTGTATCTGTGGGCTTCGCTTTCTATAGGTCTTTGTTTTGTTATAGGAGCTGGTACTCTTCTGTATTTTTGAGTTGTTGACCCCTCTTATTTTGCCGCAATATGTTTTGCATGGACTCATTCAGGCTTTCTTTCATGAATGTCTATGTTGGTTTTTCTGGTTACTGATGCCTGTATGGCTAAAGGTCTTTCCATATATGCCTGCTTGGTGGAATGTCTTGCATTTTTTTCCTGTAGGTCGGCATCTTTTTGCCGGGTCGGCTTAGTGGGGTGAACGCCTGTTGCGCCTATACTTGTTTGGCTTGCACCTACAGCATCTGACTCCTGTAGAGTCTCTGCCTGGTCGATTGAATGCCTGTGAGACTGTGCCTGTCTAGCTGGCTGCCTTTGATCTGGTGCCTGTCTAGCCATCTGCCTTTTGAATATGTGCCTCTCTGGCTGCCTTTGATCTGGTGCCTGTCTAGCCATCTGCCTTTTGAATATGTGCCTCTCTGGCTGCCTTTGAGCCTGTGCCTGTCTGGTTGGCTGCCTTTGAGCCTGTGCCTGTCTGGTTGGCTGCCTTTGAGCCTGTGCCAGTCTGGTTGGCTGCCTTTGAGCCTGTGCCTGTCTGGTTGGCTGCCTTTGAGCCTGTGCCAGTCTGGTTGGCTGCCTTTGAGCCTGTGCCAGTCTGGTTGGCTGCCTTTGAGCCTGTGCCAGTCTGGTTGGCTGCCTTTGAGCCTGTGCCAGTCTGGTTGGCTGCCTTTGAGCCTGTGCCAGTCTGGTTGGCTGCCTTTGAGCCTGTGCCAGTCTGGTTGGCTGCCTTTGAGCCTGTACCAGTCTGGCTGCCTTTGAGCCTGTACCAGTCTGGCTGGCTGCCTTTTGAGCCTGTGCCAGTCTGGCTGGCTGCCTTTTGAGCCTGTGCCAGTCTGGTTGGCTGCCTTTTGAGCCTGTGCCAGTCTGGTTGGCTGCCTTTTGAGCCTGTGCCAGTCTGGTTGGCTGCCTTTTGAGCCTGTGCCAGTCTGGTTGGCTGCCTTTGGGCCTATGCCTGTCTGGCTGGTGGTTTTTAAGCCTGTACCTGTCTGTCTGGTTGCAGGTGAACCTGTGCCTGTCATTGAGTTTGTGCCTATCTAGCTGGCTACCTTTGGGACTGTGCCTGTCTGGCGGGCTGCCTTTGAGCCTGTGCCTGGCGGGCTGCCTTTTTTTTTTTTTTGGGAGTCTTTGGCTGATTACCTTGGAATCTGTGAATGTCTGGCTGACTGCTTGGAATCCATGCCTGGCAGGCTGGCTACATTTTGGTATTTGCTTGGTTGGCCTCATGTACCTAGGGAGCTGTTTGCTTCTGTGTTTATGCTTGCTGGGATGACTGCTCTTACTGTCTCCTTCTGCTGCTGAGTTTATCTAGTGTGCTGATCAGCGGACAGCTCCACATGGCCGACTGCTTCTACGGCTGTGTCGGCATTAAGCTCAGCTACTGGCGGCCGTGTCTGCATGGCAGGTGTCTTCTGTTGCCATGTTTAAATAGTGGACCACTCATGCAGCAGTGTCTGGATGAATGAACTTGGCTCTGAGTATCTGTGTCCAGCGGTGCCTGGGGTGCTGCCAAGTCTTTGTGGCGGTCTATCTTGGTGGCTATGCATGCAGGATGAACTAGTTCTGTGCCTATGTTTGGTTGTCAATTTGTAGTTTAATAGTTACAATAGGCATAGCACTCCAACAAAGCCCTATAATACTCCTGATGAGGAGTGAGAAAATGGGCTGGACCATTTTGCTTGAATGGCCTACAGTATTTTTGGCCTATCAACAGAGCCCTATATGACTCCTGGTGGGGAGTAATAAGATAGACTGGAACATTTAGTCTGGATGGTCTACAGGAGGTATCGCGCACCAGCAAACTCTATAAGTACTTGCCGCGGATCTAGAATTCCAAAACTGAAGGCAGACCTGTGAGCTCCCCTGTGTGTTGGGCGGGTCCCTTTCCTTATATTTGGAAAGAGGGGGGACGCAAGAGGGGGAGGTGGAGGCAGGGAAGTAGGGGAAAAGAAAAGAGAGGAAGAGCGTGGGAGAGAGGAGTAAGGGAATTACAATATGGAATAGAATTTGCTGATAACTACACCGCAGGAATGCATTTAGAATACAAGGATAGGATGTGCATAACTTATGAAGGAATATTTAGTTGATCTTGTGACCTTGCTTAAAGGGAACCTGTCACCGGGATTTTGTGTATAGAGCTGCGGACATCGGTTGCTAGATGGCCGCTAGCACATTCGCAATACCCAGTCCCCATAGCTCTGTGTGCTTTTATTAGGTAAAAAAAACGATTTGATACATATGCAAATTAACCTGAGATGAGTCCTGTCCCTGACTCATCTCAGGGACAGGACTTATCATAGGTTCATTTGCATATGTATCAAATCGTTGTTTTTTTTTTTTACACAATTAAAGCACACAGAGCTATGGGGACTGGGTATTGCGGATGTGCTAGCGGCCATCTAGAAACCCATGTCCTCCGCTCTATACACAAAATCCTGGTGACAGGTTCCCTTTAAACGTTTTAATTCATTCATTGTTGTGTATGGATGCAAGCAAGGTTGTTTATCTTTTCTCTTCTTTCTCCACTTAATGTAATCTGAGTTTCTTAAAAAAAAAAAAGCATTTGGAAAAAATTTATAAAAATCACTCCAACACCAAAATCAATCTTGAAACAAAAATTAAAGACCCCCAAAGGTAACAGCAAAAAATCTCCAAAAGACTCTACAAGCCACCAAAAGCTCTGTTTTTTTGGGCCCACTATTAGAAAAATGCTGAATAAGAATGGAAGGATGTTCATGGAAGAAAACCATACAGGAAGACTGTGCCATACAAAAAGAAAAACACCAGGTGTCTGAATTTTCCCTGGGACCATTTGGATATTTCACAATGCTTCTGGGAAAATGTTCTATGAACTGATGAGTCAAAAGCTTACAAATGCACAGCACTATGTTGGGAGGTAGAAGAACACTCCAACTGTGAGACAAGGTGAAGAGAGCATCATGTCCTGGACACCTTGCAGAATTTGAGGGAACAATGAATTCTAATTTATATCAAAGCATTTTATAGGAGGATGTAAGGGCAGCAATCCATGACCTCAAGCTATAAAGACATTGCGTGATGCAACAAGACAATGGCCCAAAGCCAAAAAGTAGATCAACCAAACAATAGAAGATAAATTTTTGGGAGTGTCAAAATTTGAGTCCTTATCTTAACCCTTTCAAAATGCTGTGGCATGGACTGAAGGGGGCTGTGCACGCAAGCCCTCACTCAACAATGTTGTGCAAATCTTATTCTCAGCTATAGGAAACATTCGATGGTGACAACTGCTACTAAAGGGGGATCCATAGGTTATTTAATGTAAGGGATCACTTTTCTTCCTGCACGGTGAATGTTTACTCAATGTGTTAAATAAAAGGCTGTCGTGGAAATTTTTATTAGCATAGGATGACTATAGTGGACTTTTTCTTTAGCTTAGGATGTTATGTAGGTTTATTTTGTATATGCCTCCTTGTGTAAAGTCTGACCGGATTACGGTTACAGGAGAGCGTGATCGGGTCAGTACCAGGGAAATTCTATAGATCAGCACTCGGGTTCCTACTCCCCCATGTGAAAGCCACCACCGTTGGTTTGAGGGGCATCTAATGGCTGCTGGCTCTGAGAGCAATGTTCTTAGTGAAAGCTACCAGCGGGTCATCATCAGCAACAGTAGGGTATAACACGCTGATGCCGGTCTCACTGAACCATGGGGGCCCCAACATGAAACATTGGTTGGTGGGACTGGTGTCCATGTGAATGCTTTATCACCTTTCTTGGTCGACCCTGTTTTAAAAGACTTTCCTCAGACTTTCCCCTTTCAGAACCATGTCTAACAGAGGTTCACTTTGGGTCAGTAGGAGATTTGTACAGGATTAAATGAATGGTGTCCGATTAGAGAGCAATATCTGTTTAAGGAAAGGCTGATTTATTTGGAAGCATTTGCACATGTCCTAGGTGTGGTGGTGGATTGTGAGCATGTTTGAGCTTCACCCACCGGCACTCTCAGGAGGTGTCCAAATATGTCCCTTCCAGTTCTGAAATGTATTTCTATTGGTCAAGGCATGAGGTGGATTGTACCTGCTTATCTGTAATATTATTGGGCGGCCATGTGCCATGGAGGGCGGGGTTAAGCGATGGTGGTTTCTCATCTTCCTGTATATCATCACTTCCTGTATGTTTGTTACATGAAGGAAGTGGTCGAGTGACGGGCCTGCCCCTTTCTATTGTTACACCTTTTGTGGATATAAAATAAAGGGAAGAGACTGGGCAGGAGGAAGAGTGCTCAACAGAAACTCAGGATGGAACACCTTGTCTGACTCTTGATGAGTGTTACCTTTCCTTACACAAAAGAGCTTGATACATGTGCTTTTAAGCACGGGGGTAAATTCTTTGTGGTTGGCGTACTTCGGTGCACTTTTAGCGCAGCTTGGATATGTGCGTCTGATACAAGCGAATTTCTACAACAAGGCATAAACAGTAAAAAAATCTAAAAATAAAATAGACATATGGGGAATGCTAAGTAATAAATATTTTATTAGGTATCACTTTCTGTTTTAAAAGCAGAGAAACAGAAATTTTGAAAATTGCGAATTTTTCGAAATTTTTGGATTCTTTTATAAATAAAGGTGAAATATATCCACTCAAATTTACCACTGTCATGAAGTACAATGTGTCGCGAGAAAACAATCTCAGAATGGGTGGATAAGTAAAAGTGTTCCAAAGTAATTGCCACATAAAAGGACACATGTCAGATTTAGCAAAATTAGGCTCTGTCAGGAAGGGGGTAAATGGCCGGGATGTGAAGTGGTTAATGATGCAACATGATTAGAATATGACATTGGATGAGTTGGACCTCTGGGATTGCCACTAAGCTCTGGAACAGTGGATGGAGTGATGTTGGATTAGTAGACAAACATTGGCTGTGTGATAGCTGAAAGAGTTAGGCTACTTTCACACTAGCGTTCGGGCGGATCCGTTCTGAACGGATCCGCTCATAATAATGCAGACGGAGGCTCCGTTCAGAACGGATCCGTCTGCATTATATTAGCAAAAAAAAGCTAAGTGTGAAAATAGCCTGGGACGGATCCGTCCAGACTTTCAATGTAAAGTCAATGGGGGACGGATCCGCTTGAAGATTGAGCCACATTGTGGCATCTTCAAACGGATCCGTCCCCATTGACTTACATTGAAAGTCTGGACGGATCCGCACGGATCCGCACGCCTCCGAACGGCCAGGCGGACACCCGAACGCTGCAAGCAGCGTTCAGCTGTCCGCCTGTCCGTGCGGAGGCGAGCGGAGCGGAGGCTGAACGCCGCCAGACTGATGCAGTCTGAGCGGATCCGCCTCCATTCAGACTGCATCAGGGCTGGACGGCTGCGTTCGGGTCCGCTCGTGAGCTCCTTCAAACGGAGCTCACGAACGGAAACCCGAACGCTAGTGTGAAAGTAGCCTTATAGTCCCGAAGTGTTAGACCCCCAGAGATTGGCAATGATGGTGGATCCTAGTTACTGTATATGCCGTTAGAAAAACCTTTAGGCTGGTTTCGTAACAGCCTCTACAATGGTTTACTAAAGGTTTTTGGCATTGTATGTTGCAAAATTTGGCACAAACAGCATTTTGCCTAAATAGTTTTTTAATTTATATGTTTACCATCGGTGTTGCCAATTTTCAAAAGTGGTCAGAGGTCAACAAAAGTGGATAAGGCCATCACTGCCTGTCACATTTACAATAATGTATGCCAGCCCAGAACCATGACATACATTATCACTGAAGTCTATTCTAGCTTCTATCGTGGTAGATCTCAGTTTCTGGGGCACGGAAAGTGTGTGCCTCTAAATAAAATTTTTGCTTTTAGTCAATAGGAAATTCTGAAACACACTACAAACACCGAATTTTTTGTGGCATTTTTCTTCCCTTGTGTTGCATTTTTGAGGTCTATTTTAAAATGCAGCGGTTGGACAAAAATCGCTACAAAAGTTTTGTCTCGGTAAAAAAAATAAAAACTTAATAAATGTGCCCCTAAGTTTTTGAACCTGCAAAACAGACACGAGAATAAGGCCTTTAGATTCTAAGAGGGACAGTTTTAGGGAGTCTCCTAAGACCCAAAGTAAAAAAAAAAAAAGTGAAGTATAAATCTACAAAATGTCATTCTTTTTACTTCATTGTACTTGGCTGCATTTCTTCCACTGCGATGACCCAAGGGTTATGTCTTTCAACAGTATAATGCTGTGCAATTACTATTAATATCTCAATAAGAGAAGATAAAAAATGAGAGGAGGTAAGAGCCCGCCGTGACATGCCTGTTAATCTTTTTATTGTGGAACTGACAGTAAAACAAACATTTGACACATCTATAGAGATATGCCACAGCTCCTTCATGCTGGTGAGGATTTGGCGGTGAACCCAGTACTACCAGTGGTGTAACAAGAATTCTTGGGACCATAGAGAAAACTCTGCCCCCCCACATGCAAATTTAAAAAAGGGGGCATAGCATTTTTGGGCACAGATTGTGGTGCCATTCAGGGCCGATTTAACAGTCGATTGAAAGGTTGAAATCCACAGTGAAAATCTGCAGCTTTGCAACCTGCAATAATTCCACACATTTCCATCTGCAAAATAACTGTGGGGCCCCAGTTATGGGTCTTCAACACAGTGAAAGCCAGATATCCCTCAAAGGAAGGAAAACCGAGCAAAGGGGTGTCCCCATTACAGAGATCACCAAATCCACCATATTAAGTGTCAAGATCCTGCTCTTTTACAAGCTTTAAAGATGTGACGGGGAAGACCTAAACCAATTATCCATCCACAGATAGCTGTTTTGGGGTGTTGCCCCTCATCAGTGTGGAGTAGGATTCTGGCTAACCGGGAGCAATGCCTTGGAGACTACTCAACCAAAACAATAGCTAGCCTTAGGGAGACCAGCTACAGAAAACACTGTGGAGCCTCATTTAAGAGTCTCGACACAGCAATCCAAAGCGCAAAGCTCCCTGGGAAACAGTAATATGCAAAATAACCGTGGAGCCCCAGTTATGGGTCTTCAACACAGTGAAAGCCAGGTATCCCTCAAAGGAAGGAAAACCGAGCAAACAGCTGTCTGTGGATGGATAATTGGCTTAGGTCTTCCCCGTCACATCCTTAAAGCTTGTAAAAGAGCAGGATCTTGACATAGGGGTCACTTAATATGGTGAATTTGATGATCTCTGTAATGGGGACACCCCTTTGCTCGGTTTTCCTTCCTTTGAGGGATATCTGGCTTTCACTGTGTTGAAGACCCGTAACTGGGGCTCCACAGTTATTTTGCATATTACTGTTTTCCAGGGAGATTTGCGCTTTGGATTGCTGTGTCGAGACTCTTAAATGAGGCTCCACAGTGTTTTCTGTAGCTGGTCTCCCTAAGGTCAGCTATTATTTTGTTTGACACATTTCCATCTGGAATTTTTGAAAACCCATCCACATGTATTATTTTATATACTCTGCCATTGATTTGCATTATGTGATTTGCGCAGTCATATCCTGACATAGCTGATAAGTAAGTGACATTTATGAAGTCGCCCCCTTCTATTAAATTTGATTTCAGACAATTACCCCCTGTACATGAAATGATGAAATGTACCAGTGATGGTCTCTCGCCTCAGACAAAATAACAATAACTTATACAAAGACAGGTGCACACTGTGGTCTTACTAAACCCTCATACTGATGTAAAATTGAGAGATTAGCCAACATATCTTACTGTGGACGACATGTCTAAGCCCGAGCACCGCGCCAAGGTTTCTCAAGTAGCTTGGGACCTAACGCTAAACCTACCTGTGCCATATGGGCAATACCAGAAGCCAGTGGGCAAATTACAGGAGCGCAAGGCCCGACTCAGAGCAAACTCCCAGTTACCTCCAGCATGCAGCCATGCTTACAATTGGAGGAGGAAGAGAGCTCTGAGACCCACCCAAGACTGGCTGATATAGCCCGGGCCTCACATGTGCACCAGAATGTTGCCTGTAGATGGAATTAAAGGCACATTCAGACTAGGAGACTCTCTCGCCTCAGGCAGCACTGAGTAGGGGCAAGAGGTGACAGCCGAAAGGCCATGGACTGAAGAAGGGGTTAGGTTAAGAAATTGGCATTGGACAGGGAAGTTACGCCGTTTCAGTTTTCGCCTCAAGCAGCAGAAAGGCTAGATGCACCCCTACCAGTGCCTGCTACTCCCCCACCTGCGCAAGATGCCTGGCATCCAGCGGCTAGGTGTTGCAGACAGGTTGTGCAGGATAGCAACATTAGGAGCACGCTGAGGACATGCCTCAGCTTTATTACTGCATTTTATGCATCTTGAACATGCCGCCCCTCTGCAGCATACATTACATACCCAACCGTTATCACTCTCCAGGCCTGGTCGAGGTCACATGCATCTGGACCTTCAATCATACACTTCTAGTAGGAATAATATAAGACTGGCTGAAACATATAGTAATAAGAAAAGATGTGCTAGAATTATTTCATGGGGAATGCAAGTAGTTACTAATACAGACATGGCAGGAGAGGTGACGGGTCCTCTTTAAAGTTGTTGTGAATACCTGCACGACATCAATAGGGGAATAGATAATATCATACACATTCCTCCTCTTGTTTTTCATATTACAGTTAATTATTCCTGGGTAATTACTGACACTTTATCTCAGAGCCTCAGATGTCTCTGATACCCAGAACATGGATCTCTCTGTGCCTATATGGCTAATTTCACACAATAAAATCAGCAACAGATTAGTATCAGACTGGTAGCTGAAAACTGTTTGCTTTAGCAGATTTCTAATTTGGCTGAAGTTTTAGAGGAGTTTTTGAAAGAGTATTAGAGTATTTGGTTGAGGTTTTCTTCATTGACTTCTATGAAATCTATAATCAAATCTGCTTCAAGGCATGTCACTTCTCAAGTGTTTTTCAAATAAACTAAAAAAAGTCGCAGATTTTAGTTGTGTGAACTTAGCCTGAACATACCCCTCAACATACCCACAAGCCACACCTAATGTCTCTTACTCGGAAATGGGCTCACTTAAAAAAGAAAAAAAAAAAATGGCCTTCTCCCAGGTGAGATGTGACTGTCTTCATGTGCCCGTGTTGGTGAGCCGGTGAGCTGTGCCTCTCGACTTATCCTACCTAATATGACAGGTAGGTAAGATAAGGGAAGGAAACAGAACACGACAAGGCAAACAAAACAACTGACTATGCCCCAAATGCTAGGGAACAAAGGTGTCACCTCCTAGCAATCCCTAAAACACTTTCCCTAAGCTGCTATGCCCATGTGCATATCTCAATGGTAGATATGCACATGCCCATGTACCTAAGACTATAACACTCTGAACCAAACCCTTAGCTGTAGGGAAGAGGGAAAGAGACACTCAGCTCCTTCAACAACCGAAGGAGCTAGCGTCACCCTAGAGAGTAAAACAAACACAGAAGGAAAAAGGGAAAAGGACTTATCTAGAGATGTGTTGAAGAAGACGATCCACCAAACTTCCAGAGCTCACACAAGGCAGAACTATAACCAGCAAAGGCTATAGGGAGAGGGAGGAATAAATTGCCTCACCAATTACCTAAAGAACAACACCTGGGGGGAGGTGGGATTCAGTTCAAACCCACAACAAAACAAACTGTGAGATTGAGTCACGTGCAACAACTCTGACAGGGCTCCTCAGAACACCCACAGGGCGTGACAATGACAGGCTGACAGTTCTGCTGCAGCCCAAAGCCCACCAATGTGAAGAATTTGTGGACCTGCGCCCCTGTGTACCCTCACCCCATGGACACTCACACTTTCATCATCATACTAATATTTCAGCATCATACTGAGCACTGACCCAACACTGGATATCAACTACCATTCTCAACCCTGACATATGAGCAACATACAGTTCTGTACTTATAAAGAAAAGATAATAATAGTAATAATTTATACTATAATATCAGCAATACACTTTATAAGTCACTAATATAAAGTGCAGCTGGTGACCCAAGGAAACATGCACCCACGTCTGGCCAAATCAGGTGGACTCCTTGCACACTTTACATGTCCTTATTAACAAGGAAAGCTTCCTTAAAGGAGTTATTCAACCCCAAAAATGCCCCACCCAAAAAAAAATTAAATACCCGGGCCTCTCACACAGATGCAGAGTTGCCGCTGCATCTCCGAGCCTCCCTAGCATCACGAGTGACACTAGGGAGGCTCGTTCCCGTTGCGTTCTGCTATTGGCTGCCCCCTTCCTGGTCGCCGGATGTTTTGATCCTCGCGACGGGGAGATGCAGTGGCGGCCGTGTGGGCATCAGAAGCGACGCAGGTGTCTGGGAGTTAGATAACCCATTTAAGAATTTCCACCTGTCTTGGACTATTTCTCCCATACATACATGTATATTTTCGGATTTACCTGTGATATAGGGTTTTACATTTTTCTGTGATTTTAAATTTTTAATTTTTTTTTATTAATTCCTATTAACTTGATAGTGGGCATTCTGACAGCTTAGTCCGGACTGTGAATTACATATCCAGACTGCTTTCCCCATATTAACCAGATTTGTATCATACGAGGAAGGAATAACTCCTAGCTGTTTACGCACAGTTGTATGGGGTTAACAATTGTACAAATCATGGCAAAATACTTAAAAGCATTCCAGCATCAGAACAGAAATGATAGCAATGCAGATGATGACCTTATGTAGCTGATACATCCTGTGTTCAGTACTATAGTACATAGACATCTACTAACGCATGAATGCCATGTCCTCTCCACCGGCTCTATTGTGTCAGTGCCCCTGGGGGTGTTAGTCCCATTGCTCTGCATTGCCATTTATTGAGTATACAGGTTACATGACAGGACATGCTTTCAGTCAGGAAATGCATAAACTGCCCCAACCTGTCTTTGCGAAATGGCGAGGATGGGTTCAATTGCCCTTGTCAAAGATTTCTGTGAAAAGCAGTGGGCTGTAAGCAAGGAGAAATGGTTGACCTGAGATTTTCGGCATGTAAACTGCTCATGTCTAAACAGGAAGATAGAGCGGCTCTGGGGGGGAGTAGTTATTCCGATAGGGTTGTAGTCATGTCATTTCTTCTTGCCACCTGCTCCCCTATAACATACAGTTTCTGGTTTAAAATAAAGTCACGGTATCTTTTTGAACTTTTTTTTCTCGGTAGCCATGTAAGCCTAGTTTCACCTGCGGGTTTGAAATGTGCCACCAAATCCGTGGCCCAGCCATATGCAGATCTGTGCATGTTTTTTTTTGTCGCTGGTTATCATTTAGTATATAGGAGACATCTTAAATAACAGAAATATGACCAGATAAGCTTCTATTAATTGCCTTTTAGATGATTAGAATGGACCAGAATAGTTTATAGTTGGAATTTCTGCATCTCTCTTGCTGCAAAAGTGAATATAAATGAAATGCTAACTAGACTGGGGCATAAAAAAACTATTCTTCCCACAATCCTGCAAAAAAGCAAAGACGAAGGGTCTCATAAAGGTAAACATACAAAATATGGCTATTATAAAGGGGCGAGGCAAAAAAAAAAATCTTTCAGTCTCAAAAAATTACTGGCATTTTGCAGTGATGCCACTGGAGCTACTGGGACTGACTTCATTGCTCAGTCCCTTTGCATGTTCTCCTTACTATATAGTAAAGCTCTGGCCTGGGGTATAGAGAAGTAAGGGGTTCCATAAAAAAACATTTTCCATGTTTTTTCTCCTTTTGCTAACATTGTAGAGCCTGTTAAGAGGGGATTCCTTAAGGAGTTCTCTTCATCCATTGACATAAGGCAGGGAGGCCCAACCTGCGGCCCTCCAGCTGTTGCAAAACTACAACTCCCAGCATGCCTGGACAGCCTACAGCTATCGGTCTACAGCAAGGCATTGTGGGAGTTGCATGTTTTACAACAGCTGGAGGTCCGCAGGTTGGGCATCCCTGACATAAGGGAAGCAGTCAACTTGGGCTAGACTAGTGATGGATAACCTCCGGACACTCCAGCTGTGGTGAAACTGCGACTCCCGGCATGCTCCATTTTTTATTTATGTAAGTGTTGCACAATGATTTCATTTTTTAAACCCCCAAAATCATGTTTTAGTGTTTCCATAGTCTGAGAGCCATAGTTTTTTCAGTTTTTGGGCGATTTATCTTGGGTAGGGTATGATTTTTGTGGGATGAGATGATGGTTTGATTGGCACTATTTGGGTGCGTGTGACTTTTTGATCGCTTGCTATTACTCTTTTTATGATGTAAGGTGACAAAAAATGGTTTATTTAGCACAGTTTTTATTTTTTACGGTCTTCATCTCAGGGGTTAGGTCATGTGATATTTTTATAGAGCCGGTCGATACGGACGCGGCGATACCTAATATGTATACTTTTTTGTGTAGGTTTACACAATAACAGCTTTTTTAAAACAAAAAAAAATGATGTTTTAGTGTCTCCATATTCTGAGCCATAGTTTTTTTATTTTTTGGGTGATTGTCTCAGGTAGGGGCTCATTTTTTGCGGGATAAGGTGACTATTAGATTGGTACTATTTTAGTGGGCATACACCTTTTTGATCACTTGCTGTTGTACTTTTTGTGATGTAAGGTGACAAACAAATTGTTTATTTAGCACAGTTTTTATTTTTTATGGTGTTCATCTAAGTGGTTAGGTCATGTGATATGTTTATAGAGCTGGTCGATATGGACGCGGCGATACCTAATATGTCTACTTAATTACATTTTTGTTTATTTTTACTTGAAACTTTAAAAAATTTAGTGGGAAAACTTTATTTTTTCAACTTTTTTTTCACTTTATTTTTTGTCCCACTTTGGGACTTCAACTTTTGGGGGTCTAATCCTTTACAATGCATTCCAATACTTCTGTATTGGAATGCATTGGCTGTATGAGTAATACAGTGAGTATTACTCATACAGCTTCCTGCCTGTGAGATCCAGGGGGCTGGATCTCACAGGCTCGTCACCGGAAGGGAGCGCGATGCCTAAGGAAGGCATTGCGCTGCCTTCCATGCCATCGGGTCCCCCCTACAGCCGCACGAGAACCAGATGGCACCGCCGCCAGCCACAACTTAGAAAAGCCGCAAACCGCAGGCCTGAAATGACCTGCGGTTTGCGGCGATCGCCGACACAGGGGGGTTACGGGACCCCCCGCGCATTTAGCCAAGGTGCCTGCTCAATGATTTGAGCAGGCACCTTGTACCGATCACTGCCCGCCGGGCGGCGGTGATCGTAAATACACGACGTACCGGTACGTCATGTGTCCATAAGTACCGGGACAACATGCCGTACCGGTACGTCATGTGTCCTGAAGAGGTTAAACTGGCTGACATTAGCGATGTGCTAATGTCTGCAGAATCTAACTCTGCTATTGTTATGTTTATTGATGCCCCCTTACTGCACAATTCTTACTTTTGTAGTATGAAAATTAGCCTCTAGGAGCAGGGTGGGGGGGTTTGCTTCTGATCCTAGAGGCTCTGTTCTCCCACCTCATTCCACGCCCTGCCATCCTTGATGGACAGGCCAGCGTTCGTCTTCTCCTGCCGGCCCTGTGTGCTGAGTAAATCTTGCGCCTGCGCCGTTCGGTTTACCCAGCACACAGGGTCGCCAGGAGAAGACTAATGCTGGCCTGTCCATCAAGGACGGCAGGGCGTGGAATGAGGTGGGAGAACGGAGAACTTTTATAATATGCAAATAAGCCTCTAGGAGCGGGGGAGGGGGGCGTTGCTCCTGCTCCTAGAGGCTAATTTGCATATTGCAAAAGTACGAATTGTGTTAGAGGCCGTAGTTTACGGATCCAGGTAGCAAAAGAAGTTAAACCTTCTGTAATAATCGAATGGCAATGAAGTATATTACAAAATTTCTAGATGTTGCCTTTGTTACATACAGGGCTACCCATATCCAATAGACAACTCCCAGCAACAATGAAGTAGAAGACTCAGTGTCATTTCCCATTCACCTTTATTTTGAAAATAAATCCTATAAAAATAAGTTACTTTTACAAACACAAATAAATTTATCATCTAATAATAACCATATTCATAAAAAATCATATATTATATAAATAGTACCCTTGATTGTCAGTGTATAAAAGTAATCGCCAAACACAACCATATCCAGAACCGATATCTCTACATAGTCCCTTTATAAAATAAAATAAAATACAATATTCTTCCGTTAAGTGCTTTGTCTCTAGCGTATGTACATACATCTCCCGAGCGAAACGAGACTCTGCTCAAGGTTATCTGAAGGCAGTGATTTCCAGGTAGTGTACTTTAGACCTATGTGACGAGCACAGTGTCCTGTGTACCGTAGTGTGTCGCTCCAGGATATTTAGAATAAGAATCTTCTAAAAGCAGCTTTATTACCTAAGTGAGGCTAATGAGTAAGATTAAGCTCTTCTCCATAGAGCTGGGATCTCCATAATTGCACTAATGAGGGATGACGAGCCTGAAACAGCTGCGTGCAAGTGGAAAAAACAACTATAATTTCGGTATGTGTTGTACCCAAGTGGGTATGGATAGAGGGGCAAAAATACATGATTTTTAACTCTCTACTGTAAAGGGAAAAAAAATATTTTTTTTGTTTATTATGACACTGTATGTGTTCAGGAATTAACAAAATGTGTGCCTGGAATGTGATAAAATAAATAAAAAATACCATCACTTAAGTTAAATCCCTTACCCCTCCAGCACCTATCATTGACCTCAGCAGTCTCATGCCGTACATGCAACCCTGAGGTTAGTGATTGGCTGCAGCAGTCATGTGATGCACTTTATGGCATCGCTGGAGGGGTGAGGGGGAACTGGAGCGGCAGTGCTGTTCTGGTGGGGCATTCAATAGGGGAGTAATGGTGATTTTTATTATTTTATTATTTCCTGTTAGATAACACCTTTAGGGTATGTTCACACAACTAATTTTAAAAATCTGCCTGGAAAAAAAAAAAATAATTCAAATTCAATACAGTTTTTATGTATTGTTCAATACAAAATTGCATTTTCAACTCGTGGTTTTTGGTGCAGGTTCACACCAAAAACTGTGCAAAAAAAAACTCATGGACACTCAGAGCTGTTTTTGGATGCTTCCCCATCCATTTCAATCGGATATTCAGCGCAGATTCCGCCCCAAGATAGGGCATGCTGGTTACTTTTTTCCATGTAGAAAAAAAAAAAAGTGCTTCTTCTGATTGAAATGAATAGGAAGGTGTTTTGAGCTGATTTTGAGGCAGAACCCCACCAAAAACTGTGTGAACTGGCCCTTAAAGCAACATTTGATTCATTGACATCTATAACCTTTTACATGGTCTGGCCTTAGGCAAACCACAGGTTAAATTACAAAAAAAATTCATTTCAAACCCCATTGCCCTCTTCGCTTTCTATGTTGTTGCTTCCGTGTCTTTTTCTAGTTGTGAACAGTTTGATAAAAATGAAGAAATCAACATTGACATTTTCTGGTGATGATTCACAGCATCTACTGGCAAGGTAATATCTTCTGCCAGACTATCGCCCTACTGGCATGGAGAAAAAAAATAAAATAAAAAATTCTGAAGATAAGTATCTTCCAGGGATGAATGGTAGCTGCTTATCTCCTCTGCATATGAAATGCCCATGGTCAGACAGCTCTGCATTTCTCCTATTTGGAGACTCAGGAATGATCAGGAGGCATAAGAAAGGAATGTCATATACACTATATTAAAATTTGTCGTACCCTTCCTAGTGTTTGCTGGTAGTGCTTTAAAAAGCAAGATATTCTTTGTATTGCTATTATTATAAATTCCTCGTTCAGTGTTAAGTCCAGTAGCACGGAGGATACCCCACGGACTCGACAAACGCCCATCATCATATAACAGGAATGCATACGGCCATTTATAAAACAATTTTCACTTGCACCCAGTCAAATATTGACGTGATCAAGAATTAATATTGGATTGACCAGTTTCACAGAAACCAGGAATACTGTGTGCTGCTTCGATGAGCAGCGGGTAGTGTGCACTGAAGAGTCCATGGCTGCAGTAGTCAATGAGCAGGTACAGTGGTCCTCCAGGAGCCCTCGTCTATACGGCATTCAGCGGCATCATCTCCTTAGTCTTTTCTTTCTTCCCGTTTCTGCATTTGCAAAGGATCACCGACAGCACTACGATTAATACAATGAGACCCACTGATATTCCTACAGCCACCAATATAACAACATCAAATTCTGGAAAGAGAAAAAAAAACAAGACGAAGACAAGGGTTAGATGGAGTGACGCACAACATACTTCATGTTACATAGGCATGCAGGAAATAGAGCATGTAACGATATGTATCTCATGTGCAGTCAAGATACATATGGCGGTTATGTCCTTCTACACCAAAGCTCCGCTTCTTATTAGCCAGGTATACTCTACATAGCAGCAGTTAAAACTACAAAGGGTTGAAGGAGACAGGTTTGAAGCTTCAAAACGAATTGTGTAACCACCACATTTTATGAAGTGTCACAAATTTCAAGGGATTTTCCATCTCAGACATCCTGTGGATATGCAAAAACTGTCTGATACAAGAAGGTGTCAACTCTGAGACCCCAAACATGGGTTACCTTGACTCCCATCCTACCAGGCTGAATGGCGTACAGACCGAATGAAGATATTGCTGTGCGTTGGAAATTTACAGTCAAGCCTTTGGAGAAAGGGGGTTTCCACCCCTGGGGACATTGCTGCCCTGCAGACTCTGCAGGTTATGGGTCTCCTGGCGTCAAAATCTGGTTTGATGCTCACATTATCACTGCAGCGGCGACATGTCACCCATGTGTTATGTGACCCACTGACTTTACGCATGGGGGACACATCACTGCTGCAGCCAGTCATTGGCTGCAGCAGTCAAGTGATCTGTGTCAAACCGGTTGCTGATGTAGGTAGTCCCAAGATCTGCAGGACTAGGATTAGGTAAGGTTCTGGTGAGGGGTTTGTAGAAAACATCTCCAGGGATGAACAACCCTTTTAAGGAATTGGCTTTTTAGCTGTTTCAGTTACTCCTGTAGACTTGAATGGAGTCACGCACATGCTTAACCACCTCTACATTTGCTCTCTGCTTAGATTTGTTGGCTTGCCTGGTAGAAGAAACCTCAATTTTTTTCTCATAAGTTGGCTCCCAGTGGTGGAATTCCATCCTATAAAATATTTACAGCATAGCCTGTGGATATGTCATAAAATTGAGTTTGAAAACCCTTATGAAGAAGGCTGTTCCTGCTTAAAATTGCCCTGCACAACTCCACCAGTTAGTGATAGAAAGCCACAACACATTACAAGTAATGCGTTGGTATTATGAGAGACAGTAGAGTAGTAGGGACTCGTGAGAAGAGTCTACATGGAAGTACATCTGAAATATTCACCTAATTGCGTGGGAACGGACTGCAAAGAATTAATAAGAGCTATGCAATAAGAGTAGGACCCAACTCCCACATGTCTGCTAGAGTCATAGGAGAGGAGTCAACTTACACTGAGGCACAAAACTCCAGTGGAGGGTAAAAACCCACTGGCAGCTGGAAAGCAAAAGCAAGTTCAGAGTCTATGACGTGTATATGACTTATACAATACATTCTTCTCCAAAGCTAGTACCGACACAAATTGTAGGGACGATAGAAAAAAAACCTTTAGGAATTACAACATCATTTTTTAGTTTAAAGTGGATCTGTCATCTTAAAGGGGTTTAGCAGATATACCCCATGTACATCTTCCCCATGCTTTTTCTTTTCAGTTTGGCCTCTCCTGTCCCAGTTTCGCCATGTAAACCAATCCTTCTGGTTTGTTTCCATCCTGTATGTAGCAGTTCCTGTTCCTGGATCCAACCAAACCCATGATGCACTTCTCCTTCCTCTGCCACACCAAGCTAGTTTATAGCTCCTCCCACCCAGCTAGTCACATAGACACGCCCTTATCACTGCCTCCTCCCATGGACATAACATCACAGGAAAGAGCTGCATGGACATGGTCATGTGACCATAGCCAAGAACGGGAGATAGGAGCAATAAAGGTAAAAGAAATACATTACAAAATGACAACTACCTTCATAAATGATTATTTTAAAGGATGTGGATGTAAACCGGAAAACCCCTTTAATGTGCAGTGTGATGTAATGGCAATATATTACAGCTACAGGTCTGTACTACTAGTAACCAAAAATAAAAAGTTGCATTATTGTGCTGTTAGAAGCATTGATAGAATACAATGCACACCCTCAGGGTGGTGACTGATAGTCTGTTGTGTATATACCTATAAACGGCATGGTGTCATTCACTGCAGAGAGGTGCGGGGGGAGGGAACCTTCTCCTTATTATGATGGGGAAATTTAGAAAGACTGGTGTTTCCCATGCCAGTCTTCACCAATGTGCCTAATTTATTAAGAGGCAGATGAGGGGGGGGGGGGAATACAATAAAAAAAACTTTAGCAATCACAAAAAATTTTAAAAAGAAATTTGCTTTGATTAAATAGATCAATAGATATTGTTTTTCAAGTTGGTTTAAAAATGTCCATGGCCATGCCAGGTGGAACAAAAAAATGCAATAAATGCTGCTCCACCTGTAGGTAAAAAAAAACTCCTAACGTGATTCTCATACAGTACAGGTGCCTTGTTTTCACTGGTGCATTCCATCATGGATCACTTTCATTGTACGTCACGTGACCTAAGCCGATGGAGTATTTTTCCTATGGTTAGATCTGAGCAGCATTACCTTGCCATAGTCAACATTATTGCTCCAATGGCTCTGCTGGATTTATTTCAATCTGGCAGCTCAGGGAGCGTCTCCTTCATCAGCTTCTGCCACAGTTGGTGGCAGTTGAAGGATAGTACAGAGCAGGCATGGCCGACCTGAGGCTCTCCAGCTGTTGTAAAACTACAACTCCCACAATGCCCTGCTGTAGGCTGATAGCTATAGGCAGTCTGGGCATGCTGAGAGTTGTAGTTTTGCAACAGCTGGAGCCTCAGGTTGGCCATCCCTGGTACAGAGCATGTGCAGCCACCTCTGAGGTGGACAATTTTTTTTTTTAAAAGAGCAGACAGCAGGTGGCGCTCTACAGATTTTAACTTTTTGAAAGGAAGGTTTGATAGGGAGTGGTCTTTGCTTTGGTCACATACCTTCCCCCGCAGATGAGGAGGTGCAGAGTTCATCAGAGTGCTGGCTCTCTCTGTTAGATTTGCGAGATGGAACTGATGCCTCGGCAAAGAAGCAGTAACTTTCTCCTTTGTCGGTATTTATGACAATTTCATTGGTTGCAGATGATTGTTGTTTCTGCGAAGACGATTAAAAAAATAATAATTAAGAAAAAGCGTGAAATTTTTGTTCTACTGGTGAAACATTCAACAATCCTAATATCTCAGCTGCTAGAAATGACTAGGAAAGTTAGTTTTCCTTCACCCGGTATAAAGTGAAAACTTCCAGAATGCACTTAACTAGAGCTGAATGAATAAAAAAATAAAATAAGGAATGCTGGACGATTTCAGCTCTGAAGCCACCTGAATCATAAATAATTCCCTGGATCATAATACATGCTGTTACTTGGGATGAATATAATTCTACATAGTGTTGGCCAAATGTGTGTGGCCCTTCCCTATTACCTATGTAAAAGAATAATTAGCGGACTCAATAGTTGATTACCTTTCCTGTGCTAGAAGCCTTCCTGTAGAACAGTGTGTAGGTAAAGTCATTTGGAAACATATCCCGCATGGTGATGGGAGTGTTATTAGCATATTTGTAGGGTGTCGGAGTATCTCTGATAACTACTTTGAGAGTATTCTGCTCTTTGTTCAGTGTGAAATTTTGGATAATCGGTTTCCCAATAATTGCTGCAAAAAAACAAAACATGAAATAAGAACATGTCAATAATGGAAAGCAAGCAATTGTAGAATTTTACCAAATATTACAGAACATTATATGTCAATAGATTACTGATATGGCACCTCTGGTATGAGATAAATTTTGAGGTTGCCTAATTTCATAGGACATGTTTAAGATCCTCAACCGGTACATCGGAGAATCACTTCCAGTATAAATTATGGATACAATGGACGGCAAGGAAGTCAGTGCAGCTAAAAAGAGGAGCTGAGCTCTCCTGCATCTACAGGGGCCCCAGAAGTAAACTATTTGTTCTCACAGGGGGACCTAACGTCTGAAATCAGGTTGAGACATATTGGATAACCCCTTTAAGCTGCCTAGGTTTATATGTGACATCCAAGAGCTGGTTTAGACATTGGGTGGATTTGGACTAAAACAAGACCTAAAAACAAAAAAAAAACCACATGCTAACAATACAACTCAATAGAATATTCAGAGACCCTTCATTTATTCCATGGGAACCATGCTATCATAGCTCTGAGGTTTCCTCCTCTGCTCCTCTGATATCCTTATTAACAGAACATAAAGAACATCCCGTACTTTGGTCATAAGGTCTGAATGTCGGACCATCAGCATAAGGAAATTCTTCAGTGATTTCGGAAGATTTTATTTCTGAAACTATTCGAATTTCGTAGGTGTCTCGGATGTCCTGCATGATATCAGACACATCGCATGAGGTTTCCTTGGTGTAGATGCATTTCTTCTTCCAGTCTTGAAACAACTGACTGAAAAGACAAAAAACAGGGGCACCTTTCATTATTCAGCAGCTCCATGTTAGTGAAGTCGGCTCACATTACTGTTAGTAGGCATAGCTGTGACTAAGTACAAACATGATCTGGTTTAAAATGCGCATGCGTCTTTAGCTGCTATGGTTTTAAAGAGGTGACAAAAATGTTATGGATTGTATGGAGCGCTGGAGGTAAGTGCTACGGATTGTATGGAGCGCTGCATGTAAGTGCCATGGAGTGAATGGAGCCCTGGAGGTAAGTGCTATGGATTGTATAAAGCGCTGGAGGTAAGGGCCATGGAGTGCTGGAGGTAAGTGCTATGGATTGTATAGAGCGCTGGAGGTAAGCGCTATGGATTGTATGGAGCGCTGGAGGTAAGTGCTACGGATTGTATAGAGCGCTGGATGTAAGTGCCATGGAGTGAATGGAGCCCTGGAGGTACGTGCTATGGATTGTATAAAGCGCTGGAGGTAAGGGCCATGGAGTGCTGGAGGTAAGTGCTATGGATTGTATAGAGCGCTGGAGGTAAGCGCTATGGATTGTATGGAGCGCTGGAGGTAAGTGCTATGGATTGTATGGAGCGCTGGAGGTAAGTGCTATGGATTGTATGGAGCGCTGGAGGTACCTTCATTTATGCATATAAACTTTTGTTTGCTCCCGCTACCGATCCAGGATTTTCTTCCCTGCATTGTCCCATAATACAGATGATTTCATCTATATGTTTGCCTTCATGCACCTATTCTGGACCACAGGAACCTGCTTTCTTTTAGGTTTATAGGGAACCTGTCACCGGGATTTTGTGTACAGAGCTGAGGACATGGGTTGCTAGATGGCCGCTAGCACATCCGCAATACCCAGTCCCCATAGCTCTGTGTGCTTTTATTAGGTAAAAAGCCTGATTTGATACATATGCAAATTAACCTGAGATGAGTCAGAGCTTGAAAATATGACTCTTCTCTGGTGACACAAGTAAGATATGACTTTTTTATGTTAATTTGCATATGTATCAAATAGTTTTTATTACACAATAAAAGCACACAGAGCTATGGGGACTGGGTATTGCGGATGTGCTAGCGGCCATCTAGCAACCCATCTCCTCAGCTCTATAGCCAAAATCCAGGTGACAGGTTCCCTTTAATGATCTTGGAGTCATTAATCTGCAGTGTGGAATGCAGTATCTCTTACATTTAGTTCTTTCATTACTTTGTAGCTCTCCTGATTCCTCCCAAGGTGAACCTTCTGGACTGCATGTGATACAGATCACTTTGTACATGCAGAAACAAGAACACAGAGCCGTCCCCTATGTCAATACCTTCTCTATCAGCAAATCTCTCTGTGCAGGGAGTAATCAAGAAAAAATGTTCCAGGCCTCGGTGGAGCAAAGATCTGACAAGGTAGCTGCAGCCCAACCTTTCCAGGAGACCTAAGGCATAATATTTCATACCTCAGACGTGCGATATCAGCATATCCTACCCACCAAGATACGTGACAGAAGCGGTGATGATGTATGATTTACTGTGCCCCCGGGGTGCCACCTGCGCAGGTCAGCAAGTGCAGTCCCTACTCTTAAAACCAGCTGCTACCACCCTAGCTGGGCAGGGGTATATCATTGTATAACTCTTCAGGTCAGGAAATTGGGTAAACGGAATGACAACCCCTATCAGAGCAGTAATGGTGGCCTTACGGGCTGTCACCCAGAAACCCATATGATGTAGAGCTGGATAGACATTAAGGACATTAAAAGGCCATTTTCATCTCAGACACTAATGGCGTATCACTAGGATAGGCTATCACGATCAAATGGGTGCAGGTCCTGCTATCTCCAGAATGGGCCCCTCCAAGTGAAAAGAGAGTGCACCACGAAAGTGCACCCATTTACCACTATGGGAGTTCTGAAGATAGCCGAGTGCTGGCTTAGCTATTCCTGACAATCCCATAGCGGTAAATGGAAGGTGCACGATGCACACTTCATTCACCATTGTGGGACTTCCTAAAAAGTGCACTTGCTTGGCTATTTTCGAAACTCCAATAGCAGTAAATGGAGAGCATGCTGTGGCACGCTCACCTTCACTTTGGTGGCTCTGTTGTGGAGATAGTAGAGGGTCCCAGAGATGGGACGTGCACCCATCTGACACTGATGGCATATCCTAGCGTAGGCGGGCCGGTTCACCATCTATATAAATGACAGCTGAGGACGTGAGCACTCACCCTCTCACCAGCACTGTGTACGTGTAGTTTGTAGGTTTGGGCCTCCAGTCTAATATGGTTTTACAGTTGATCGATGACACCTTGATGTCTGTTGCTGTAGGGAAGTTCACACCTGCAAAATTAGAACAGCATTTTAAAGGTTAAAACCCACTAAAGCCCATTTCAAGAATACTTCATTCTTAGGCTACTTTCACACTAGCGTTAAAGTTTTCCGGTATTGAGTTTCGTCATAGGGGCTCAATATCGCATTCTTTTTGTCCTAATGCCTTCTGAATGGAGAGCAATCAGTTCAGTATGCATCAGGATGTCTTCAGTTCCGTCCCTTTTACAGTATTTAGCCGGAGAAAATACCGCAGCCTGCGGTATTTTCTCCAGCCAAAATTCCGGAACACTTGCCGAAATGCCGGATACGGCATTAATTTCCATTGAAATGTATTAATGCTGGATCTGGTACCAAGTGTTCAGGAAATTGCCTGCATTGATGGATCCGGTTTTCTTACAATAAATAAATACCAGATCCGTTCTTCTGGATGACACCAGAGAGACGGGTCCAGTATTTCAATGCAATTGTCATAAGGATCCGCACCCGGAAACAAATGATATCCGTTTGCATACAGAACTGCCTGCCGGATTCTTCTAACGCTAGTGTGAAAGTACCCTTAATTGTAAAACTCAGAGGCTGTACGCATCTTAGATGGGGTGACTTTGGCCAGGAACGAGGGCTGATCGACTATATAGCAAGTCGATTGCCGCTTGTTTAGAAGCCCTTTTAGATAGGCCGATATAAGGTGAAAGGGGGGATGAACAATCCTTTTGTACGATCATTCTTCCCCATTTAGTTTGCACGTTTTCAGCAGCACGTCCCATTTACCGCTGATGTTATTGTGTTAAAGGGGTTATCCAAGCTTAGACAATGGGGGCATATCGCTAGGATTATGCCCCCATTGTCTGATAGGTGCGGGTCCCACCGCTGAGACCCGCACCTACAAGGAGAACGGAGCGGAGAAAGTTGAGGAGGGCGAACTGCGCATGCGCAGACGCCCTCCATTCATTTCTATGGAGCTGACGAAAATAGCCGAGTGCTGGCTTGGCTATTTCCGTCGGCCCCATAGAAATGAATAGGAGCGGCGGCCGCACATGCGCATTGCGCTCCTATTCGCTTCAATGGGAGAGGCGGGGAGCTGCGCCTGGTGGCCTCCAGCCACAACTCTCCCCGGCTCCGTTCTCCTTGTAGGTGCAGGTCCCAGAGGTGGTACCCGCACCTATCAGACAATGAGGGCATATCCTAGCGATATGCCCCCCATTGGCTAAGATGGGAAAACCCCTTTAAGGCACAAACTGATTTTTAACAAACACAAAAGATCAAACCTTTAGGCTAAATGCACACGATCAGGATTGCTTGTGAATTTTCCATGCACATTTCCGTGCGGAGGATCCGCACCGTAGGTCATGTACATTGTATTCTATGAGAATTTCAAACTGTCATGTACACCCCGCTGATTTTTTCTGTGCAGGTTTTGACCTGCGGTGCGGATTTTTAAATCCATTTATTTTATTTTTTCCTGACCGGAATGGGGAGAGTAAAATCTGCATGTGGACGGATTTCAGTGTGGATTCTCTGCACCTAAATCCTAAACGTGTGCATTTACCCTTAGAGCATCTGTGGCCTCAACATGAAATCTCACTACATTTACTAAATCCAAAAGGTTAAACTGAATTAATAATTAGCCTGATGTCACATTCAGCTTTTACATAGGCTGATACTGGTGACCCAGGAGGAAAGCTGCCATGAGACCTGGGCTGGTATTCGCTCCAGCGGCACAACAGTATTCTCTGCTGTTTTCCCAGTGTTCATGGGTGCCGGCACACAGCTAATTTCTGCCACAACATCTGCAGCATGTGAAGGCACCCTAATGGTTAAAGGGTTTCTGTCACCAGAATTAACCCTATTAAACTGGCTGACGTGCGATGTACTAATGTCAGCAGCCCCTAATTCTCTTATTCTTATGCTTATGGATGCGCCCCCTTACTGCATAATTTAAACTTTGATGATACTCAAATTAGCCTCTAGGAGCGAAGGGGGGGGGGGGGGGCGGCGTTGCTCCCGCTCCTAGAGGCTCCGTTCTGCCACCTCAAGTCATGCCCTGCCGTCCTTGATTGACAGGCCAGCGTTTGTCTTCTCCTGCCGGCCCTGTGTGCTGGATAAATCTCGCGCCTGCGCAGTGCCGTTTCCCCAAGCACACGGGGCCAGCAGGAGAAGATTGAGGCTAATTTGCATATTATAAAAGTTAAAATTGTGCCGTAAGGGGCGCATCCATAAGCATAAGAATAGGAGAATTAGGGTCTGCTGACATTAGCAAATCGCACGTCAGCCAGTTTAATAGGGATAATTATGGTGACAGAAACCCTTTAAGGAGGCCATAGGGGGCAAGGATAAATTGGGCAATACCTCTTCAACTGAATTGTATTTCTTGGAAATGTTGTAACAATTTGCTACAAAATGAAACTTTGTTTCTAGTTGTTACTTTCTAGTGTAAATAAATATGAGGAACCTTTACATTACAAAAGTAACGCCTCATTGATGTTTGCTACATTTAGAAAGCAACACACTACATAAATGGTCAGGACTCAGGAGATCTTGATTTAGGGATCAGATTTTTAGCACCGGGATATGACACTGAATCAGCAGGGACAGGAGGGGATGAGACATATGCTTTGGATTATGTGTTATTTTTATTTAATGGGGTATCTCCATCTCAGACTTTTATAGCATATCCTGAGGAAATGCCATTAAAGTCCAATGTGTGGGACCTGCATCTATCTTGGGGCTGACTGTAGTGTATGGAGAGGTGGCCGCGCATGTCTGACCCTCTCCATGCCCTTCAGAGAACAGCTGCACGTGCATTTATGTATTTTATAAGGATTCGTATTGTAAAAAAAATCTAATGCTGATTATGATAAGACAAAGTTATAAAAGCAGTGAACCCTTATAAAGGGGACCCCTCACCTCTCCTGACATGCATGCTTAAAGAGGACCTTTGATCACTCCTGACATAGCTTCATGCATTTCCCGCGTACTAACAATTCTGGAACATCTGCTCTTATACCTCTGTGTTGTGCCGTTCCTTTACTATTTCTACTAGAAGTTATGAATAATTGCTAGCAGTCTGCAGTAAGGGTACAGAGGGGAGGTAACAGGTTGGGGGCGTGTACCTGCACAGTCTGAACATGGCAGCACTGATTGGATAGAGTGAGTCTGTGCAGGGACACACCCCCAACTGGTAACACCCCTCTGTACCCTTACTGCAGAGGGCTAGCAATTAATTTATAACTTCTAGTAGAAATAATAAAGGAACGGCACAACATACAGCCATAAGAACAGATGTTCCAGAATTGTTTTCACATGGGAAATGCATGTAGCTATTAAAACAGACATGTCAGGAGCAGTGAAAGGTCCTCTTTAAGTAACCACTTGCATCCACCATGTAATAGCAATTCTTTAGCATCTATTCTTATGGCTCTATGATGTGCCATTCCTTTATTATTCCTGCTAGAAGTTATAAATGACTTTCCAGCAGTCTGTAATGAAGGTCCATATGGGTGTTACCAGTTGGGATGTGTCCCTGTACAATCAGCCACTGGCAGCACTGACTGAATAGATTTAGGGCTATGCAGGGACACCCCCTAACTAGTAACACCCAGCTGGATCTTCAATGCAGACTGCTAGTAATTCATCCATAACTTCTAGCAGGAATAATAAAAAGGAATAGCACATCATAGTCATAAGAATAGATGGAGAATGTAGGTAGTTACTAAAAGACACGTCAGGAGTGGTGACAGGTCCCCTTTAAATAAGGTATAATCTGGAATATTGCTGCGCCTCACAGCCATAAACAGAGACTAGGGGGGCAAAGTACAGCAGGAGAGAGCAGCTAGGGTTTCAGCCATTAGTTTTAAAGGAGAATGACTCCGAAAATAAAAGTAGAAACACTAAAAAAAAAAAGGCACAATTTTGAATGAGAGAACAGGAGGTTCTGATGAAGAAAGCTTTCCCACAATCCACAGGACAACCCCATGCTCACAGCTATACATCAAATGTGTTAGCATCATATGAAATATCTGAAGACATGAGATTCTTAGGGTCTCAGTTCTCTTCCACTAACATAAAACATACTGAATCAATTACAGTAAAACAAAGTCATTCCATCCTCCGGAGAATGGGACTCCGACTTCAAAGGATCTAAGCCTATGCGCATGTGTTTAACATCGGAGAAATGTGACCGTGTTCCCTTTATGTGATCTCCTGCTTCCTAAGATGTGAAGACTAAAGAGACTGCTCACCTAATAACTTACAGGGCTGAGGAATGTCATGTACAGGGTGGGGAGAGGGGGGAGGTGAAGCTGACAGGGATCCTGGGTGAGCTCTTCAGTATGACGTCTATGTAAAGAGCTCAGCTGCATGCGGGGACATGGATGCAATATATTGGGGGGGGGGCGCGCGCGCTGTCTTGCTTCTCTCCCCTTTACATTTAACCATTTAGTGAACTCAACAGCTGAGGTGGAACTATGGAGGTGCAGAGGTGGTGTTAGCACCTGGTGCCAGAGGAAGTCCGGCTAGTCCCTTGTTACCTATTTTATGTTGGGGTCCAGGAGCTCCAAGTAAAACTTCTGATTTTGGACTCTATAATCGACTATGATCTAGGGCAGGGCTGTAGATGATATAGGGTTGCACTTAATACTTATTATTGGTTAGGGTACAAAGATAGATGATGGGGGTCATTTACTAGGAGTCCTTAAAAAAAAGTTCCCATTTTACAACTTTTTCACGTCCATGCAACAATATTTTGTCACAACCTGACTTTTCATGCTGCCCTCAATGCTGGGGAGGTGTGGGAGCCTGGGCGCGCGGACTGGCCGAGGATGCGCCTAAGCCTCATCATAAATTAAGCGCATCCTCCAGCAGCTCAGGGATGGCGTAAATGGACGGTCTTTGATAAATGACCCCCAATATCTGCATCCACCATAATCCATGTGTCCTGTGTAGACCTGGTCTATGCTGACATGTCCTTATGTGGTCAAGAAGCTTCTAATATTCTGAACATTATTAGGTCTCACTCACACGCCCGTGACAAGATGGTCAGTGGTTTACCCGGGAAGATTTCCGTGAACGATCTTCTGTATTCCATATTCACTGCTAGGCTGAAATGTTTAATTTCCAGAGCATATTCTAGCAACGATCTGGGAAAACCACGGACCAAACACGCATGGTATATTGGACGTGTCTGTGGCTTTCATGGACCTATAGACTATAATTTATCCGTAATCACGGGCATAAACAGGGAGCGCCCCCGTGGTGTCACCCACGGTCCATGGAAAGCCTGTGATGCATGAATCCACACCCTTAAAGTCAATGGATACGTGTCCTGTCCATGGAGGCTTTATTCTTATTTAGTATTTACAACTAGGGGTGAACAAATCGCGTTTCGGATCCGAAGTCGATGCGTTCCCCAACTTTGTTTTAATGCTGTACGGAGGCCTGTCTCTGTGTATGCGTTGTGTGGAGTCAAAATCCGTTAAGTCCAAAGTCTGTTTCAGTACCGAAACCAACTTCGGATTCCTGTCTTAGGCCTCTTGCACATGAACGTATTTTGTTTCCGTATCGTTCTGTTTTTTTGTGGACCGTATGCGGAACTATTCACTTCAATGGGTCCGCAAAAAAAAATGAAGTTACTCCGTGTGTATTCCGTTTCTGTATGGCCTCATGCACACGACCGTTGTTTTGGTCCGCATCTGAGCCACAGTTTTGCGGCTCGGAGGCGGACCTATTCACTTCAATGGGGCCGCAAAAGATGTGGACAGCACTCTGTGTGCTGTCCGCATCCGTTGCTCTGTTCCGTGGCCCCGCTAAAAAAATATAACATGTCCTATTCTTGTCCGTTTTGCAGACAAGAATAGGCATTTTTACAAGGGGCCGCCCGTTCCGTTCTGCAAATTGCGGAAGGCACATAGACAGCCTCCGTTTTTTGCAGATCCGCGGTTTGCGGAAAGCAAAAACAGAACGGTCGTGTGCATGAGGCCTATGTCCGTATTTCCGTTACGCAAAAAGATAGAACATGTCCTATAATTGTCCGCATTACGAACAAGGATAGGACTGTTCTATTAGGGGCCAGCTGTTCCGTTCTGCAAAATACGGAATGCACACGGATGTCATCCGTATTATTTGCGGATCTGTTTTTTGCAGACCGTAAAATACATAAGGTCGTGTGCATGAGCCCTTAAAATGATTTTAAAGTCGGAGAATCGAAGGGCGAAGTTCTTCACTGAAGTCTCACAAGACGTCAGACCTAACACTACGGGTCTTCGTACAGAATTAAAACGAAGTTGGGGAATGATTTGACTTTCAGATCTTGGATCCGAAGCGCGATTTGCTCACCTCCATGTACAACACTAGAACTTTCCTAAAGAGCTTACACTCTACTTGAGTTTTTCTTGCTTACGACCAAGTCTCCAATCAACTACCGTAAACCAATCACACAGTCTGATCTTTAGGGCTCATGCACACAAACGTATTCTTTGTCCGCGTCCGACCCTATTTACTTCAATGGGGCCATAAAAGACGCGGACAGCGCACCGTGTGCCGTATGTCAGTTCCATGCCGTACGCAAAAATATAGAACATGTCCTATTATTGTCCGCTTTACAAGGATAGGACTGTTCTATTATGGGTCAGACGTTCTGTTCCGCAAAATCAAGAACGCATGCGGCCGGTATCTGCTTTGCTGATCCGCAAAATCGTCTACGCGTGAGCCCTTAGTCCAATACAATTGATAATCTTTCATTATCTGAATTTTGCCATAAAAATTATCTAATGAGCTATTTATACAATTTATCAAACAAGAGTCAATGTATCAATCCTTTACACATAGGAGTCTGTTCCCATGAAGCAGGTTTGTGGCAGAAAGCTATGGGCTGGTCCTTTCCTCTGCTTCTTTCTGACCCATTCAGATGAACAGAGTTGATTTTGCTATAAATTGATAGATTCCTCTGGATTTTTGGGGTGACCCACATTTCCAGATGATCTTGGGGTTCCCCGCATTATGAATGGGAACAGCCAATGCCCAGCTCCAGACCCTTCTACTCTGTGTCACCCGCCTGGCCGGGGGCAGCTTACCTTGTGCGGAGCTCCTCTGCCAGCAGAAGACAGCCACCAGCAGCAGCACCGTGTGCAGGCAGCGCATTGTGTGATATAATCCGGAGATTAGCGCGGTATTCCGGTAATCGGGCTGAGAGCTCTCTGTGTGACCGCTCCGGCCGCCGCCTCCTCCTTTATAGTCACCTCTCCTCAGCCGGATCTATAGGTGCGCGGAGGGAGGGGAGGCCTGACTCACTGCTCTTCCTGTCATCACCGCCGTCTGCCGCTAGAGGCCGCTCTGACCGCTGTAACCATAACATCTGTAATCACCTCACAGACTGAGGTCGTGTCTGGAGGAATACCCCCATCATGTGTCCATTAACTCATCTCATCCTATTCTATCTGTCTATTATCTATCTATTTATTTATCAACTATCTATTATCTATCTATCTATCTATCTATCTATCTATCTATCTATCTATCTAACATATCTATCCGTCTAATATCTATCAACTATTTATTATCTATATCATCTCATCCTAATCTATCTCTATATCTATCTATCTATCTATCTATCTATCTATCTATCAATCAACTATCAATTAGATAGATAATAGATAGATATAAGATAGACAGATAATAAATAGATAGATAATAGATAGTTGATAGATAATTAGAGATAGATAGATATAAGATAGACAGATATTAGATATGAGACAGACAGATATGATACATAGATCGATAGATAGATATAAAGATAGATAGATTAGGATGAGATTAGATAGATAGATAATTAGATAGATAGATAATAATCTATCATTATCTAATCTCATCCTAATCTATCTATCTCTATATCTATCTATCGATCTATGTATCATATCTGTCTGTCTCATATCTACTATCTATCTATCTACCTACCTATATCAAATCAAATAAGCTTTATTGGCAGGACTAAATACATTTTAGCATTGCCAAAGCAAGTGTCCATCTAATATCTACCTACCTATCTATCTATCTATCTATCTATCTATCTATCTATCTATCAACTATATATTATCTATCTATCTATTTATTATCTATCTGTCTATATCTATCTATCTATCTCATGTCATCCTAATCTATCTATCTCTATATCTATCTATCATATTTGTCTGTCTATATCTGTCTGTTCATCTTTGATTAAATTTGTCTTTCCACCTAGATCAAATCATCCATCAATCTTTATATGTAATCTATTTATCTATTCTTCTATCAGTAAGCTATTCATGTATAGTATATCACATCTATTTACTGTTACTCTGAAGATGCAGCAGAAAATTAAAGAAGCA